>NC_080542.1:136992345-137592345 GCF_028640845.1 Ahaetulla prasina | reverse complement strand
ATTTAATAGGTGTCTTTTTGTAGATTCACTAAGAAAATATTTTATCAATTGCTTTATTATTTATATTTTCCTTTTAATTTTAAAAACTTCAGTCAGGGTTTTTTGTTTGTTTGTTTGTTTGTATGTCTGATAAAATTTCCTTTTCCAAATCACTCTCTTTGCTTCTCATTTGTAATTCCACTTCTGATGTTTTTCCTATTTTATCAGATAAAATTTGTTCCATATATCATTTTTTCATTAACATTTTGATATAGTAGTTGATATTAGTAATTTCTAGTTCCATTCTCCAAAGATCTCCTTTAACATTTCTAATTTATAATGTTTTGAGTCATTTTGTAAGTTCCAATATTAACTGACATAAAGAATAGGTTTGCATTTTTCTTCTTTCTGATTAGAATCTGGTGTCCAATTTCTAAAATTATAAAATAATTTACCTCTATTATGACTTGCAAAAGCCAGGCTTAAAATAAGTCTTCTCCATGAGAAGTTATTTATTGTTTTATAGTTAATTCCAATATCTTATAGTAAAAAAATATTCCAAATTTATCTGGATCCTTAATCCATTTATAACTTTTTAGATCAAAACCTTATTTAGTTTTTTGCTATTTATTTTAAATTCTTTTAAGTGTTTAAGCTTATAATATTTTGTTGTTATTTATAGTTGATGATAAAACTCACCCTTTGACTTTTCAAATCTCTCCTGAAATCCAGTAGTGAGATATGACTGTATATTTCTGCTTCAATCTATATCCTGAATATATATTCAGGGAGGCTGGATTGGAGGAAGATGAATGTGATTTTAAAACTGGAGAAAGAAACATTCATAAACTGCACTATGTTAATGACAACTAAAATGCAAATTATCTGTAAATTCTAATAATAAAATCAGGGGAGCCAGTAAGAAAAAATTAAATGTAAAGAAGACCAAACTAATGACAAACACTGAACTTATGGTTCTACAGTCAAGAAAAAAAAAGCTACAGATTAGTATTTGGCAGAATAGCAATGAACACTCTGGAAATAAATGGACTTCGAAGAAGCCAGATAGAAAAAAACACTGTTTCTGAACTTTGGTATTCAAACCACCATACTTTGAATGCATTATGGGAAAACCTAATTCCATGTAAAAATCTTTCTTCCATCTTTCCCAGCACTATTCTCCTTGTTCTGGAGGACAATCAGATTTAATTACATATTTAATTACAGCATTGCTAATATGCCATTGGGACACCTGAAGGACTAGGATGGGGGGAACAAATTGTCTTGGAGAAGATCTTCCATGTGGTTGCTAACATTTGACACCAACTCAATGGCAAACAAACAAACAAACAATTTCTTCTACAGCTGATAAACTAGGCCTACTTTTTCATACTCTTGCATATTTTCATTGTTTAGCTTCTTAGTCAGGACTAGATCAAACCAAGGTTGGCTTTGAGAAGACCTGTGCAGAAAGACCCTCACTCTGTCAAAGACCTTGGAGTACTCATCTCTAATGATCTAAGTGCCAAAGCTCACTGTAACAGCATTGCTAAAAAGGCATTAAGAATTGTTAACCTTAAAGAACAAAAAGGTAAGCAATATTACAAAATATGGGATTCATTTTATTACTGGTTAGAAGGAAAGATATGTTATAAAAGACCTAGATTGAATAAGAGACCTAGATAATATAAGATATATGTATGAAAGAGATGTCTATTTTGAGATTGTACAAGATATGTAAACACCCCACCAGCACATTGTAACTGGTTTAATGAGTTTTTTATGTTTGTTTGTTGTTAAAAAAAAAAAAATTTTTTTTAAAAAGAATTGTTAATCTAATCTTGCGAAGCTTTTTCTCCGGTAATATTGTACTGCAAACTAGAGTATATAAAACCTTTGCTAGACCAATTCTCAAATGCAGTTCATCTGTCTGGAACCCGTACTGCATATTGGACATTAATACAATTGAGTGAGTCCAGAGATATTTCACGAGAAGAGCTCTCCACTCCTCTGCTCACAACAGAATACCTTATGCCACCAGACTTGAAATTTTGGGCTTAGACAACTGAGAAGTACACCACTTTCCGTCTGATCTAAACGTATTACACAAAATTATCTGCTACAATGTCCTACCTGTCAATGACTATTTTAGTTTCAATCGCAACAATACATGAGCACACAATAGATACAAACTCATGGTAAACCGCTCCAAACTTGATTGCAGAAAATACAACTTCAGCAACAGAGTGGTCAACGCCTGGAATGCACTACCTGACTCTGTGGTTTCATCCCAAAACCCCCAAAACTTTAACCTAAGATTGTGTATTGTTGACCTCACCCCATTCCGAAAAGGTCTGTAAGGGGCGTCCATAAGTGCACAAATATGCCTACCGTCCCTGTCCTAATGTTTTTTTTTATTCGTATCCTTTACATGTATTTATAATTATGTTTATATAATATCCAGGGATAAAATCTAAAAATTTTCCCTACCGGTTCTGTGGGCGTGGCTTAATTGGTGGCCGTGGCTTGGTGATCAGATGACTGGGTGGGCATGGCCAATAACAATAAATAATAAAAATAATAAAGTATACAAAACAATAAGTGGTACCGAAAACCATCTTTCACACTTTACACACACACAACACAACACAACACAACTGACACACACACAATGTAAAAACAGCTGCACTTCTCAAAAAATGACCGCACACAGCCACAAAAAGCTCAAAAACCAACTTTCACACTTTACACACACACAACATAAAACAACACAACACAACTGACACACACACACAAAATGCCACATACAGCTTTGTGAGATTTTGTGTGTTTGTGTAGTTAGAGTGAAACACTACAGAAACACACCAAATCTCAGAAAGCTGCACAAATATTTTATTTTATTATTTTATTTTATTTATATTTTTTAGATCAGGGGTCTCCAACCTTAGTAACTTTAAGGTTTGTGGACTTCAATTCCCAGAGTTCCTCAGCCAGCAAAGCCAGCCAGCATTAGTTGCTCGCTGAGGAAATAGATTAGCTAGCAACTGATTCTGTCTGGTGCTGAAAGTGAAACTGCTACTTTCAGGTTGGGAAAGCCATGCGTTAGATCAGTAATCAGGTAAGTGCCTTAGAATCTCTTAAAAGGAAGTTTTCTAATTGTAGAAAACATGTTTTTAAGGTTCTGCTGATGAGGAACTCAGGTGAGATCGCCAGAGGAGCCTTTAAAAAAATTTTTTTTTAAAGTTTAAAGGCTCTGCCGATCTCAGCTGAGGGGCGGGATCCTCAAAGGCTTTTTTTTACTTTTAAAGGCATGTTTTCGGCTGAAGAAAAACTGCTTTTAAAAGTAAAAAAAAAAACCTCTGCTGATGGTGTGGCTCAGCAGAGGCAGTGGGGGCAAGGCCAGGGATTTTTGCTACTGGTCCCCTGAACCAGCAGCAGCCATCGCTACCGGATCGGGTGAGCTGGTCCGAACCAGAAGCATTTCACCCCTGTTTATATCTATTATCTTATACATGCTTGACAAATAAGTAATAATAATAATTACTCTATTTTGATATCAGCAGCCTGATATTTTTTCTGATTTGTTTTGTAAGGAGTCATAATCTGATTTGAGGCCTTTGCATGCACAAATCAAAAACTATTTGTACATAAGATGAAAATATCTCACAAACGCACCCCACAAGATGCAGGAAGGCGTTGCTAATTAGAAGACTTCAGTCTCCTGTTAATATTTTTGGAGAAATCCTCTTTTCTCCAACCTGCAAACATTGTTATTCCAATTTCTGAACCAAGCTATTCAGGATAGCTTTCCTGTGAGGCAGAAAAAATTATAGAGAAAGCAGGGAACAACAAGCATAGTAGCTAAAATGTGAGAATTTCTGGAAATGAGTTTAAGGATTTGGAAAAGGAAAGGGGGAACAGCTTACTCTGGAGAAACTGGCAGGCCTGTATCCTTTCATGTACGGTAGTAATTTCTTATATGGTATTCTGCTCACTGGCATGCGCTGGTGTTATTGAAGTTGTATTTCTTCAATTGTTTGAACCGGTCCAATTTCTAAGCTATAATAAAGCTGCCGCCTTCTGTTATTCTAAAGGAATTCTTTGGCTGCTGTTGTTTTTTCTCCAGGAAAAAGGTGAAGTGCCAGTAGCCCTGCCTCTCTTTCTCCCTTGAAATAAATCAGATAAAATAGACAAGACAGAGAAGGATGAGGTTAGTTTTAAGGCAAAACTAGTAATGGGAAATATGAAGGGGTTGGGGGATTAGGAGGGAAAAAGGAAGGCAATCGCTCCAGCAAACAAACAAGAAAACTGTCAAGTGAAGTTTTTTTTTTTTTTTTAAAGAAAGAAGAAAATGGAGAATAAAACAGAGCCACATTTCATCTCTGCAATTTCTTCCCTGCTAGAAAAAGATCTTTAACTGTCCCAGGGAAATTTCAGATTAACTTGAGTGAAACTGTGAGAATGATTAGGAGAATTCTAATGTATTTTCATTCATTATAATCACTGAACCCAGAAGTCTCATTTGACCTCGGCCAATACGATACAATCCTTGGAATGGGAAAGAAAAGGAGATCATCTAATATTGATACCTTCAACCAACTGACATTGCATAAAATAACAAGAGTTATTTGAGGCCTTGGCTTTCATTTCAGAGGTCAACAGGCTGCAGATTCTCATCTATTTAATGTACCAAAATAGTATGGATATCAACAGAGATTTTAGAAATGCGCAGTAGTATGGATGGAAGAGGGAAAGAAAGAAGTTAAGGGCTTAAATTTAGATGCCTTTAAAAGAGCAAGCCTCGTGGAGTGGTAAAAATTACATATACATTGCGTGCAGAATTATTAGGCAAGTTGTATTTTGGAGGATTAATTTTATTATTGAACAACTACAGTGCTTTCGGTCAACCCAAAATGTTAATAAACCTCAAACCTGAATATTTAAGAAAGTAAAAGTTTCTGGCTTTCTGAGGAGAATATCTATGTGTGCACAATTATTAGCCAGCTATTAGTGTGCAGAATTATTATGCAACTAAATGAAAAATGAAAATTTGCCCATCTGCCTTGTTTATTTGCATCTGTTAAAGTGAGAATAATAACAAACAACTCAAAATGTACAAACAAACATTTCTGACATTTGGGTATAAAATGTGACCAATACAGAGCCACCCTTCTTTTCAATAAGAGTCATAAGCCCTCCATTCATGGAGTCTGCCAGTTTCTTGTTCTGTTGACTATCAACCTTTTGTGCAGCAGCAACCACAGCCTCCCTGACACTGTTCAGAGAGGTGTACCATTTTCCTCCACCATAAATCTCCCATTTAAGAAGGGCCCACAAGTTCTCAATAGGATTTAGGTGAGGTGAGGAAGGGGGTCATGTCATTATTCTTTTATCTTCAAGGTCTTTACTGGCTAGCCACGCAGCGGAGTACTCTGATTCATGTGCTGGAGCATTGCCCTGCATAAAAATCATGATCTTCTTGAAAGATGCAAACTTTTTCCTATACCGTTGCTTGAAGAAAGTGTCTTCTAAAAACTGGCAGTAGGTTTGGGAGTTGATTTTGAGTCCATCTTTAACCCAAAAAGGTTCAACTAGCTCATCTTTAATAATGCCAACCCATATCAGTACCCCCCCTCCACCTTGCTGGCATCTGAGTTGAAGTGGAGCTCTGTGCCCATTACTGACCCAGCCACAGATCCATCCATCTGGTCCATCAAAAGTCATTCTCATCTCATCAATCCATAAAACCCTGGAAAAATCTGTCCTCAGATATTTCTTGGCCCAGTCTTGCTCTTTCAACTTATGTGTCTTGTTCAGTGGCGATCGGGTTTCAGCTTTCCTTACCTTGGCCCTGTCTTTGAGCACTGAACACCTTGTATTTCTGGGCACTCCAGGTAGGTTGCAGTTTTGGAATATGACAGCACTGGAGGATAATGGGTTCCTGGTAGTTCCACGTTTGATTCTTCTCAGATCTTTGGCAGTTAAAGATTTGGCAGTTAATGTGCGTCTTTTTTTCTCAACATGTTTCTTGTGAACCTGTTCTCTATTTGCAACAAAATGTTTGATGGTTCTGTGATTATGCCCCAATATCTTAGCAATTTCAAAAGTGCTGTACCCCTCTGAAAGACTTTTTTCATTTTTTGACTTTTTAGAGTTAAATCTAATAATTATGCACACCTTGACATAGGATATTGATTTCCTTAGGCCACACCCTCCCTCATTACACAAATACACATCACCTGATATGCTTATATCCAATAAGCATTCAAGTTTATACAGCTTGGAGGTGTCAAATATGCCTAATAATGATGATATGGTCAAAATACTCACTTGCCTAATAATTGTGCACACAGTATAATTTGGGATAAGAACATATTAATGGGAGAAACTGGGATTTTCTGCTTGCTAAATTGGCTTTCTGTCAAGGTACTGGATGCATTGTCTGGATTCATATTAGATGTGACACTATGGTTTGTTGATTAAGTCATAGTCAGCTGAAACAGAAATCATTTCCCAGAGTAAATACAAATAATGTAGTTGCTGTTCTTTTATCACTAGCACAATCAAAGAACAAGAAATAAGATTGTAAAACTTCAATATTCTAATTATATTATGTAACTGTTCTGTCACCAAATTAAGACTTGATGTTCTGACTTTTGTCAGCTGAATAAAGTAACCAAGCAAATGAATGCAAATACGTATTTTCAAACTTCGACTTACAGTACATACCATATTTTTTTATTATTATAAGACACAACTTTTCCCCCCAAAAAAGAGGGTGAAAATCTGGATGCGTCTTATACTCTGAACGTAGCCCTGCCCAGCTTCTCAAATGGAGGTTTCGGAGGCTGAAAAAAGCATCAGAAACGAAGCTTCAGAAAAGAAGCCCTTAAACAGAGCTTCAGAAAAGAAGCCCTTAAACAGAGCTTCAGAAAAGAAGCCCCTAAACTGAGCTTCAGAGGCTTTTTTTTCGGAAGCTGTTTCGGAGGCTTTCAGAGGCAGAAAAAAGAGTTTTTTTCTGAAAGTTTCAGAGTTTCAAATGTTTCAGAGGCAGAAAAAAAAGCAAAAAAAAAAAAAGCAAGGCACAGAGCTCACAACCAAAGAAACTTTTGCTAAAATTCACCTCTGGGAACAGTGGATTGGTAGTATTACGGGAGGCCAATCCACCTGCCAATCAGCTTTTTTCTTATTTTCCTCCCCAAAAACTAAGGTGCATCTTATACTCCGATGTGTTTTATACTCAGAAAAATACGGTATCTTTTCCGAATGAAATAATTTTCAAAATAATTACAGGTAGTCCTTGATTTACAACCATAATTGAGCCCAAAATTTATGTTACTGAGACATTTGTTAAGTGAGTTTTGCCCAATTTTATGAACTTCCTTGCCCAGTTGTTAAATGTATCAATACAGTGGTTAAGTTAGCGATCTGGTTGTTAAATAAATCTGGTTTCCTCATTGACTTTGCTTATCAGAAGGTCGCAAAAGCTGATCACATGACCCTGGGACACTGCAACAGTCATAAATATGAACCAGTTGCAACAGTCGTAAGTGTGAAAAATGGTCATAAGTCACTTTTTTCAGTGCTGTTGTAATTCTGAATGGTCACTAAATGAACTATTATAAGTGGAGGACTACCTGTACAACTGCCAAAGCATTCTTTAATATTTTTCTTCATCATCAAGCAAGGCAATATGCAACACTTTTACCATAGCAATACCCAAAAGTGGTTTGAAAATAAGCAAATCTGGGTTATTAGATTTTCAGACAAAAGATTGGTTGGCATAACCTATATAGTGATCTTTATTCATACAAGGGATAGTTTCCCAAATTGCAAATATATATTGACAGGATCTGATAAGGCTGATAAGATATATTGACAGGATCTGATAAGGCTGCCTGATTATAGAAATCAATCATAATTAGCTATTAAATCAAATGAGTCCTGTTTAATTCCATCACAAAAAATCCTAATCCTTTCCAAGATTAATAAAAGTGTCAAACTCACCCCAACTTTTTCCCTCTATGGTGATTTCTAATTAGCTCTCATAATTCCAAGCCAATTCCAATATGGTGCAGAATAATCTCTGAATATATTTATTAAACATCAGGTTGTGGATTTTATTGATTGATTGATTGATCATATTTATATGGCTGTCCACTTTGTTACAAGAAGCAACCCTAGGCAATGTGCAACAATCAATAAAAATAAAAATTATATAAATGCATTCAATATAAAGACATAAAACAATCTTTATAATAATTAAAAATATATTCAAAAGTAAAATATACAAATATACAGACATGGAGAGACTGAATATATCCAATAAGATGTTGTTGGTTTCCTGGGACCACCAGGTCTGGTGACACAACCAGGTCTAGAAAATCTTGTGGATTGATAATAGGATGGAGCTAAACTTACTTAGTGGGATAATATTCCACAGGACTGGTACCATTACAGATAAGTTCCACCCTGGGACCCACAAATGTAGCCCTTGGCAGATGCTATACACAACAAACCTTCTCTATCAGATCTAATGGGATGATCTGTTGTAATTGCAGGAGGTGGTCTTTTAGATAACTTGGTCATCATGTCACCCATGTATGTATTAAGAATGGACGGAAATTCCAACGTAACGGGAAGAATCCATATTGTGGGATGCTTGCATAGATAACTCTTTGGATGGAAGGTCTGCTAGTCAACAACTTGGTGGTTCAGAAAGAAATAGTTACAGCTGTCACTTTTTAAAGGAAATCTTATTAAATTAATCAGCTTTAGTTCATTAACTGATTAATCAGCTAGGCTATAATCCTTTAAACCTTGGGGGAACAACTTCCTGAACAAAAATGCTTAGGCAGCATTCTAAATCTGCATAAATTTTATAGGGTAAAATAATTTTTTGAGAGAAACAAAGTTTAATTGTTTCCCCCCCCCAAACTCTTTCTATTTTATTTGAAAAAACTTAAAATACAAAACTCCAACAAATTTTTTCAAAAGAAAAAGCACAGAAAATATTGAACAAAAAGGTGCATTAAAAGATAAAAACAACCAACACATATACACATGGGTAAAGGTAAAGGTTCCCCTCGCACATATGTGTTAGTCATTCCCGACTCTAGGGGGCGGTGCTCATCTCCATTTCAAAGCTGAAGAGCCAGCACTGTCTGAAGATGTCTCCATGGTCATGTGGCCGGCATGACTAAATGCCAAAGGCACACAGAATGCTGTTATCTTCCCACCAAAGGTGGTCCCTATTTTTCTATTTGCATTTTTTACGTGCTTTCGAATTGCTAGGTTGGCAGAAGCTGGGATAAGTAATGGAAGCTCACCCAGTTACGCGGCAGCACTAGGGATTCGAACCGCTGAACTCCCGATCTTTCAATCGACAAGCTCAGAGTCTTAGCCAACTGAGCCACCACACATATGCACATATCATCCCCCTTACTTGAATTCTGATTAATGCATTTCTGAAAGATTAGTTACCCACCCCTGCAAAACACAGAAAAAAAAATTAACTACTAAATCTATTTGCAAATTATAGACCTGTCATCCATATACTATACTAATGGCAAAATAGTTAAGAGGAAGAACAATAATAATAATAAAATAGACAAGGTTAAAGCTTCAAAACCCTCTCTTAAGAAACTGTTATTGTAATCAACTTGTATAAAATTTACCTGTGTCTTATCTATCCTAAATCCTCCCAAGAAATAAGAGTATTCACCTTGGGTCAAATATTCACATTTGTTTCTTAATACCATCTCTTATCAATTGTTGTCTGATTAAATATAATAAATTCAGTCTCCACAATGTTAAGCTATTTAACACTACCAATAATGCGGCTACCCTTCAAAAAGACCTTGACTTTGTGTTGGAATTGTCAAAAATTTGGCAACTCCAAATCTCAACTAGCAAATGCTCTGTCTTACACATTGGAAAAAAGAATCAGAACATTAAATACAAGCTTGATGGACATTACCTTGTAGATGACCTTCACCCCATCAAAGACCTTGGAGTTTTCATATCAAATGATCTAAGTGCCAAAGCCCACTGCAACTACATCGCCAAAAAGGCTTTAAGAGTTGTAAACTTAATCTTGTGTAGTTTCTTCTCCAGAAAGATTACACTACTAACCAGAGCATACAAAACATTTGCTAGACTAATTCTCGAATACAGCTAACCTGTCTGGAACCCACACCTCATTTCGGACATTAATACAATTGTCCAGAAATATTTTACAAGAAGAGTTCTCCACTCCTCTGAAAACAACAAAATACCTTATGCCACCAGACTTGAAATCCTGGGTTTAGAAAATTTAGAACTGTGCCACCTTTGGCATGACCTGAGTATAACTCATAAAATCATCTGCTACAACATCCTTCCTGTAGAAGACTACTTCAGCTTCAATCGCAACAAAACATGAACACACAATAGATTTAAACTTAATGTGAACCGCTCCAATCTTGATTGTAGAAAATATGACTTCAGTAACAGAGTTCTTAATGCCTGGAATGCACTACCTGACTCTGTGGTCTCTTCCCAAAATCCCCAAAGCTTTAACCAAAAATTATCTACTATTGTCCTCACCTCATTTCTAAGAGGTCTGTAAGGGGCATAAGAGCACCAGCCTGCCTACCGTTCCTGTCCTAATGTTCCCTTTGACTGTATCCAATTCGTATGGTTATTTTATGCTTACATATACTGTTGTGTTTGACAAATAAATAAATAAATAAATAAATAAATAAATAAATAAATAAATAAATAAATAAATAAATAAATCAGTCTATCATTCCAACAAAGCCCAGATGAAAGTGGTTCCGACTGAATGTGACAAATCCATTCCGTAATGTCTTTTAGTCCTCTTAAGAAAAACCAATGTGTCACTTCTCCATTCAGACAGGCTTCTACTATAAAAGAATGGAGGCTTGAACTTCAGAGAGGGATATGCAGACATCACAGTTGGTTCTACGTCTGTTCAGTCCATATCTCTTTCCAGACTTTCTAACAGTTTGCAGCTTCCCGATCACATTTGTTTTGTGAACCTAATACATCCAGAACTACATGCAGCTGAATATTTTCTACAGCCATTATCATTTCACCAAACTTAAAAAAAAAAACAAAAAACGTTTTCAACTAAAAAATTCATGTTACCAAAAGGTCTTTTTTTCTGGATATCAGTCACTCTTGCTTGTGTATAATATGATACGTTGTTGCTCTATGAAATTCCGCCAAGAAACAAAGAACACTGAAGCAGAAATAAATAGCAAAAATATTTTCTGGATATTTTAACTCAAATTAAAAGAAAAATTAAAAAAGCAAACTTCAAGTATTTTGCAAATTTAAAAAAAAACGTGAAAACCCTGGGGTTAGACTCCAATATTAATGTAAATCAAATGAAGGCACTTTCTCCATCCAAGGTCATGCTGTTTGCTTACCAGGGTGGGTGGAGGGAGGGGGACAAAAGATATTCAAAACAACAGTATAAATCAGAGGAGGAAAAAAAGAACAGATAGATTTTAGGAGGGAGTTAAAATAAATCAGCATTCATCCAGCCAGTCACCTTTTAAAGACAAAAAGCTGAGTAAAAACAGAAAATTCAAAAAGTGAAGTTAAAACCCAGGTACACTTAAGAAAATGAACTGCCGAAAGGAGAATGTATACCCATGACTTTCTGACCACTTCCAAAGGGAACTGGAATCTTCAAGACTCCATTTCCTAAATGGGTCCATAGCCTTCCAAAAACTGTCTTGGGTCATTCCTAAGTGCTCCCCATTCAAATCCAGGAAGCAGCACCCCTCAAAGTAAAGTTCTTATCTTAAAAGGAAAGACATATTTCTTCTAATCAAAACTGCTACTAGGTATAAATAAATAGATTTAAAAATGCTCAGCATTTACCTTAAAAATGTACCCTTCAATCCTTGGAAGATACTCCTTTTTAGCTAAATGATTCCCAACACAATTTAGATACATAATCTTGATCCTGCAAGAACATTGCTTCCTTCTGTCCTTGGAAACTTCTCCAAGCGAGGAATTATCTGGGATAGAATGACTCTTTCATTGAACCTAATAGGTATTAGTTTCCAAACAGGCAAAATAATGCATGATACAAAATCAATTTAAGGAATTCTCTGCCACAGAATCCGTTGATGGTCCCTATATTTGTAGACCTTCAAGAGGGAGCAGAAAAGTTAATATTATGTAAACTAACGATAACTATTAACAATAGGGCTTCATGGAACATTTCTTTTTAAAGGTATTATGTCCTTGGAAATAAGTTGCTATTGGACAACCATAGAACTTTTCCAGAGTCATCTGGTTATTGTGAGAAGAAGTTGCTGGACTAGAAGGTTATATGATCTGTTTTCAAAAACACATTTTGATGTATTTTATTTTAATTAAAATAACTTGATGTATAATAAATTAATTAAAGTTAATTAAAGTTAGCTGTTCAGAGTCTTTCCTAACACCTGCTGCCAAATATTTTAAATGCCAGGAATTAAAACTGGACTTTTTATATCCAAACACAATCTATGTTTCACCCTGGAATTTCAGTCCTTAAAATAAGGTTGAATATATTTTCAAGTGATGAACAATAGTTTGTTCACTATTATGCTTTCACTGTAGATTTTTTTTTGTCTTCTCTCAGGCCCTCAAATAGCTCTTTTCTAACTCTGAAGAAGTTAATTCCTAAAAAAAGCCTGGACGATCTTATCTTAACTATTGTCCTTGGTTAACAAGTTCTCAATACATATGTCTTCAATCTTAAGCTCTCACACATTTTTCATTTGTTAAAGATGTGATTCAGAGAAGAGTAAGAAACATCAATAATATGTTGGCTTCATCTCTATTCTAGTGTTAATGAATAGAATTTCATCAATAGCAAGGTTGCATCCATGAATGAAAAAACTCAGAAGCCTCGTTTTCATATAAGTAGGTTTCTTATAGGAGAATTAATAAAACTCAGTAGTAGCCTCTGGACATCAACAGTATAAATAAGCTCTTTATGTCATGTACTGATGGGGTGATTAAGTATCATTATAATGACTTGGCTTCTCTCCTAGAGTACCAGAGCATGTCTATTAAAATGGCTAGAGCTACTATTAAAAGCCACTTTATTCTAGTCTGCTGATAACATATTAAGAGGTGCTAATGGTAAATTTGGTAACAGAAGAGATGTATATTAATCATTTTTAATTTAACATATAGCATCTTTATCATTTCTCAGTTTGTTTCTAAAAGTTGTGACTCTACAGACACATCCCAGATCTGAAGAGAAGTCACCTAGAGAAAAAAACCATCATTAAAAGTAGAGTAAGTATGTAAGATGGTAATCCACTCCCAGAAGGATCATAAAAAGCTATAAGAGAAAATGACAGTGGGTACTTAAAGACATTATTGAAAAAATGACTGAGTGAGAGAAGAGGGACTATTATCTCAGCAGCACATTGGGTAGAACTGGGGAAACTGAAAATGATGGAGATACATAGAAAAGGGAAAGCATAAAATAATCTAGATGGGGGAGAACCACAGTGGAGGTGGTTGATTGAGTAACAACAGATCCTACCTGGCCTCCCTATTTGTAATTTGATAAACAAACAGACAAACGAACACTAGCCAACCAGCCAGATTTGGCATAGGTGGAATTCTGGTGCATCTTGTTTATTTCTTAGGAAATTGTAAGAGTATAAAAGCTACATTAAATATATTAATTACTGAGGAAGGAAGTGTCTTCTTGTAAAGTGAAATAAAAAAAAAACCAAGAAAACCATCTTCCCCAATCCCATTTTCAGAGATGAGAGATGCATTGTAGTCACAAAGGCTACAAGATCAGGTCTGCAAACCCTGGATGACTACTAGAGGGCAGCAAATATCTGTATTTTTCTACCGATAGAAGATAATATTTGTAACTCATGGTTGAACTGTGGAGACCTTGGTGCTCTCTGAACTTGGCTGTTTTCTTGCAGACATTTCATTGTAATTTAGATGTCTTGCCAGAAGACATAATGAAAACTCCTTAATCTCACAACACGCAAGCAGACTTAACCATAGTTTCTTCTGAGAAACTGTGAACGTCCTAGACCAATCCAAGTCCTAAACTTTCAGAGAATTCCTGGAAGCCTTGCACTCAGACAAATTAGCCATCAACAGGCACATAGACATAAATAACATCTAGGTTTGCCTCAAAACAGGCGATTAACAAGCCAAAAAGGAAACAAAAAGATCAAAACACATTCTCACCAGCAATCAACATCCAATTGAGCAGGGATTTATACAAGATTGATATTAAACTAACAACCAAATTTTTGTCTTCTCTCAGGCCCTCAAATAGCTCTTTTCTAACTCTGAAGAAGTTAATTCCTAAAAAAAGCCTGGACGATCTTATCTTAACTATTGTCCTTGGTTAACAAGTTCTCAATACATATGTCTTCAATCTTAAGCTCTCACACATTTTTCATTTGTTAAAGATGTGATTCAGAGAAGAGTAAGAAACATCAATAATATGTTGGCTTCATCTCTATTCTAGTGTTAATGAATAGAATTTCATCAATAGCAAGGTTGCATCCATGAATGAAAAAACTCAGAAGCCTCGTTTTCATATAAGTAGGTTTCTTATAGGAGAATTAATAAAACTCAGTAGTAGCCTCTGGACATCAACAGTATAAATAAGCTCTTTATGTCATGTACTGATGGGGTGATTAAGTATCATTATAATGACTTGGCTTCTCTCCTAGAGTACCAGAGCATGTCTATTAAAATGGCTAGAGCTACTATTAAAAGCCACTTTATTCTAGTCTGCTGATAACATATTAAGAGGTGCTAATGGTAAATTTGGTAACAGAAGAGATGTATATTAATCATTTTTAATTTAACATATAGCATCTTTATCATTTCTCAGTTTGTTTCTAAAAGTTGTGACTCTACAGACACATCCCAGATCTGAAGAGAAGTCACCTAGAGAAAAAAACCATCATTAAAAGTAGAGTAAGTATGTAAGATGGTAATCCACTCCCAGAAGGATCATAAAAAGCTATAAGAGAAAATGACAGTGGGTACTTAAAGACATTATTGAAAAAATGACTGAGTGAGAGAAGAGGGACTATTATCTCAGCAGCACATTGGGTAGAACTGGGGAAACTGAAAATGATGGAGATACATAGAAAAGGGAAAGCATAAAATAATCTAGATGGGGGAGAACCACAGTGGAGGTGGTTGATTGAGTAACAACAGATCCTACCTGGCCTCCCTATTTGTAATTTGATAAACAAACAGACAAACGAACACTAGCCAACCAGCCAGATTTGGCATAGGTGGAATTCTGGTGCATCTTGTTTATTTCTTAGGAAATTGTAAGAGTATAAAAGCTACATTAAATATATTAATTACTGAGGAAGGAAGTGTCTTCTTGTAAAGTGAAATAAAAAAAAACCAAGAAAACCATCTTCCCCAATCCCATTTTCAGAGATGAGAGATGCATTGTAGTCACAAAGGCTACAAGATCAGGTCTGCAAACCCTGGATGACTACTAGAGGGCAGCAAATATCTGTATTTTTCTACCGATAGAAGATAATATTTGTAACTCATGGTTGAACTGTGGAGACCTTGGTGCTCTCTGAACTTGGCTGTTTTCTTGCAGACATTTCATTAGCAATTTAGATGTCTTGCCAGAAGACATAATGAAAACTCCTTAATCTCACAACACGCAAGCAGACTTAACCATAGTTTCTTCTGAGAAACTGTGAACGTCCTAGACCAATCCAAGTCCTAAACTTTCAGAGAATTCCTGGAAGCCTTGCACTCAGACAAATTAGCCATCAACAGGCACATAGACATAAATAACATCTAGGTTTGCCTCAAAACAGGCGATTAACAAGCCAAAAAGGAAACAAAAAGATCAAAACACATTCTCACCAGCAATCAACATCCAATTGAGCAGGGATTTATACAAGATTGATATTAAACTAACAACCAAATTTTTTTGTCTAATTATATGTATAAGATGTGATCAAAATATTAATATTATTATTTATCTCTTATTATTTTTTACTTCCCTCTTTTATTGCCTATACACTTTAGTATTGTGATTGGTTACATTATGATTCTATTCTGTTGCAGATACACTGAATGCTTCTGTACTGGAGATAAATTCCTTGTATGTCTAACCATATTTGAACAAATAAATAAAGTGTAAGTAAACACTTTCCCTTGTCAATCGATCGAGCTTATCGATCGAAAGGTCGGCAGCTCAGCGGTTCGAATCTCTAGTGCTGCCGTGTAACGGGGTGAGCTCCCATTACTTGTCCCAGCTTCTGCCAACCTAGCAGTTTCAAAAGCACGTAAAAATGCAAGTAGAAAAAATAGGGATCACCTTTGGTGGGAAGGTAACAGCATTCCGTGCACCTTTGGCATTGAGTCATGCCGGCCACATGACCACGGAGACGTCTTCGGACAGCGCTGGCTCTTCAGCTTTGAAACGGAGATGAGCACCGCCCCCTAGAGTCGGGAATGACTAGCACGTATGTGCGAGGGGAACCTTTGCCTTTACCTTAAACACTTTTCCAATCAGGGAATCACCAACTCAAACAAACTAACAGCAAATAACAGTCTAATCAAGGAACCATCAAGAACACTTTTATCAATGCTGAGAGGGAAAGCCACTAATATATAAAAAGGGAGCAAACCACTCAGACAGCACCAAGAAACTGACTATATTTTTTCTGTACGTCCTTGCAGCCAGGGATGAAATTCTGCAGGTTTTTACACATTCTGGAGAACCGGTAGTGGAAATTTTGAGTAGTTCAGAGAACTACCAAATACCATCTCTGGCTGACCCCAGAGTGGGATGGGAATGGGGATTTTGCAGTATCCTTCCCCTGCCATTTCCAGCAAGTCACAGCATGCCCACCAAACCACACTCACAGAACCGGTAATAAAAAAAATTGAATTCTACCACTGCTTGTAGCCCAAATAATAGGACTATTGTAAAAGAAGGTGAACAGATTAATCAGATATTTTTCTTTGCACTTGTAGAGTTTAGACCGGGTGTATACTTGGGCCAATTCCACATGCACATGTCTTTATGATGAATACACAATCCCCTTCTAATTTTGTTTTATTACGGAAGGCACACAAACAGAGGCATCTACAGGTGAGGGTGGGAAGCAAATGACAAAAGTGATGCTGTGCCATTTCAAGCTAAGCTTTGTCCATTTGTTGCATATGCCATGATATTGCATGTGTGTAAAAAAAAAAGTTGCCTTATTTTGTCATAAGTAATAAATTTATTTCACCAGATGTCCAGCTCTTGTATGGCTGGAGTGTTCTAGTGCAGGGGTCCCCAACCTTTTGTACCTCAGGGACCCCCAAGTTCATAATTTTAAATCCTGCGAACCACTAATACGAATCCAGCAAGCCGATTGCTGAAGTGCCTGGACTCCCAGTGATGGGATAGGGTCCTTCAGGCACTCTCCCTCTTCTCTCTTTCTCTCTGTCTCTTCCCCCCACTTTCTCTCTCTTTCTCCCCTCTCTCTCCCACCCTTTCTCTCTCATTCTCTCTCTCTCTCCCCCACTCATTCTCTCTCTCTTCCACTCATTCTCTCTCATTCTCTCTCTCTCTCTCTCATTCTGATTCTCTTTTATTCTGTGTGTGTCTCTCTCTTATTCTCTCTCTGATTATCTCTGATTCTCTCTTTCATTCTGTGTCTGTGTCTGTCTCTCATTCTCTCTCATTCTGATTCTCATTCTCTCTCTTTCACTCTCTCATTGTCTCTCTATCTCTTCCTCTCTCTTTCATTCTCTCTCTCTCTCTCTGTGTCTCATTCTGCTTCTCTCTCTCTCTCTGCTTCTCTCTCTTTCATTCTCTCTCTGATTTTCTCTGTCTCTGATTCTCTTTCTCTCATCTCATCCCCAGCAAGTGTCTTGGTGCTGAGAGGAAGTCAAGCATCTCCCTGAGAGACTGAGGTGCACAGAGCACCAACAAGGGCTGGAAGAAGTGTGGAAGCGAAGCACTATTTGAACTTGTGTGGCATCAGCATTCCACCTCGGTATATTTACACCAGCCGGTGATGCAAAACAGCCCTAGTCTCCTGCCACTTGGGATTCAGAGTGGTAATGGTGACTGGTCCGGGGAGCAGCCGGATTTTGCTCTCCATTGCAGATGCCAGATTGCCCCCCCTGCCAACTCTTGTCTCTCGAGGAGCCCGGGCTAAGTTTCTCACACTGCTTCAGTGAGTGCTACTTGAGAGACGAGAGCTTGCAGGGGTCCGATCTGGCATCTGCAATGGAGAGCAAAATCCAACTGCTCCCTGGACCAGTCACTACTAAGTGGTAGGAGACGAGGGCTGCTTTGCACCACCAGCTGATGCAAATATACCTTGGGATTGCCTCGGGAGGGATTGCCACGCAAATTCAAGTAGTGCTTTGCTCTCACAGCTTCCAGCCATCACAATCACTGCTTCGGCCTACTTGCGCCACCTCCTCCCCTGCCGTAGCAACAGCACAATTATTTCATTCCAAATGAAGAGGGCTGCACTCCTTTTTGCGTATTGCACCACCTGCAAAGTTGCACATTGCACGTGCCACCCCAGAGCAGAGATTTCCAGCCTCGCCAAGGCCGGTCCCATATTACAGAGCTCTGGTAGTCCCACTCACAGGACTGGCCCATTGGTCATCTTGGAGCAGCTCCTCCACTAGGGTGCACCAGCATAAATAGGAAGATTTCTCCACAGACCACCAAAATTTTCTCATGGACCACCAGTGGTCCGTGGACCACCGGTTGGTGACCGCTGATCTAGTCCAACCCTCTGCTCACACAGGAGACCTATACTAGGGATTCAAACCGCCGAACTGCCGACCTTTCTGATCAACAAGCTCAGTGTATTAGCCACTGAGCCACCTAGCCCCCTACTTTAAATTAAGTGTATATATGTAGAATAGAATAGAATAGAATGGAATGGAATGGAATGGAATGGAATGGAATGGAATGGAATGGAATAGAATAGAATAGAATAAAATTTTTATTGGCCAAGTGTGACTGGACACACAAGGAATTTGTCTTGATGCATACTCTCTCAGTGTACATAAAAGAAAAGATACCTTCATCAAGGTACAACACTTACAACACTTAATGATAGTCATAGGGTACAAATAAGAAATCAGGAAACAATATCAGTATAAATCATAAGGATGCAAGCAATAAAGTTAAAGTCATAAGTGGAAGGAGATGGGGGATGGGAACAATGAGAAGATTAATAGTAGTGCAGATTTAGTAAATAGCTTGACAGCGTTGAGGGAATTATTTGTTTAGCAGAGTGATGGCGTTCGGAAAAAATTGTTCTTGTGTCTAGTTGTTCTGGTGTGCAGTGCTCTATAGCGTCGTTTTGAAGGTAGGAGTTGAAACAGTTTATGTCTGTAAATATTTTCACAGCCCTCTTTTCGATTTGTGCAGTATTCAGGTCCTCAATGGAAAGCAGGTTGGTAGCCATTGTTTTTTTGCAGTTCTAATTATCCTCTGAAGTCTGTGTCTGTCTTGTTGGGTTGCAGAACCAAACCAGACAGTTATAGAGGTGCAAATGACAGACTCAGTAATTCCTCTGTAGAACTGGATCAGCAGCTCCTTGGGCAGATTGAGCTTTCTGAGTTGGCACATTATTAATTATAAGTTTGGGATAGAGTGTAAGATAGAGTGTAAGAGTGCTTATGTATGTACAGGTGTGGTGTGTGCTTATCACATTACTTAACTGAATTTAAAAATGACCTACTGGGGAATTAACGTAATTCTTCTGTGATGACATAACATTTGCTTGGCTGATGCAATTCTGCAATAGAGTGGCACAATCCATGTTCCTTCCATTTATATATATATATGTTTGTTTTCTGAGGTTTTCGCGGGTGTTTGTATGTAGGTCTTTGGTTATTCGGGTTTTCTCCCGCGTAAAATTGGAAGTGTCTTGGCAATGTTTCGACGAAGTCTCATTCGTCATCTTCAGGCTTCAGCTTCGTGCTTCGGGAGCAATGTGTGATTACAGCTGTTTCTTCCTTTTTAACTACTAGAGGGGGTTTGAACTGATTGGGTGAGAGCTTGGCTGTGCTCTGATTGGATGGGGGTGTGAGCTGTTTGGGTGGGGGCTTGTTTGTGCTCAGATTAGTCTGAGTTGCAGGGGGATTCGAGCTGGTGAGTCTGCTGCATGTATGGATTGGAGGGGTTTTTTGTCTTTGGGGTTTCTTAGGATGGTGGATATTTTTCGGTTTGTGCAGAAATAAGTGTGATATTTTTCAGTTTGTGCAGAAATTGTGCAGAAATAAGATTACCAAACTAATCCAAAAAGAACCCCCCACTAAAGTCCAAGACAGAGAACAAGAAAACGGCACAGCCCTCCTCCCATATATAAAAGGCACCACAGACAGAATCAGCAAGATCCTCCAGAAACACAACATCAAGACAGCATTCTGCACAAACCGAAAAATATCCACCATCCTAAGAAACCCCAAAGATAAAATTGAGTTAGAAAATCAAGGAGTATATGAAATCCCATGCACCGCCTGCCCCACCACATACATCGGACAAACCAACAGAAGAATAAGTGCACGCATTGAAGAACACAAGAACTCAGTCAAAAAAGAGGAACCAACTTCTTCCCTGGTCCAACACCTTAAAGCCACAGGACACGATATTGACTTTAAAAAGACCAGAATTATCACCAAAACTGAACACTTTAACAACAGAATAATCAGAGAAGCCATCGAGATAGAAAAACATCCACACAGCATGAACAAATGAGATGATACCTCCCGCCTACCAGCCATTTGGAAACCCGCCCTTATTGACAAACGAGTCCCTAACATGAGGAATGACACCAGACCCACACTCACGAGGTCCACACAGGATGTCACCACCACACATCCACCCAGAAAGCAGATCCAAACCTACACTGATCATGAAGCACGACCAAGGACCAGAAGCCAGACCGCATCTGCAACATAAGCCATTTCAAACCCCTCCATTCCATACATGCAGCAGACTGACACCCACTATGAAGATGTAGCACGACCACAAACACTAAGCCAAACAACAGCAATGCAGCTCACCAGCTCAAATCCCCTTGGAACTCAGACTAATCTGAGCACAACCAAGCCCCCCACCCAAACAGGTCACACACCCATCCAATCAGAGCACAAAAAACCCCCCATCCAATCAGAGCACAGCCAAGCTCCCACCCAATCAGTTCAAACCCCCTCTAGCGGTTAAAAAGGAAGAAACAGCTGCAATCACACATTGCTCCCAGAAGCATGAAGCTGAAGCCTGAAGATGACGAATGAGACTTTGTCGAAACGTCGCCAAGACACTTCCAATTTTACGCGGGAGAAAACCCGAATAACCAAAGACCTACATACACACACACACACACACACACACACACACACACACACACACACAGATAAGCTTGCGGATAACCCAAACCCAATTCTGAAGTGTATTTAGGGACCTAATATTCTCAGTTAATCCACAAGTTCATATGGTAAGCAATGCCATTTATATGACCCAGAAAATGTGTCTTCTCTTTAGTAGCATCTGCCTCTACAAAGAAGTTCTAGAGCAGAGGTCTGCAAACTTGGCTCCCAGAGTTGAAGTCCACAAGTCTTAAAAGAGCCAAGTTTGCAGACCCACGTCCTAGAGATCTGAATGGCTTTCACTCTGCTGATGTTTAGGTCTTTAGCAAGGGAGAGTGAGATTGCTCGCTTCATTGTGTTGCAATACTTTATCGTTATTAATTTGATTAAACCTTCTCTGATTATTGTGAGCTACCCAGAGTTGTGAAAAATTGAGTGATACACAACTTTAATAAAGCATTACTATTATGATTCACTGCAGAGTCAGCCAGATGGATTTGGCATTTTTATCTACCTATCGAGTCCTTCCCAAGGACCTGGGATAGGCAGATGTCGTCTAATGATGTGAAAGGAGTCCTGCTGGCACAGGACTTCTTCAATATTGCAGGTTAATTCTGCCCACAGCCTGGAGTTCTATCCTCAAGGTCGACTCAGTCTTCCACCCTTCTGAGGTTGGTAAAACAAGGACCCAGATTGTTGGGGGCAACATGCTGATGTTGTAAATCACCCAGAGTAAAGCACTAAGGGGCAGTATATCAGTCTAAGTGCTATTACTATTGTTATCATCACAAGATGTAAGCTGTTCCAAGTAAAGCCGCATTGAAATTGATTGATGATGATTTTGTCAATGCTGATGGTGTTCAGGTAATGCTCCAGTTGTTTTGGAATTGAATTCAAAGTGTCAATTATCATTGGTATTGTCTTTGCTTTCTTTTGCCCCTGCCGGTCCACTTCTATTTGCAGATCTTTATATTTTGTGATTCTTGTCCAATTCTTTCTTTTCTGTTGTGCTGTTTCCAGTATTGCTATGTATCTACTATATTACTGTTAATGTTACTCTCCAGGCAAAAGGAAAGCATGATGTGGTACACGGTGCAGTGCGGTGCATTTCCAAATATCAAGCCACAGGTTTTCTTTCTGATTGATCTTTTCTTTTTATTATATAAACTCCAAGCTTTTGGAGGCATGCATCTTGAGCCGCTGGGCTGATAGGGTGGTTAGCAAAATCCATGCCAGCTTGCTTCCATCCTTTTTCATTTATGCTACTGGTTCAGCAAGCACATTTGTGACTGATGGGGGGGAAAAATGAAAAATTGCAGCTTGGTTACCCAGACAGGAAACACGGAGCTTAGCTTAGCATCCATGACAGGGAATCTGGGGCTCAGACAGAGCAAAAAGCCCTATTGCCTTTTTCTATTTGGCTATGAAGCTTCAGATATGTTTGTGTGTATGTGTGTGTGTGTGTGTGTGTGTGTGTGAGAGAGAGAGAGAGAGAGAGAGAGAGAGAGAGAGAGAGAGAGAGAGAGAGAGAGAGAGAGAGAGAGAGAGAGAGAGAGAGAGAGAGACAGACAGACAGACAGACAGACAGACAGAGAGACAGAGAGAGAGAGAGAAAAGAAAAGCAATGTCATTCTATTCCACATTTAAACTAATCCAATATTTCAGCCACTAAATAAACATTGACAAAAGGATTGGAGTCTATATTACCACTTATGGCAGAAATATCTTATATTGGTGTAAGTACTGAGGTCACATCTACAAGAGCAACACTTCTTGTTGTTGTTGGTGTGTCAATTTATTATTTTGGTTTCCTTTTCCTCTCCCTTCCCTTGTTCAGGGGCTCTGTTGTGGTCCGTCAGCAGCCTACGGAGCTGGCAACGGAGTCGGACAGCGATGAGGCTGAGGTGAGGCCAGGACCATCAGGAAGTGAGGTGTGGACTCCAGAGCCTGATAGTAATGAGGCAGAGGAACAGGAGGAGCCTGTTCCTAATGCACGTGTGAGAAGAGCTGCCAGAAGGCAAGAGCAGCTCAAGCAGAGAGGATAACTCGGGAGTAGGGCCAAGAGATGATTGGCCCCTCCCATAAAGTTTAAAACAGAACAGCACCGGCGTTTCAGCTTTGCCGGAAAACAACGTTGTAGCTGCGTCTTCTGCTCCGTCTTCTGCTTCGTATACATCTTTCTTTTTGTGGCTTCTGGACATTTGTCAGGAAGGGCCTTGGGCAATTTGCGTAATTGGACTATGGTTTGTTAGATAACTGAGGAATTTCTGTTGGGAGGCATTTGTTTTACTTTGAATTGAGCAGCGCTGGGGATGAAGTAATTCCCAGCTGTTTGAATAAAGTTTGTTTTTCCATGGACTAAGTTTATTACTGCTTACTTGGGTCTGGGTCACAACAGGCGCGTCCCTGAATGCTGAGTTACATCTTCTCTTTAACTTTACTTACTGCCCTCCAATTTCCAAATCCATCAAAATGCTTTTACAGGAAATGCTCACTTTATATTTCCTAGTTATATCCTGATACTGCTGTAGGCCTAAACGCAACACAATGTATTAGAACATTTACTGAGTCCCCATTTGGTTATTTCAAGCATCAGGAAATAGCTAAGGGAGATGGTTTAGCTCTACTATTTATCCAAAAGGCAATTATTCAGAAATTGTGCATGTATTTCAAAGTACTCGATAAAAACTTAGAAAAACACAAGAGAAAAGGAAGAGGAAATGCATTTGATAGGTGTTCCAGCATTTCACTGCTGTCTTTGCCTTTGAAGGATTTCTTGAGGTTTCTTGTGAGTTCTAAGACTGGTAATAGTTTCCTTATTCCTAGTAATTGTATCAGAGAGAAATGTGATTTTGCTGTAGAAGTTGAAGAATTAAACTGGATAAGAAATACTTCCTGGTGATCACTGTAAACAACTACCTATTTGACTACAAATCATTTGTATCGACTTATTTATATGTAAATTACAGGCAGAGGTAGTAGAGTCTATCTAAGACTGTCTATAAGGGGCATGCATAAGAGCACCAGCATGCCTACTGTCCCTGTCCAAATGTTCCCTTTAATTGTATTCATTTGCTGTATTCAATTCATGCTTATACTTATATATATTATCTAATATGTACTCAACAAATAAATAAATAAAAAATAAAATAAAAAAAAACCAATCCAAACAAATGCAAAAAACTGAGGAAAAATGATCAGTATTTATTTGGAAGCAAAAACTGGTATTTTCCCAAGGTCATCTGAAACTTGATGCTTCAGTGTTATAACAGTGGACCAGTGCTGTACTGACCCTCCAATGCTAAATCTGCAAGCCTTGAGTCCCGTCCTCAAGATCAGGAATGATTGATATAATTTAAGGTGGCTTTTCAAGAGTTAAATGTCCAGTGGACTCCTTGATGCTGAGCATGATTGTTTGTTTGAAGATGTTTCATTACTCAACTAGATAACATCAGCGCAAGTCAGGTACCCATGGAGTCATCAGCAGTCAGGCTTGACTTTAGGATACTATTTACTTTTATAGATTTTCATGTGACGGTAATGGAATGGAATTTGGGAGTTGTCAATTCTGTGCCTATTCACCAAAGGAGCATGTAAATTCAGGGTTCTTCCTTGGTCCCAGGACAGCAAAGTAATGATAACCAAGTGGTTGTGTTTGGAGCTGCTGACATTGGTTAAGAGTTCTTTGGTACTTCACTTCATACAGGGGACCTTACGGGAGACATACATCACCACTGTTGAAGATAAGTATCGCCAGGTGATCAGCTGTGACAAGAACATCAGTATTTTTTAGATCACAGACACCATTGGAAGCCATCAGTCCCCTGCCACACAGAGACTCTCCATCTCAAAAGGCCATGCATTCATGTTAGTATATTCTGTGACTAGTAGGCAATCTGTAGAAGAGCTTCAACCAATGCATGAGCAGATCTGTCAGATCAAAGGAGACATTCAGAAAACCCCAATTATACTGGTAGGAAACAAGAGCAATGATCCTCAAAGAAAAGTGGGCACCAGTGAAGGAGAAGTGAAGGAGAAGGTTCTGAAGGAACTGGCAGACGAGATCTCAAAACCACTGAACTATATCCTTCAAAGATCCTGGAGAACAGGGGAGCTGCCAGAGGACTGGAAAAGAGCTAATGTAGTTCCCATCTTCAAAAAAGGAAAAAAAAACAGATCCAGGAAACTACAGACCTATCAGCCTGACCTCAATACTGGGGAAGATTCTGGAAAAGATAAGCAACAAATCACTGAACACCTAGAAGCAAACAAAGTAATAACCAAAAGCCAACATGGGTTTGTCAAAAACAGATCATGCCAGACTAATCTTATTGCATTCTTTGACAAAGTGACAAAATTAGTAGACCAGAGGAATGCTGTCGATATAATTTACTTGGACTTCAGTAAAGCATTTGATAAAGTAGACCATAACCTACTACTAGATAAAGTAGAAAAATGTGGGTTAGACAGCACCACCACCAGATGGATTCGTAACTGGCTGACCAACCGCATTCAACGTGTAGTCCTCAATGGAACTACATCCACATGGAGGGAAGTATGCAGTGGAGTACCCCAAGGCTCTGTTTTAGGCCCAGTACTCTTCAACATCTTCATCAATGACTTGGACGAGGGGATAGATGGGGAACTCATCAAATTTGCAGATGACACCAAGCTGGCAGGAATAGCCAACACTCCAGAAGATAGGCTCAAGTTACAGAAGGATCTTGACAGACTTGAACATTGGGCGCTATCTAACAAAATGAAATTCAACAGTGAAAAAAGTAAGGTTCTACATTTAGGCAAAAAACCCAAAATGCACTGGTACCTTGCTCAATAGTAGTACCTGTGAGAGGGATCTTGGAGTCCTAGTGGACAACCATTTAGATATGAGCCAGCAGTGTGCAGCAGCTGCTAAAAAAGTCAACACAGTTCTGGGCTGCATAAACAGCGGAATAGAATCAAGATCATGTGAAGTGTTAATGCCACTTTATAATGCCTTGGTAAGGCCACACTTGGAATACTGCATTCAGTTTTGGTCGCCGCGATGTAAAAAAGATGCTGAGACTCTAGAAAGAGTGCAGAGAAGAGCAACAAAGATGATTAGGGGACTGGAGGCTAAAACATATGAAGAACGGTTGCAGGAACTGGGTATGCCTAATTTAATGAAAAGAAGGACTAGGGGAGACATGATAGCTGTGTTCCAATATCTCAGGGGCTGCCACAAAGAAGAGGGAGTCAAACTATTCTCTAAAGCATCTGAGGGTAGAACAAGAAGCAATGGGTGGAAACTAATCAAGGAGAGAAGCAACTTAGAACTAAGGAGAAATTTTCTGACAGTTAGAACAATTAATCAGTGGAACAACTTGCCTCTAACATTGAATGCTCCAACACTGGAAATTTTTTAAGAAACCAGTACAATTAGACAGTACTGTATCTAATGCTTGCATATACTTGGAGCAAAAAAATAAATGCTTACAGATAGAACTTAACTACAGTAGTTCTCTGACTACTGTAGATCATTTGCATTATTTATGGTGGTCGTTCGAATATTATATTTATAGGAAAGAAACTTTGTTCTCAAGTGTTCCACGTTATATGTAAGTACTTTATACGTGGTAATTCTACATTGGCAAGATTTTATATGAATGATTGAAATTAAATGAATTTTTTAATGTGGAAAAAAAAATCAGCGCAAGTCAGATTGGGGTTTGTTCCTTGTTTATATACAGTAGCTTGCCCTATAAGTGTTGGTGGGAATGCAGCTTCCTCCTTAGTGGCTCATTGATTAGGTTATTGTTTTCTGTCCGGCTGCTTGTCTGATGTTGATCTCTACTTATCTGAATAGTGGTTGCTGGATGGAATGAGTTCTAGGATTTTTTGTTTTCATCCTAGGACTTTTATTGTAACTTTTGAATAGTGTCTTGTCTCGTCTAGACTGGTCTGGTCTGGTCTGGTTTGTCTGTCTGTCTATGTTGTTGTCCGCCAGCAGCCAGTGGAGCTGGCAATGGAATCAGACAGCGATGAGGCTGAGGAAGAACATGGGCCAGTCCTGGAGGCTGGGGAAGGCCCGGATGAGGGCTCTGTGTCAGAGGCAGAGATGGGGCCAGAGCAGGGCAGAAAATCTAAAAATTTTCCCTACCGGTTCTGTGGGCGTGGCTTAATTGGTGGGCGTGGCTTGGTGGTCAGGTGACTGGGTGGGCGTGGCCAATAACAATAAATAATAAAAATAATAAACAAAGTATAAAAAACAATAAGAGGTACCAAAACTAATTTTCACACTTTACACACACACAACACAACACAACACAACTGACTCACACACAATGTAAAAGCAGCTCCACTTCACACTTTACACAGCCACAAAAAGCTCAAAAACCAACTTTCACACTTTACACACACACAACACAACACAACACAACACAACTCTCTCTCTCACACACACGCACACACAATACCACATACAGCTTTGTGAGATTTTGTGTGTTTGTGTAGTTAGAGTGAAACACTACAGAAACACACCAAATCTCAGAAAGCTGCACAAATATTTTATTTTATTATTAAGGTTTGTGGACTTCAATTCCCGAGTTCCTCAGCCAGCAAAGCCGGCCAGCATTAGTTGCTCAGTGATGAAATAGATTAGCTAAGCAACTGATTCTGCTGAAAGTGAAACTGGGGCTTTCAGGCTGGGGAAAAAGCCATGCGTTTGATCAGTAATCAGGTAAGTGCCTTAGAATCTCTTAAAAGGAGATTTTCTACATATTTTCTACAGAAAACATGTTTTTTAAGGTTCTGCTGATGAGGAACTCAGGTGAGATTGCCAGAGGAGTCTTAAATTTTTTTTTAAGGTTTAAAGGCTCTGTCGATCTCAGCTGAGGAGCGGGATCCTCAAAGGCTTTTTTTTACTTTTAAAGGCCTGTTTCGGCTGAAGAAAAACCTGTTTTTAAAAGTAAAAAAAACCCTTTGCTGATGGTGCAACTCAGCAGAGGCAGGGGGCGGGGCCAGGGATTTTTGCTACTGGTCCTCCGAACCAACAGCCGCCATCACTACCAGATCGCGCGAGCTGGTCCGAACCGGGAGCATTTCACCCCTGGGCCAGGGCCATCTGGGAGTAATGTGTGGACCCTTCAGAGGCTGACAGTAGTGAGGCAGAGGAACAGGAGGAGCCTGTTCCTAATGAACACATGAGAAGAGCTGCCAGAAGGCAAGAGCAGCTCAAGCAAAGAGGACAACTCGGGAGTATGGCCAAGAGATGATTGGCCCCTCCCATAAGGCTTAAAAGACCAGCACGGCATTTGGGCTCTTTGCCGGAAAACAACATTGATAGCCTTGTCTTGCTGCCTTTATTTCTTGTCGGTGTCTTCTGCTTTTGAATTTTTGCCAAGAAAAGCCTTTGGCAGTTTGCCTAATTAGACCAAAGTTGGTGTAAGACTGAAGAATTGTGTTAGGAAGAATTTGCTTTGATTTCGTTTGGACTACACTGAGAATGAGTTAATTCTAATAAATTTTGTTATTAAACTGACTGAATTTACTACTATCTACCATGGGGCTGCTCTAGGCATTTTTAACACTAAAAGAGAAATGAAGAGTGTAAACAACAGATATTAGAACACTAAAATAAACAATGAAAAAGAAGACAACAAGAATGCAACAATACATGTGTATTGTTGTCTGATTTGCATGAATGCCAATCTTTTAGAAATTTTCTAGTGTTTTTGGATTTAGCATGGTTTGGGTTGTTAACATTTTCCTCATTGAAACTGTGGTTAAGTCTGTTGATGTATGGTAATTTTTGTCCTGTCTGCTAGTTGGTGTTTGTGGATGTACTCTGCTAGTTTTCCTTGTGTCTGTCCCATATACTAGTTGTAACAGTCCTTGCACTATATGTTTTATATGACTCCTGCTTTTTCTTCATGGGCTTCTGAGTCTTGGTTTGCTTAAAATGTTTTGTCAGAGTTTCTTGCAAAAATCAAATCCAGAAGCACACACAGATAACTGAATCAGCTGGATTCATTAACTTCTTTATATCCATAATCACACATAAAGTATATTTACAATACCAACAGTTAATTCTTCAGCTCAGATCAGCAGACATCTTCACACACAGAGTACAACAGAGAGATCTTAGGATACACACTGGTTTCAGTTCTGTTTACAGAATCAGAAGCTGCAGACTAAGACATGCCTTGGCTCCAGTCTGTGTTAGCTCCCAATTGGCTGATTTAGTTGCTATGCTACTCATTGGCTGACCTTGTTACCATGTCTTCCCAGTCATGAATATTCTGCCATATTTTGAAGAGGTTTAGCTGGTTTACGTGTATGGTGATTCCATGTAATAGTAACATAGTTGGTCATTTCTGGATATCTTCAGTATTTTTGATGCATGGGAATGTTATCCTTTCATGGGTTCTATTGCTTTGCTATAGCAGAGGTAGAATGCAGGAATGTCCACAAGGTATAGTCAATAAACTCAAGATGTTGATATGCAGTTGATACGATATATTTGAAGTTCTGATTTTCTTTGTGTGTGTCACGAGTGTGCATGAAAAATATGTGGAACGTCAACTGACTTTTGTGGCTACCATTTGCCCTTTTTTTTTGTTGTTGTTTACATTTATACCCCGCCCTTCTCCGAAGACTCAGGGCGGCTTACAGTGTATAAGGCAATAGTCTCATTCTATTTGTATATTTTTACAAAGTCAACTTATTGCCCCCCCAACAATCTGAGTCCTCATTTTACCTACCTTATAAAGGATGGAAGGCTGAGTCAACCTTGGGCCGGGCTCGAACCTGCAGTAATTGCAGGCTTTGTGTTCTTAATAACAGGCTGTTCTTAATAACAGGCTTTTACCAGCCTGCGCCATTCACCGGCCCTTTTGACCCTACCTTGTGGACACCTCTGCACACCAGCCATAAATGATGCCAATTGAGTGAGCAAAATACCATTTTAAAATATGCCTTGGCAAATTAATTCACTGAGGGCCTTTGGAGCTTAAAAAAATATTTATTTTAGCATAAATTTAGCTATATATTTCTTAGCAGCAACACTTCACATTTCACAGCCATGCTATTAACATGGCTAAAATGATGCAATGAGGACATAGGAGTGGTGGTGGTGGAAGGAATGAGAAGGAACCAGATCACTTAGAAGAGAGAAGACTTTTAGCCTTTAAATACATCAGTTGCTTCTTTTATACAGATACTAATCCCTTTCTTCTTCCTTGGCTGGAACGTTTCCAGAAGCTCAACGTGAGCAAAAGGCCAATGAAATCTTCTCTTTATAGGCTCCAATAATTGCATATTTAAGACTCACAAGAAGGTTACAGCTGGGTTTAGCCATGTGAGGCCAATCTCCAGCTTTTAATAACTAAAGACTGTTTTTCTAACATGGCTATGAAAAACCAATGTAAGGAAAGCTGTTAACACAAAAGACGGGGGGGGGGAAAGCACAACCCATTTCCGTCAACAAAAGCCCAAACACCCAAGCCTCAGTATTACACATCACAGTGGAATATAGTTTAATAATGTACATTTTAATGAAGCAGGTTTAACCTGCAACTATTTAATTTCCTTTGCAAAACACCTGAAATTATGTCTCTGTAGCTGAAGTGCCTCAACTTTGAGAGGGAAGGGCCCTAATAGAATTTACTGTGAGCAAATTCTGTAAGCAAAGAGATGGTCAGAAGTCACTTTCAAGTTGATTTGAAAGGTATTTTGCAAAAAAGAGAGAGAAAGAGAGAGGGAGAGAGAGAGGGAGGGAGGGAGGAAGGGAGGGAGGAAGGGAGGGAGAGAAATAGGTGGGATTTCACCAATTTCTTTTGGAATTTATCTTATTTCAAAGTGACGAGGGTCTGAATTTTAAATAATTTTCTGTCAAAAGAAGGATTTGTCAACCAAAGACGGCCATGCATACAAAGACACACTCACACAAGCAAACATCTTGTGTAGCCCTATTTGTCTCATCCGAGAGTTCCTATTTTCAGCTAAATTTGATTGTAGGGGCCTACTAAAAAAGAGTTAAGGCTTTGATTGCATGGTCGAGGCCAGCATATAAACTTTTTTCACCTATTCTCTGCAGACATTCCTGATAGCAATGAAGGGAATACCTTAGATTGTGCTCTCATAATCACCATTTTGATCTTTCTATTGTTGATAATATTAATTTGATATAATGAAGGGAACAATAGGACAGGAACGGTAGGCACTACTGTGCTCTTATGCATGCCCCTTATAGTCCTCTTAGGAATGGGGTGAGGTCAATAGTAGACAGTTTTTGATTGAAGATTTTGGGATTTTGAGTAGAGACTATGGAGTCAGGTAGTGAGTTCCAAGCATTAACAACTCTGTTACAGAAGTTATATTTTCTGCAATCAAGTTTGAAGCGGTTGACATTTAGCTTGACCAGTTTGCCTATTTGAATGGACCAAGCTTTGGGAAGAACAAAATGTAGCACAGGATAAGAAGAGGTAACTAGATATGAAAGAAAAACAAATAGAAAACTCCTTCTGGAGAAATTCCCAAACAGCTTAAACACAGCAGGAAAACAGCAGTGGAAATATTCCAAGTCATCCAGATGTTTTCAGTTGTTTCCCTGAAAAGACCTCCTCAGATAATAAGCCAATTGGGCTTTTGAGCGCATGCACTAAACTAAGCCCTCCCCCAAAATAAGCCCTCCCAAAAATATTTAAGCACATGTGCAGCCGGTCGCCATTTCCTCCGGTTAGGGTTAGGGAGACAGAGGTGGAAATCAGGTAAACAGCAAGAGGAGCCCCGTCTTGCTCCACAAAATTATTTTGTGCCACAAAATAATAAGACTTCACCTGAAAATATTTTGGGGTTCACAAAATATAAGACACGGTCTTATTTTCAGGGAAACACGGTATTTTTATCATTTACTAGCTTTCCGTATCCCTTCTATTCTTGGGTGACATTGCCACACACGCATGCCCATAGGTAGTAATTATCCAAAGGGGAAAAAGTTTTGGAAATTCATTTAGACAATGAATTGAAACTTCCATTTTGAAATATAACTGTGAACTACTGTAGTTTTTAAATCATGATTTATGGTTCAAGATGATGCATGAATGCATCCAGTTGTGGTTTGTTCATAAAATTATGGTAAATAAGCCAAACTTACTAAAATAAATAATATCTTATATGCTGCCAATATTAAATTCGTGACTCTGGGTAGATAATAGTAGTCAAAACAACAAACAAAGGCATAAAACAATAAAAACAAGAATACCAGTAATCTGCAGCCAAGATAAACAAAACCACCAATATCAAATCTTGTTTAGCTGTAGTGTGATTTGTTTGTTTATGATTTAGTCTAATTTGGTCAACATACTTTAAAATGGCTTCTTCACTGTATGAAACCAGTGCATTGCGGTTGATTCAATAAACACACCAAAGCATAACTTAACAGGTTTTGCAAACCCAGCATAGTCAAGAGCATTACTATAGTGAAAGCAAAAACAAGAACTCATATTTTTTTATTGCTGGAAATTGCTTATGTGTGCTGAAAAGAAGGAATACAATGCTGGACTTATTCATTTTCCTTTGTCAAGAAGGAAAATAGGATTGCTATATATCTTTGAATGACAACATGTTTTTATACAATTGTCTTCAAATGTTCTGGCACCTAGAAGCACATTTATTACAAAATACAAACCCTGTTATACACAGTGATGAAAGCAACTGAATTGCACTTAAAACCTCTGCTACTCAATTTTAAGAAAATCAGAGTGGCATTACTTCAAAATATTTTGCGTCATGCAAATATCCATGAGGAATAATTATCAGTTTTATTTTGCTGAGTGACATGAATTGATAGTTGGTAATGAACAAGAAGAAACAGAGTGAGTGACTGGGTCATTCAGATGCTTAAGAATGCATAGTGTGCTTAGAAAAAGAGTTGCTTGTTTCCAACATAGGTTTTAAGAAACAACTTTTCACATGTATCTAAGGGAAAGGAATTAATATAAGGGTAGTCCTTGATTTATAACCTGTTGTTAATGACCATTCGAAGTTACAACAGCATTGAAAAAATATTTACAACCTATCCTCACATTTACAATACATCCAATGTGACCAGTTTCCTTATGGTCACATGATGAAAATTTGGCTACCTAGCAACCATCATTTATTTGGTTGGTTTTCTGAGGAGCTGAGGGAACTGAAACGCCGGAGAAGACGCCTAGAGAGTGCCTGGAGATCCAGCCGTTCTGAGTCTGACTGGACACTAGTTAGGTCCTTTATCAGGACCTACCTAGTGGCATTGAGGGATGCGAAACGTTCTTACATTTCCTCCCTCATCAGCAGGGAGCAGATAACCGCCCGGCCGCCCTATTTCGGGTGACCTGCTCTCTCCTTCAACAGGAGGGGCGGGGGGACCCATTACAAGGGCGTGCCGAGGAGTTTAACGGTTATCTATATGATAAAATCGTTCAGCTTTGGGACGGATTGGATCAAAATTGGGTAGATCCGGACGAGAGTTTCGAGACCCGTCTTGTTGAGAGTGTTCGGGATGGTTTTGACCCTGTGACTCCCGAGGACATGGACAGGTTGCTGGGAAGACTGAATGCCACCACATGTTTACTGGACCCGTGCCCCTCCTAGTTGGTGCTGGCCACGCAGGAGGTGACACGAGGCTAGCTCCAGGGGATTATAAATGCTTCTTTGCAGGAGGGGGTCTTTCATGCTGCCTTGAAAGAGGCGATGGTGAGACCTCTCCTCAAGAAGCCTTCCCTGGACCCGGCTGTTTTAGGAAATTATCGTCCAGTCTCCAACCTTCGCTTTACGGCGAATGTTGTAGAGAGTGTGATGGCATGTCAGCTACCCCAGTACCTGGATGAAACTGTCTATCTGGACCCATTCCAGTCCGGCTTTCGGCCCGGGTACAGTACGGAGACGGCTTTGGTCGCATTAATGGATGATCTCTGGAGGGCCAGGGATAAGGGTTACTCCTCTGCCCTGGTCCTATTAGACCTCTCAGCGGCTTTCGATACCATCGACCATGGTATCTTGCTGCGCCGGTTAGAGGGGTTGGGAGTGGGAGGCACCGTTTATCGGTGGTTCTCCTCCTACCTCTCTGACCAGATGCAGACAGTGTTGACAGGGGGGCAGAGATTGACTCCGAGGCGCCTCATGTGTGGGGTGCCGCAAGGATCGATTCTCTCGCCTCTCCTGTTCAACATCTACATGAAGCCACTGGGTGAGATCATCAGTGGTTTTGGGGTGAGATACCGACTGTACCGGCGTTAGCTCCGAAAGCGACTCTGCGGTGTCAAAAACTTCCGAACCGCAGTGGCTTAGGAAGTATGCTCTCTTCCTGTTGTCGGAGACCCCCTGGAGTTTGTTTGCTTCGAGGAAACACTCGAAACGAGCCATGTATGACCCCCATTTTTCTTTGGCTGGGTCGAATGGCGCTGGCGGTGTATAGCTGGACATCGTTGCTATCCGCCTTATTTTGCTGGGTTCATTCCTGGCGCTCTTTTGCCTCGAGATCCCACCTTCGTCGCCAGTGTTAGATTCGGGCAATAACGAGGCAGGAGACCAGATGAGTGACAACAGCTCTTTAGTTTATAGTGAACCCAGCAGCGAACAACAGACAAACCCCTCTTTATATACAGTTCAGTCGGAGGCAACAGCCAATCAGCAATGTGCTATTTCCCGCTCTAATTTCCCTCCAAAACTCTTAAAGATACATTACAGGGCCTACTAAAAAAGAGTTAAGGCTTTGATTGCATGGTCGAGGCCAGCATATAAACTTTTTTCACCTATTCTCTGCAGACATTCCTGATAGCAACGAAGGGAATACCTTAGATTGTGCTCTCATAATCACCATTTTGATCTTTCTATTGTCGATAATATTAATTTGATATAATGAAGGGAACAATAGGACAGGAACGGTAGGCACTACTGTGCTCTTATGCATGCCCCTTATAGTCCTCTTAGGAATGGGGTGAGGTCAATAGTAGACAGTTTTTGATTGAAGATTTTGGGATTTTGAGTAGAGACTATGGAGTCAGGTAGTGAGTTCCAAGCATTAACAACTCTGTTACAGAAGTTATATTTTCTGCAATCAAGTTTGAAGCGGTTGACATTTAGCTTGACCAGTTTGCCTATTTGAATGGACCAAGTTTGGGAAGAACAAAATGTAGCACAGGATAAGAAGAGGTAACTAGATATGAAAGAAAAACAAATAGAAAACTCCTTCTGGAGAAATTCCCAAACAGCTTAAACACAGCAGGAAAACAGCAGTGGAAATATTCCAAGTCATCCAGATGTTTTCAGTTGTTTCCCTGAAAAGACCTCCTCAGATAATAAGCCAATTGGGCTTTTGAGCGCATGCACTAAACTAAGCCCTCCCCCAAAATAAGCCCTCCCAAAAATATTTAAGCACATGTGCAGCCGGTCCCTGCCATTTCCTCCGGTTAGGGTTAGGGAGACAGAGGTGGAAATCAGGTAAACAGCAAGAGGAGCCCCGTCTTGCTCCACAAAATTATTTTGTGCCACAAAATAATAAGACTTCACCTGAAAATATTTTGGGGTTCACAAAATATAAGACACGGTCTTATTTTCAGGGAAACACGGTATTTTTATCATTTACTAGCTTTCCGTATCCCTTCTATTCTTGGGTGACATTGCCACACACGCATGCCCATAGGTAGTAATTATCCAAAGGGGAAAAAGTTTTGGAAATTCATTTAGACAATGAATTGAAACTTCCATTTTGAAATATAACTGTGAACTACTGTAGTTTTTAAATCATGATTTATGGTTCAAGATGATGCATGAATGCATCCAGTTGTGGTTTGTTCATAAAATTATGGTAAATAAGCCAAACTTACTAAAATAAATAATATCTTATATGCTGCCAATATTAAATTCGTGACTCTGGGTAGATAATAGTAGTCAAAACAACAAACAAAGGCATAAAACAATAAAAACAAGAATACCAGTAATCTGCAGCCAAGATAAACAAAACCACCAATATCAAATCTTGTTTAGCTGTAGTGTGATTTGTTTGTTTATGATTTAGTCTAATTTGGTCAACATACTTTAAAATGGCTTCTTCACTGTATGAAACCAGTGCATTGCGGTTGATTCAATAAACACACCAAAGCATAACTTAACAGGTTTTGCAAACCCAGCATAGTCAAGAGCATTACTATAGTGAAAGCAAAAACAAGAACTCATATTTTTTTATTGCTGGAAATTGCTTATGTGTGCTGAAAAGAAGGAATACAATGCTGGACTTATTCATTTTCCTTTGTCAAGAAGGAAAATAGGATTGCTATATATCTTTGAATGACAACATGTTTTTATACAATTGTCTTCAAATGTTCTGGCACCTAGAAGCACATTTATTACAAAATACAAACCCTGTTATACACAGTGATGAAAGCAACTGAATTGCACTTAAAACCTCTGCTACTCAATTTTAAGAAAATCAGAGTGGCATTACTTCAAAATATTTTGCGTCATGCAAATATCCATGAGGAATAATTATCAGTTTTATTTTGCTGAGTGACATGAATTGATAGTTGGTAATGAACAAGAAGAAACAGAGTGAGTGACTGGGTCATTCAGATGCTTAAGAATGCATAGTGTGCTTAGAAAAAGAGTTGCTTGTTTCCAACATAGGTTTTAAGAAACAACTTTTCACATGTATCTAAGGGAAAGGAATTAATATAAGGGTAGTCCTTGATTTATAACCTGTTGTTAATGACCATTCGAAGTTACAACAGCATTGAAAAAAATATTTACAACCTATCCTCACATTTACAATACATCCAATGTGACCAGTTTCCTTATGGTCACATGATGAAAATTTGGCTACCTAGCAACCATCATTTATTTGGTTGGTTTTCTGAGGAGCTGAGGGAACTGAAACGCCGGAGAAGACGCCTAGAGAGTGCCTGGAGATCCAGCCGTTCTGAGTCTGACTGGACACTAGTTAGGTCCTTTATCAGGACCTACCTAGTGGCATTGAGGGATGCGAAACGTTCTTACATTTCCTCCCTCATTGCGTCAGCAGATAACCGCCCGGCCGCCCTATTTCGGGTGACCTGCTCTCTCCTTCAACAGGAGGGGCGGGGGGACCCATTACAAGGGCGTGCCGAGGAGTTTAACGGTTATCTATATGATAAAATCGTTCAGCTTCGGGATGGATTGGATCAAAATTGGGTAGATCCGGATGAGAGTTTCGAGACCCGTCTTGTTGAGAGTGTTCGGGATGGTTTTGACCCTGTGACTCCCGAGGACATGGACAGGTTGCTGGGAAGACTGAATGCCACCACATGTTTACTGGACCCGTGCCCCTCCTAGTTGGTGCTGGCCACGCAGGAGGTGACACGAGGCTAGCTCCAGGGGATTATAAATGCTTCTTTGCAGGAGGGGGTCTTTCATGCTGCCTTGAAAGAGGCGATGGTGAGACCTCTCCTCAAGAAGCCTTCCCTGGACCTGGCTGTTTTAGGAAATTATCGTCCGGTCTCCAACCTTCGCTTTACGGCGAATGTTGTAGAGAGTGTGATGGCATGTCAGCTACCCCAGTACCTGGATGAAACTGTCTATCTGGACCCATTCCAGTCCGGCTTTCGGCCCGGGTACAGTACGGAGACGGCTTTGGTCGCATTAATGGATGATCTCTGGAGGGCCAGGGATAAGGGTTACTCCTCTGCCCTGGTCCTATTAGACCTCTCAGCGGCTTTCGATACCATCGACCATGGTATCTTGCTGCGCCGGTTAGAGGGGTTGGGAGTGGGAGGCACCGTTTATCGGTGGTTCTCCTCCTACCTCTCTGACCAGATGCAGACAGTGTTGACAGGGGGGCAGAGATTGACTCCGAGGCGCCTCATGTGTGGGGTGCCGCAAGGATCGATTCTCTCGCCTCTCCTGTTCAACATCTACATGAAGCCACTGGGTGAGATCATCAGTGGTTTTGGGGTGAGATACCAACTGTACGCTGATGACACGCAGCTGTACTTTTCCACCCCAGGCCACCCCAACGAAGCTATCGAAGTACTGTCCCAGTGTCTGGAAGCCGTACGGGTCTGGATGGGGAGGAACAGGCTCAAACTTAATCCCTCCAAGACGGAGTGGCTGTGGATGCCGGCACCCCAGTACAGTCAGCTGCAGCCGTGGCTGTCTGTTGGGGGCGAGTCATTGGCCCCGATGGAAAGGGTGCGCAACTTGGGCGTGCTCCTGGATGGGCAGTTGTCTTTCGAAGACCATTTGACAGCCGTCTCCAGGAGAGCTTTTTATCAGGTTCGCCTGATCCGCCAGTTGCGGCCCTTCCTGGACCGGGATGCCCTATGCACGGTCACTCATGCTCTCGTTACCTCTTGCCTGGACTATTGCAATGCTCTCTACATGGGGCTCCCCTTGAAGAGCACCCGGAGACTCCAGTTAGTTCAGAATGCAGCTGCGCGGGTTATTGAGGGAGCGGTTCGGAGCTCCCATGTAACACCTATCCTGCGCAGACTGCACTGGCTGCCTGTTGTTTTCCGGGTGCGCCTCAAGGTGTTAGTTACTACCTTTAAAGCGCTTCATGGCTTAGGGCCGGGATACCTATGGGACCGTCTACTGCCAACGTCTATCTCCCAACAACCGGTGCGCTCTCACAGAGAGGGGCTCCTCAGGGTGCCGTCAGCCAAGCAATGTCGGCTGGCGGCCCCCAGGGGGAGGGCCTTCTCTGTGGGGGCTCCTACCCTATGGAATGAGCTTCCCCCTGGACTCCGACAAATACCTGACCTTAGGACCTTCCGCCGCGAACTTAAAACCTACTTATTTCGTCTTGCTGGACTCGCTTAAATTTTAAATTATCAAATTGATTTTATGGGTTTTAAATTTTTTGTAAATTTTAGAGGGTAATATTTTATCTATAAGTAGCCATATCAAATAGGTTTTTTAAGGGTTGTTCTTAGTTTTGTATTGTTGCTTTTTTCCTGTATTTTATTCTTGGCTGTACATCGCCCTGAGTCCTTCGGGAGAAGGGCGGTCTATAAATAAAAATATTCTATTCTATATTCTATTCTATTTATGACAGTTGCAGTACCCTGGAGATACGAGATCTCCATTGCGACCTTCTGAGCTGGCTTCCGACAAGCAAAGTCAATGAGGGAAACTTGACTTACTTAACAATTTTGTGATTCACTTAACTGGGGCAATTTGCTTAATAACTATGGCATAAAGGTTTGCAAAGCTGGTCTTGACTCAACAAGTGCCTCTTGTAGCAGTAGAAGTTCCAGTCCTGATTGTGGCTATAAGTGAACAACTACCAGTAAATCTGAATCTCTTATTGATTTATGGCTAATAATGAAAATTTGAGAGAATTAGTTTTAAAAAAAAGATGATGAGAAGTTCTGAAAGTAGAACTAAAATGGAATGTGTGGATGACCTTGGGGAACAAAGAGAAGAGATGATGTCTTGAAAACAATCAGACAATCGAATGAGAAGCCCTCAGTGGATTAACAGTCAGAAAAATAAATTTAGGAAGGACCCACCCTAATTAATCTTGTGGTAGTGGTAGTGATAAGTGGTACCTTCCAAGTTACAAGATTCTGTTAATGCAGTTTTACAATAAAGTAGATTTAGCTCATGTAGAATTAGCTCATGTTTACCCAGCAGGACTGACATCAATCTTGCAAGTATGCTGGGTGTCTTGTTTTATTGGTATACTAGCTAATAACTTGGTGTTGCCCACATATTTATTTATCCCAATTCTGTATTATATAGGAAGAGCAACTTCATCCTGAGCCCTGATTTTGGTGAGAATTAAATTAGTTAAAAATAATTTCCCTGTGCCCCCAGAAGCGTCAAGTAAAATGATACCACCTTGTTGTTTTGCTAGCTGATCTATGATCATTTTTTTTTATTTTGTCACAACAATATACACAAGCATCCACATAAAATAACTACATATCATATAAGCATATATATGAGTATTCAATAACTATATTAATTTGATATAATGAAAGGAAACAATAGGACAGGAACGGTAGGCACTTTTGTGCTCTTATGCACGCCCCTTATAGTCCTCTTAGGAATGGGGTGAGGTCAATAGTAGACAGTTTTTGGTTAAAGCTTTTGGGATTTTGAGAAGAGACCACAGAGTCAGGTAGTGTGTTCCAAGTGTTAATAACTCTATTGCAGAAATCATATTTTCTGCAATCAAGATTGAAGCGATTAACATTAAGTTTAAATCTATTGTTTGCTCTTGTATTATTGCAATTGAAGCTGAAGTAGTCTTCAACAGGAAGGACATTGCAATAGATGATTCTATGAGTTAAGCACAGGTCTTGTTGGAGTCGGCAGAGTTCTAAATTTTCTAAACCCAGGATTTCAAGCCTGGTGGTATAAGGTATTTTGTTGTTTTCAGAGGAGTGGAGAACACTTCTTGTAAAATATTTCTGGACACGTTCAATTGTTTTGATGTCAGAAATGTGGTATGGGTTCCAGACAGGTGAGCTATTCAAGAATAAGTCTAACAAAGATTTTGTATGCTCTGGTTAGTAGTGTAGAGTTTTTTTAAAAGAAAAAACGCAAAATTAGGTTTACAACTCTTAGAGTCTTTTTTGCTATGTAGTTGCAGTGGGCTTTGGCACTTAGATCATTTGATATGAAAACTCCAAGGTCTTTAATAGGATGGGTGTCATCTGTAAGGTAATGTCCATCAAGCTTGTATTTAGTGTTTAGGTTCTTTTTTCCAATATGTAAGACTGAGCATTTGCTGGTTGAGATTTGGAGTTGCCAAGTTTTAGACCAATCGGATACAAAGTCAAGCTCTTTTTGAAAGGTAGTAGTATTGTTGGTAGTGTTAAATAGTTTGACATCGTCAGCAAAGAGAACACAATTACTTGAGATATGGTCACAGAGATAATTTAAATATAGTATGAAGAGCGTTGGTCCAAGAACACTGCCTTGAGAACGTCACTCTTGACAGGAACAGGATTTGATAGAGCATTGCCAATTTTGACCACTTGTTGTCTGTTTGACAGGAAAGCAGTTATCCAATTGTGAAGAGGTCCTGAAATGCCATAGGATTTTAGTTTTAGGAGAAGTTTATCATGTACTACTCTGATCTTGATTTAGAAGTGGCTTCTTGTCTGCAATATATGCACTAAGCTGTTTGATATTTGTCCTCAGGAATAATCAAAGCCTTGTTGAAAATGTCCGGACCAAACGTAATTGCTAATGTTGGATTTCCCCCCTTACCAGAGGGAGCCCCCTTGTGGAGTACTGTGAAGCAGTAGTGAAATTCTACCGGTTTGCACTGGTTTGGATGAACCAGTAGTGATAAAAGCTATTGGTTTGGCAAACTGGTAGTTAAAAAAAGCTACCTGTTGATCCGAACCGATATTTCCAACAGTCAGCTGTGTCGCAGGTTTTATATTGGCTAGAAAGCAGGAAATCCTGCTTGAATCTAAATAGCGCAGCACCCCTGTTCTCCCCCTAGTTGTTCTACTTACCTTATTAAGTGTCCTTTTTCTGCACGAAGCATGCGTTTGGCACGCACTGCACATGTGCGCATGTGCAGTGTGCATTTGGTATGCACTGCGCATATGTGGGCAGTGAACTGGTAGCAAACTGCAGAGAATTTCACCACTGCTGTGAAGCCGTTACCATGGCAACTCAATTGTTGTTGTGTTGTTAGTTGTGAAGTCGTGTCTGACCCATCGCGACCCCATGGACAACATTCCTCCAGGCCTTCCTGTCCTCTACCATCCTCTGGAGTCCAGTTAAGCTCACGCCAACTGCTTCAGTGGCTCCATCCAGCCACCTCATTCTCTGTCATCCCTTTCTTCTTTTGCCCTCAATCTTTCCCAGCATTAGGCTCTTCTCCAGTGAGTCCTTCCTTCTCATTAGGTGGCCAAAGTATTTCAGTTTCATCTTCAGGATCTGGCCTTCTAAAGAGCAATCAGGGTTGATCTCCTCTATGACTGAATGCAGCAGTAGCTATCCTATTAAGTATCAGGACTTTGTAATGGTTTGCATGCAAGGGCAAAAACCTCTTTGGAGTTCCCAAAGGCATCCACACAGCACCAGCTTTCCTTAGCAGCTGCAGGGTAACTCTGGAAAAAGACATGTATGATTTAAGGAGCTGATGACAGATGTGTTCTGCACAGCTCGATGTACAATGAAGTATCTTGCCCTTTGTATCCAAAGTGCTGCTGTACTCATTTTTATCTATATTTATATTAGAATGACACATTCTCCTGTGTTATTGGCCATAAAGCGGCCTAGAAAGTTAGTTTGTAATATAATGAACATTAAGAAATCATGAACACGCCTACAATATCAAATACCTTTACAGTTTGTTTATTGATTTCCCCATCTTCTCTCATTTTATCCCCAAACAATCCTAAAAGTTAGGCTGCGCTGAACGAAAGAGTATAGTCAAAAGTCATTTTATAAACTCTATCTCTATGCTTAGACGGAGATTTATTTTTTTAATTTTATTTATTTTGTCATAACAGTATATTTAAGCATAAGCATGAAGTAATTTTATAATATATAAGCATATATATGAGTATAAGTATGTAATAACTATATAAATTGGATATAATGAAAGGAAACAGTAGGACAGGAACGGTAGGCATGTTTATGCTCTTATGCATGCCCCTTACGGACCTCTTATGAATGGGGTGAGGTCAATAGTAGACAGTTTTTGGTTAAAGCTTTTGGGATTTTGAGAAGAGACCACAGAGTCAGGTAGTGTGTTCCAAGCATTAACAACTCTGTTACAGAAGTCATATTTTCTGCAATCAAGATTGAAGCGATTAACATTAAGTTTGAATCTATTGTTTGCTCTTGTATTGTTGTGATTGAAGCTGAAGTAATCCTCAACAGGAAGGACGTTGCAATAGATGATTTTATGAGTTAAACAGGTCCTGTCGAAGGCCGTGGAGTTCTGAATTTTCTAAACCCAAGATTTCAAGTCTGGTGGCATAAGGTATTTGCACCTGAATCTTCCAATTCCCAGTGCTTAGCCAATAGGCTGCACTGATTGGATTTGGGTTTTATATCTGGGTATCCACTTGGGGGTGGGGAAAGGCAAATAATATTTATCCATTTATTCAGCAGTAAAGAGACTACAAATATAGTCATTTGCTGTATAGTTAAATGTAAGAAGATATTTCTTTTTTCTTAGTGCGGTGTGCGCGTGGTTTACTCAAAATTTATTTATGTTATTTTGAAAGAATCATTTCATAGCATGTTGATTAAGCAAAACAGTAGATGACATTGAACCAGCAGAAAAAAATAATTCCCAAGTACTCTTTGTATGTATTCCCAGATGAGCTGGATGGACTCTAAAGAAAAATGTGTATTTTAATAACTTTTAAATCCCTCTTGCGCTGACACCAGCTTCAAAATAAACAGCAAAAGAGACTGCAGGAAGCACTGTAACCTTTTCAATATTCTTCATTAAACTCTACCATCTATGTCCCCCCTGAGTGAATGCATCATCAAATCAATGGCTGCAAAGCCAACCCTGATTTATGAAAGGCCTCACTAGGCTTTCTTCATACACTGTTTATTTAAGCACCAAAACGTCTTACCTATAGATCCCTAAGTAATTACATGCTGTGAAGAGTTACACAGGGTAGCTTTTTCAAACAGAGGAGGTGGATGTATGCAGAACAAAAGGACTTCCTGATGGAATTCAGATTTATTCTACCAACTGCAGGCAGATTTTGCTTTGGATTTTCATACCAGATGCTATACCAGATATAGCTTGTAGGATTTTTTTTAAAAAAATAATAATATTCTAGTACAAGGGTCTCCAGCCTTGGTCCCTTTAAGACTTGTGGACTTCAACTCCCAGGATTCCTCAGCCAGCAAAGCTGGCTGAGGGACTCTGGGAGTTGAAGTCCACAAGTCTTAAAGGGACCAAGTTTGGAGACCCCTGTTCTAGTATGCATAGGTAAGCTTTTAAAGCTAGCTTAGTTCTACCTTTTCTATGGTCTTAACTCTTTCGCCTCTGGTACAGTTGTTTCCTCATTCTCTTGTCTTTCTATTTACTTCGGAAATTCAAAGGAGACAGCAGTCTATAGCACCATTACAATGGAACTTTCTTTCTAGCTATTAAAATACTTAATCTTTTTAGCATCTGCTGAAGAATTCCATATTTGCGCAAAGTGAGAGAACCTGAGCAGAAAAGGAAAATTAGACTCCTCCTCGCTAATAAAATGTCCCTGTTACAAATGGGGAAGCTGATCGTATCAAAGCAGGGGTGAAATCTTCGCTACTGGTTCGCAAATGTGAGCGCACGAGTGTGTGCACTCGCTACATTCACGTGTGCCTCCTCCACGCATGCGTAGAGGGTAAAAAACAGGACGTGATGACAGACGGGTGGGTGGGCGGAGTCTCCCACCACCGGTGCTACTGGTTCGCCCGAGCCAGATACAACCGGCTGAATTTCACCACTGTTTCAAAGACTATAACAACTCTCTCGTGTAACTTCTATGTCATGGTTCACTAACTTCTCCCAATTTATTTTTATTTTTGAGACTCAGCACAAGTCTTTCCTCAAATTGTTATGTGGAAGTGTGCTCAGAATTAACACAACTTCATCTGCTTGAATTTTCTTACATTGTCATTATTTTTGAACAAATCTATATCCATTCCATCACGATGGAAGAAAAACATGTATGACATAATTTTTAAATCTTGCAGTGTGTTCTTAATGTTTGCAATGTGTTCTTAGTGTTTGAATAATTGTTTCTATAAGCATGGACTCGAATTAATTTCACTTATTAAAATACTGATTCATCATTGTAAAAACAGTAGTATCTTTTTCCCTCCCCCATAACTAAAGAAACTGTATACTATTTATCAACTTTTAAAGTGAACTTGCCAATATATTGTATTGTCTTTGTTGATTAAATATGACAGACTCCGTGGTATAATAGAGAACTACAGCACTCTTAATAATGGGAAATTTTTGAACCTAATCATTTTTATTTATTTATTTTTAAAATGTATTGATTGCCCATCTTATCACAGGGTAACTCTATACAGCTTACAATAAAAGAAATGAGGGCAGGAATCTTTCAGATGTGGTCAGCTGAAAAGTGATATTGCATCTGTTGATTGGGTAGTTCATTTCTCAATGTCTTTGTTTTCTAAGAAGAGATTTTTCAAAAGATGGCACTAGGCCAATTTGGCCTTACATGTGACATATAAACAAACAAGCAGTCTGTGTCATGTTTTGCACTGGTAAAAAAATAAGGAAGACATCAAATACATTTCAATATTTCAATCAGAGAACACCTGTCTTTTATTTGATGAATATAAATTAGTGTGATGGATTACATCCTAGAGTTCTGAAGGAGCTGGCAGATGTTATCTCAGAACCATTACACCATATCTTTAAAAAAAAAAACAAAAAAAAAAACTAGTGCACCAGCAACTACCAGAGGATTGGAAAAAGAACTAATGTAGTTCCCATCTTTGAAAAAGGAAAAAAAAAACAACAGACCCAAGAGCATTACAAACCTATCAGAATAACATCAATATCTGGGAAAATACTGGAAAAGATAAACAAAAAATAAAAAACAGATTTGTGAACAACTACCATGTTTTCCCCAAAATAAGACCCTGACTTATATTTTATTGAACCCTGAAATAAGCGCTTGGCCTTATTGCCATGTGCTCAAAAGCTCGATTGGGCTTATTATAAGGGATGTCTTATTTTGAGGGAAACAAGGTAGAAACAATAAAGTTATAACCAGAAGTCAGAATGAGTTTTATTAAAAACAGATCATACCAAACCTAAATTAGCAGACAAGCACTAGCATTAGTAGACTGTGAACATAGTATACTCAGACTTCAGTAAGGCATTCAACTGAGAGTGGCTAAGATGCTGAGCTTGTCGATCGAAAAATTGGCAGTTCAGTGGTTTGAAACCCTAGTGCCATGTAACAGGGTCAGCTTCCGTTACTTGTCTCAGCTTCTGCCAACCTAGCAGTTCAAAAGCATGTAAAAAATGCAAGTAGAAAAATAGGGACCACCTTTGGTGGGAAGGTACCAGCGTTCCGTGCGCCTTTGGCATTGAGTCATGCCAGCCACATGACCACGGAGACATCTTCGGACAGTGCTTGCTCTTCAACTTTGAAACAGAGATGAGCACCTCCCCCTAGAGTCGCACATATATGTGAGGAGAATCTTTATCTTTAAGGCGTTCGACAAAGTAGACTACAACCTATTTCTTGTTAAGTTACAAAAATGTGAAATAGATGGGGGGGTTGGGCAGGTGGTTGGACTATCAGACCTCCAAGGTCTCTTCCAGCTCTATTCTGATTGATTGATTGATTGAATGATTGATTGATTGATTTAAAATACCAGTGGTTCTCTGGAGGCCAAATGGATCCTTTGGGAAGACAAATTTCACAACGTTAGATTGAGGGTAAAACACATTACAGAATAGCCCAGCATCAATATGAGCTTAAGATATAGAGATGGGTTATATAGCTAATGATTTTGTCTTAATTTAAGATATGCAATGTAATCATACTCCCAAGCACTTCTAGTTCAACCTCCTGGTCCTGCTGCCTTCCATTTTGTAAAAAACAAACAAAAAACAAAAAACTAGTTCAATACACATACATATATATTCACAGAGAAAATGAGAGAGGATAGAATCCCCCAAAGCAAAGTATAAATAATTCTCAACTTGCAACCATTAATGACAGTTACAAGTTACAATGACAGTGAAAAAAGTGCCTTATGGATCGATCCTTGCACTTATGACTGTCATAGCATCTTCACAGTCACATGGTCAAAATTTGGGCAACTGGCAGGTATTTTTGACACTTTGATAACCATCTGCAAATTTCCTGGCTTCTGACAAGCAAAGTCAATGGGGAAGCTGGATTTGTTTAACAACTGCATGATTCACCTAACAACTTCAGTAATAACTGTTAACAAAAAAAAAAAGTTGCTATAGTTATCATAAATCAGATATGACTCAATTAACAAGTGCCTTGCTTAGCAATTGCTTCCGAATTGTAATCATAATTTGAGGACTACTTATAATTTGGCACCACCCATATTTACAAGAATGCTGAGAGTTTCTGGCAATTCTTGAAAACTGGGAGTTGGTTGGGTAATTCTGGGAACTAAATTTCACTCATCTTAAAGTTGCCAAGTTTGGAAAACAGGTGAGGGAATTCGGATATTTGCTTTGGGAAGGAAGGAATGAAGGAAAGGAAGGAAGAATTACAAAATAGGTTGGGGTATTGCATTACTAATTATACTCTCCCAGTGTCCTCATTTAATTATTTGATTAACGAGACTCACTGAAGGATCATCTCCATATTTTCAAAACTGGAGCCATAAACAGAGACAAATAGTTCTTTGTTAAAATTCAATTCAGTTCAATAGAAGTAATAGTTTTTTAATACTTCAAACCAGTGGTGAAATCCAGCCTGATCTATCCAACTTGTGTGAACCAGTAGTGCCAGCGGCTGGAGGCTCCACCCACCCAGGATATCATTACGTCCCATTTTTGAGTCTTTGCACATGTGCAGAAGAGGCACACGCAAGCGTAGTGCTCACACTCCCGAACCGGTAGCGAAGGTAAGTGCATTTCACTGCTGCTTCAACCCAAACTTCTGCATGGTGACTGAAAATGAAATATTTTAAATGTGTCTGTCCATGGACTATTTGTATTTTCTTCCAATGCCTGTGAAAACTATGGAGGTATTGCTAACTAAACAGCAGCTTGACTGTAATCGAATACATATGGGACTAGAGTGGTGGAACATCTACTTTTAAACAGCAAACAATTCTTGATGCCATGGCATAGGAATGTTGTGAGTTTAGAAAGACTGTGTGTTGGATAATTGACAGCACTCTTATAAACTCACAGACTAGAGTGCTGAAGGAAAAACTGTAATAACTAAACTGCTTTTAAATCAATACAGGTTTATAGATCTGCAACAAAGAGGATAGCAGTGGATATGTGGATCCAATGACAGCAGCTCATGACTTCCTGACTACAAGGTGCCAACAGAATTTAGAGAGAGCACTAAGGATAAAATCTGTTTCTCTTCTTTGCCATTATAAATTTAATGAATAAAGCCACCCAGAGTCGCCTTATGGGTGAGATGGCCAGCATATAAATTTAATAAATAAAATACAACCAAACACAATAATCAAATTGTCAAAGGGGAACCCCACTCAACTGGACCCAAATACCAACATTTACTGATGCTGCTAAAAAAATAATATTTTTACACAAGCATTTCAGTGTGAATATATTTGCGCCCCCAGCCCACATAACATTTCAATAGAACAGAGTTGGAATATCTGAGCTACCAGAAGAGACATTCCAAGATCTTACTATTATAGCAATAGGCCATCCCAAACTAATGTACAAGCTGCCAAATAAATTATGAACAATTACATACATTTGATCAGTATAACCTAATGTACATAATTAAGCATGCTGTATTTAAGAGATGTTTCCACTCACTACACTGCTGTGCATTCTGTTTCTCTACCATCTGCTTATCTCTGGAGAACCAAGTTCTTCTGTTTTCAGAGTGCCCAAATAATTAATAATAGGAGCTTACATGAGCTCCAATCCTTTCATTCTGCTTTAATTAATTTAATAACCGCTAGCCTTTAATTCCTCATTCATAATCGCTAATGTGGTTTATAGTTACAATAGCCCAAGGATGGCTGGAATTGTTTCTTTAACACAGACATTTAAAAAGCACAAAATCAAAGGCATTTTCTGTTGTTCGACTTCCCTTCCCAACTGAGTCCAGAATTAGCTCTTCAGTAGGAACAAATTCTTCTTGGAGGTGAGAAATTTATTTATTTATTATTTAATTTATTTATTTATTTTCATCAAGCATATATTTTATGACAGATGCAAGTGTAAACATAGTTATAAACACATGTAAAGGGTATGAATAAAAGAAAACATTAGGACAGGGACAGTAAGCATGCTGGTTCGCTTATGCAGGCCCCTTATAAACCTCTTAGGAATGAGGTGAGGTCTACAGTGGACAGTCTAAGGTTAAAGTTTTGGGGATTCAGGGAAGAAACCACAGAGTCAGGTAGTGCATTCCAGGCGTTGACAACTCTGTTACTGAAGTCGTATTTTCTGCAGTCTAGTTTGGATCGGTTTACCATGAGTTTGTATCTATTGTGTGCTCTTGTATTGTTTTGGTTGAAGCTGAAGTATTCATTGGCTGGTAGGACATTGTAACAGATGATTTTATGTACTATGCTTAGGTCAGACCAAAGACGGCGAAGTTCTAAGTTGTCTAAGCCCAAAATTTTGAGTCTGGTGGCATTAGATATTATGTTGCGAGCAGAGGAGTGGAGGTCTCTTCTTGTGAAATATCTCTGGACTCGTTCAATTGTATTAATGTCCGATATGCAGTGCGGGTTCCAGACAGATGAGCTGTATTCAAGAATTGGTCTGGCAAAAGTTTTGTATGCCCTAGTTCGCAGTTCAATATTACTGGAGGAGAAGCTACACAAGATTAGGTTAATAACTCTTAATGCTTTTTTCACAATGCTGTTACAGTGAGCTCTGATATTTGAGATGAGTACTCCAAGGTCTTTAACAGAGTGAGGGTCATATGTTAGGTCGTATCCGTCCAGCTTTTGTGTTCTGATTTTTTTTTGCCAACGTGTAAGACAGAGTATTTGTTGGTTGAGATTTGGAGCTGCCAATTGTTTGACCATTCAGATACATAGTCAAGGTCTTTTACTTGAATTTTGGGACTAAAGTACTAAAACCTGTCCCTAGGAAGAATAATGTCCCAAATAATTCAGCAAAAAGCCCTAATTTCTATGTATTTGGGGGGAATTTTTAATTAAAAAAAACCGGTTTCTCTTGTTTCTCTCATGAGTTTGTGTCATTTCCTCTCCTCCTTGTTTTTATAGTTATCTTCTAGTTGTGATTCATGTGTTAATTTCCCTTTGATGGAAATAATAGGAATTGGGGCATGCATGGGGAAGGGTCAAAAAAGTCAAGACAGCTGCCACAACAGTGTTTTTTTTAAAAAAAATCATAATATGTATAGACAATTAAATTGTTTTAATATTGTAATTATTTTTTTAGTTATTTTATAACTTGTAAGCTGCCCAGTAGCACCTTATAGGGGAAATGTCGGCTGGCGACCTCCAGGGGGAGGGCCTTCTCTGTGGGGGCTCCTACCCTCTTGAACGAGCTGCCTCTGGGGCTTCTTCAACTCCCCGACCTCCGGACCTTTCGCCGCGAGCTGAAGACGTTGCTGTTTCGACGTGCAGGACTAGCTTGAACATAGTTTTAAATCGGGGTTTTAAATTAGGGGTTTTAAATGAGGTTTTAATTGTATTTAAAATTTTTAGGCCATTAATCGAATTAGTTTTTTATATTGTTTTTAATTTGTATTCTATGTATTTTGTTTTTACTGGCTGTGAACCGCCCTGAGTCCTTCGGGAGAAGGGCGGTATACAAATATAGTATAATAAATAAATGGGGAGCATAACAATTTAGTGAATAAATAAATAAACTGAAGCCTTGTGTGTATGTAAAAAAGGAATGCAGTTTTGATCCCACCATTAGTACCATCTTGATCTTTTTCACAAAATCTCTGCAAATGCCCTGTTATGAGTATAGCAGCAACCTAGGTTGACATTGCATCAGATGACCAAGGATTAACTTTTTCTTGATCAACAAAGCCTTTTTAAACTTTTAATAACAATTTGCATTTGTTATTTGCTGTTGGGGGCGGGGAGGAAACCTACCACCTAAATGTTGGTTGGGAGAAGTGTCATGGCTAGGATTCTGTAGATGTTTCAATTTTCCTCCTTGCAGAGATTGACTAATGTGACTTAAAGGATTGCTACCCTCGCTGCTTTTTAATCTGATCACTTTGTCCTTCTGGCCCAACAGTGTCATCAGTATGTTGGGGATAAAATGACATACTTTTCTTTCATGTCCATTTTCATGAGGGTCAAAAAAAGGCTCCATTTCAACTTTTTCCCATTCCCTCTAGCATCCCCTGCAAGAGTATATTTGCCCGTTGGTGTTCTTTTTAATTCTTCAGCTGCTGCTGCTTCTCAGCAACCTTAGTATTTTCTTCCTTTCATTAAACTTGGCTTTTGTTGCTTTCCAGCCCTTTAATCGGATTGTCTGAGCCTCTCTAGGTGATTTGGTCAATCTTGCACAAGCCATCTTGGAAAGGGATGACATCGTCAATATCTTTTAAGCAATTGCCTGGGTTGCCACAGCCAATCTGAGTAAATGGCAGCCTCAGACAAATGACAACAGGAGCAGGGATGGCTAAATAGAAACCGCTCCAAGAAAATGTAGCCGCCAACGGAACTCAAGGGCAATCCTGAATTCCCAGGCAGAGGGTGGGAAGTTGAAGTGAGTCGGTATTTCAGATCTATCAAGTTATTGATTGTTTTAAAAATCATAATATGTATAGACAATTAAATTGTTTTAATATTGTAATTATTTTTTTAGTTATTTTATAACTTGTAAGCTGCCCAGTAGCACCTTATAGGGGAAATGTCGGCTGGCGACCTCCAGGGGGAGGGCCTTCTCTGTGGGGGCTCCCACCCTCTTGAACGAGCTGCCTCTGGGGCTTCTTCAACTCCCCGACCTCCGGACCTTTCGCTGCGAGCTGAAGACGTTGCTGTTTCGACGTGCAGGACTAGCTTGAACATAGTTTTAAATCGGGGTTTTAAATTAGGGGTTTTAAATGGGGTTTTAATTGTATTTAAAATTTTTAGGCCATTAATCGAATTAGTTTTTTATATTGTTTTTAATTTGTATTCTATGTATTTTGTTTTTACTGGCTGTGAACCGCCCTGAGTCCTTCGGGAGAAGGGCGGTATACAAATATAGTATAATAAATAAATGGGGAGCATAACAATTTAGTGAATAAATAAATAAACTGAAGCCTTGTGTGTATGTAAAAAAGGAATGCAGTTTTGATCCCACCATTAGTACCATCTTGATCTTTTTCACAAAATCTCTGCAAATGCCCTGTTATGAGTATAGCAGCAACCTAGGTTGACATTGCATCAGATGACCAAGGATTAACTTTTTCTTGATCAACAAAGCCTTTTTAAACTTTTAATAACAATTTGCATTTGTTATTTGCTGTTGGGGGGAGGAAACCTACCACCTAAATGTTGGTTGGGAGAAGTGTCATGGCTAGGATTCTGTAGATGTTTCAATTTTCCTCCTTGCAGAGATTGACTAATGTGACTTAAAGGATTGCTACCCTCGCTGCTTTTTAATCTGATCACTTTGTCCTTCTGGCCCAACAGTGTCATCAGTATGTTGGGGATAAAATGACATACTTTTCTTTCATGTCCATTTTCATGAGGGTCAAAAAAAGGCTCCATTTCAACTTTTTCCCATTCCCTCTAGCATCCCCTGCAAGAGTATATTTGCCCATTGGTGTTCTTTTTAATTCTTCAGCTGCTGCTGCTTCTCAGCAACCTTAGTATTTTCTTCCTTTCATTAAACTTGGCTTTTGTTGCTTTCCAGCCCTTTAATCGGATTGTCTGAGCCTCTCTAGGTGATTTGGTCAATCTTGCACAAGCCATCTTGGAAAGGGATGACATCGTCAATATCTTTTAAGCAATTGCCTGGGTTGCCACAGCCAATCTGAGTAAATGGCAGCCTCAGACAAATGACAACAGGAGCAGGGATGGCTAAATAGAAACCGCTCCAAGAAAATGTAGCCACCAACGGAACTCAAGGGCAATCCTGAATTCCCAGGCAGAGGGTGGGAAGTTGAAGTGAGTCGGTATTTCAGATCTATCAAGTTATTGATTATTTTAAAAAAGGAATTGTATTCCAAATAACAAAAGAATAATATATCTATCCCAGTTGCAGGATCAGGGCCCACCCATTTTTTTTACATATATCATGATACACCTTGTCTTATGACCATAACTGGCACCAAAAATCTCAGTTGTTGAATGAAGCGATCACTAAGCAAAATGCCCATGAGCTGCCTTACGTGGCAACTGTTATCCTGTCACACCTGGTTGTGGTCATTAAGCAATTTCTGAGTTCTTAAGCAGACAGAACAAAAGAGCTATCTGGTGGTTGGGGAATTCTGGGAATTCAAATACAGACATCTTTAGATGACTAAAGTGCAAAAGAGGAAGGAGAAATTTTGAGCCAATGCATAGTGACAACTACTGTTATCTTTGGAGCAATTCCTTCATCAAAATCTTTTTTTTTCTTCCAAATTTGTGACTTATATTTCACTCTTTTATGTTTCCATTATAAAATATACATCCCACTCAGAGAGATAACATTACTATAGAAAACACAGCCAACCATCCCACAAATCTGTAAAATACAGCAGTATTTTCAATATATGGTTTTATTTTAAAAAGTCTCAATTATATACAATAAGCAGTGACTATCAGTATTTAATTGTTGATGCTCATTAGAAAATTCCACTTTAGTTTCTGTTAAACAGAGGCTCAACAGAAAATTGCTATCTATCTTAGCAAATTTTAATATTTTGCTGGACGAGAGTAAATAGCTGTAGCTGTTGGATTGTTTTAATTTTGCTTGCTATGGATATCATTAATCCACTTCAGCAAAGTATTATTCTCTAAGAGGAAATAGGCTGTGGTACTTCAAGGCCTATCTCATTGTAAAAAAGTAGAAAAATCTCTAGCCGCAGACCTCTCATATGGATAAAAATGCAACGGAAATTAGCACATATTAGTAATCAGAGAAAGAAGCATATAATAACAAATGAGAAGGTGAGAGAGAGAGAGAGAGAGAGAGACGGATGGTAGATTTATCATTTTACTTTTGTTTTATTTTTATTTTATCTGCATTTCTCACTTATAAAGATTTCTAAAACTTTATTTATTTATGAATATAAAGATTTCTAAACATTTATGATATTTGTGGGTAGATTTCTAAACATTCTAAACATTACCATAACTATTTCTAAAATCTAAATGCCATAGTTGGGTGCTTTTGAGTAACTTTTATGTTTTTTAATACATGTTTGATCATTAGTGGTTTTTTACCTTAAAGAAGGTATTAGTTTCTATTTTATACCACAATCTACATACACAACTGATGCTTTGCTAACTTTCTAGCTTCCCTGTTATCTCAAATAATTAAAAGTGAGTCATAGCAGTTCATCAAAAGTAACAATTATATGTGTATAACTCTAATCAGGAATTCCAAAGCATTCTTAAAGATTTCATAAAGTTTTCTGATAAAAAATGCAAATAACCATATATCTACAAACCACAGATAACAAATTCATCCCCTGGAAGTTTTGATGGACTATTCAAGATATAAAAGAAATAAGAAAAAGAAGTCAAAGGGAATTCTATTTTAGACTTTAATGGAATACCTCAAATCCCTCTATCCTCTGAAATTTGTGACTAGAAGAAAGTTAAAGAAACTATTAAAATGGGATAAACAGACAAAGGAAAGGCGTGGTTTATTTTTTCAGAAATTAAAATGGACACTGTGTTAATTGCGACTGTAATTCAAAAGACATTCAAAGATAGAAGAAAAATGAAAGTAAGAAATTGTTTTTTGAGACTTTAAACTAAATTTTAGTGTGATTTTAAGAGGCATTTAAGAAAAGATTCTGGATTAGAAAATTGATTTTTATGATTTAACATATTTAAGAAACAAGAAGAAACTTAATTACTACCTAAAATGGCTACTTAGTTATTTGTGGTCTGCAACTGTACTAAAGAATGATATCTAGAGGCAGAGGAAGAAAAGTAAGAGTCAAATAGCTTTTGTTTTAGGATTATTCCCATGAAGATTGATATGTTGTTATGGTTGCATGACAGTTTTAAGAAAGGATTTTGGATGCCTGTCTTTAAATTGAAGATCTAAGCAGAGAATTTTGTCATCTAAACAAGAATACAAGTGATAACTATGGAATAACAAGACTTTGGATAAGAAAGTTGGTTTCTATGATTTGAAATTTTAAAGAATATTGTTACTTATGATTTTTCACTGTATTAAATAATAATTTCTAGAGGCAGAGGAAGAATGCAAGAATCGAATAGTCTTTGTGATTTCAGGACTATTCCCATGAAGATGGATAGGTTGGTGTGATCGCACGACCATTTCAAGAAAGGATTCTGAATGGCTGCTCTCAGATCTATACTAAAGATTTTAATAGAGAATTATATATTTATGCAAGAATATAAGTGACAATTATAGAATAAGTTTTAAGGATGTTTCATCTAACAAGAATACAAGTGATAACTATGGAATAACAAGACTTTGGATAAGAACATTGGTTTCTATGATCTGAAATTTTAAAGAATATTGTTACTTATGATTTGCAACTGTATTAAATAGTGATTTCTAGAGGCAAAGGAAGAATGCAAGAATCAAATAGTCTTTGTGATTTCAGGACTATTCCCATGAAGATGGATAGGTTGGTGCAATCACATGACTGCTTCAACAAAGGATTCTGAATGGCTGCTCTCAGATCTATACTAAAGATTTTAATAGTGAATTGTATATTTATTCAAGAAAACAAGTGACAATTATAGAATAATTTTTAAGGATCTTTTGGGGAATGAGGGAAAGATTACAGATTAAAATGGGGAAAGGGGGAAATGAGTGTTAAAGAATTTATATCGAGGAATAGGTTATTATTTTTTCTGTTTCTTTATTTTTCTAAGAATATGTAAGGAATTTAAAATGTTTAGTGATAAAACTTCCAAGGGAATAGTCGAATATAATAAGGGAACTATTGGGAGAAACAAGAAGTAACCACCCCTCTCAATTTTAAGCTGTTTTTTTATTGAGAATTTATGATATGGAAATTTTTTAAGCACATGTTATTTAGAGGCAGAGGAAGATGGAAATGTCTATGTGATTGCAGGGCAGCTTTACGAAAGGGTTATTAGATGGTCTGACTTCTTATTAAAAGCAATACAGATATGTTTAAATTTGTGGAATTTAAGAAGTTAACAGAAAAATTATTAATGATGTTTTGGGGAATTTAAATATGGGGACTAGACTTCATTTAAACTTTAATGGGATGGAATACAATTTTTACTAGATATGTGCAATAAATATTAATTTGAATGAAGGAGAAGAAAATATATTGTATAGAATATAATGGGGGATGAAATTTGAAATATGTTTAAGGATGTACCTGACTGACAATCTATTCACAATGATTTTTTTTTTTTACTATTATGTTTATAAAAAATAAAAAACTTTTTGCAAAAAAAACCCCAAATTCATTCACTGGATATTTTTCCCTTAAAAAAATAAAATTTATATTATGCGAAGCTTTGCTCACATAAGCACGAAGCCAAAAGCACCAGCCTGAAGATGACGAGTGAGACCTCGTCAAAACATCGCCACAATACTCTTAACCTTACATGGGAAAAGACCTGAATACGCCAAGACCTACATGCCTATACCCGTGAAAACCTACGAAAACAAATATAATTATAACAGAATATATATACATATATCCTGTCCCTCCATCCTATTGCCAAGGAGAAATAATAAATACATTTGTACTCAATGCGTTTGGTATTTCTTTTAATTTATACTTTTGTCATACTTCTGGTAGATAGAAATAATGTTGCAGGTTGTCAAATTAGCTTGGAATGACGAGACCAATAATGTAAGAAGAAACCAAGAGCTGGAGGCTTGGATTCATTTTCATACATTTATCTTTCAGAAGTTCTTTTTGCTGCAAAATAAAGTAGACATTTTCTACCCTTCTCACTATGACTTCACTAGGAAAGAATTTTATGTATGTATGTACACACATATACATATAGACATAGAGAGACAGAAAGACACAGAGACAGGCAGAATGCAGTTCACAATTTAAGAAACATGATCATAACGTTGTATTGAATTGTTAGGGTTTTCTCCAGCACGATTTCAACAAATCTTGAGATTTGGAATATTTTCTTCATTATACATTAAAAAAAAGAGGTGAGAACAGAGTAAGATTTAAAATATACAACAGCAACAGAAAATAAATGCTATGTGAGATCCTGAATCTATTGATTTGTTACTACTATTTGACAGGTCCAAATGTTATTTCTGCTTTCACACAGAAATATACTGACTAGCAATCAATCAATCAATCAATCAATGCACGCATACATACATACATACATACATACCAGTGGTGAAATCCGAATTTTTTTACTACCGGTTCTGTAGGTGTGGCTTGGTGGGCATGGCAGAGGAAGGATACTGTGAAATCTGCATTCCCACCACACTCCAGGGGAAGGATATTGCAAAATATCCATTCCCACCCCATTCCAGGGGAAGGATATTGCAGAATATCCATTCCCACTCAACTCTGGGGCCAGCCAGAGGTGGTATTTGCCAGTTCTCCGAACTGCTCAAAATTTCCGTTAACGGTTCTCCGGAACCTGTCAGAACCTGCTGGATTTCACCCCTGATACATATACATTTACCTGCTAAACTAATAAGACCAAGAATTAGATTCAATATAATTGTGATATCCCTGCAGGGTATTTAATTTTCACCCTATCTCCTCATCATCCTATTCATTAACATTATCATACCAATTCCATCATGCCATTCCTAAATACTCAACTAAAAAGCAATTTATTGGGTAACGCTGCCTACATAGCATTATTGTAAATATCAGGTTTAAACTCCATATTCTGAATTTCTAAATGATGACTAATTATGCCTCTAAAAAAGTATACAAACTGCTGAATTGCATAATATTCCACTTTTAAACGAACAAAAGGTAACTCTAATTTTATAATAAAAAAGGATAGCTGGTCCAAGCACTAGGAAAATTGATGGTGTTACTGTAAATCAGGAGTCACCAACCTTTCAGACCTCAGGGACCACTAAATTCATAACTTTAAATCCTGTGAACCACTAAAATGAATTGGTGATGGGACGAGGTCCTTCAGGCACTTAGTGTTACTGTTAGCAAAGAGAAACACCCGGGGTTAACCCTAGCTTTGCTGTCCATTGCAGCTAGAAATCTCAAATACCACCAAGAATGAACATTTGTCTTGTAGCCAGCCCGGGTGCTAGATCGCTTCCCCCCCCGCAAACTCTGTCTTTCGAGGAGCCCAGCTGAAGTTTCGTGCACCGCTGACTGAAGCACCTGGACTCCCAAGGAGGGAGGGAGAAGCTGGAACTACTAAACAGGCAGCCAAGCTAAATGCCTGAAGGACCCCATCCCATCAGCAAGTGGGATTAATTGCTTTGGCAGGCTGCATCCGGCCCAGGGGCCATAGTTTGAGGATCCCTGACTTAGTGCAATATAAAAAATGCAAAAATGCAAAGATTTTTCTGCAGACCACCAAAATTTTCTCGCGGACCACCAGTTAGTGACCACTGCTTTAGATGGTAAATGCAGAGTGGTATGAAGGTAGCCTTCCCCTACTAAAGGACACAATTGTATGTAGCACATTTCCTACTTTGTAACCCCTAAATTAACAACTGGTAGTGGCGGCGGTAGGAGGCTCCGCCCACCTGCCCGGATGTCATCATGGATGCTATGTGCATGCGCAGAAGGGCCACGCGCGAGCAAAGAGAGTGTGCGCATGTGCCCGCTCCTGGTTCCAAACTGGTAGGGAAGGTGGGAGGGAAAGATGTATGGAAGTGCTGGGAATGCTGGAAGATCTAGAAATATCCTTATCCAGACAACACCAGCTGCCATTTTACTAATAATCAGCTTGTTTGTAAATAGAAATTAGGAACAGAACGAGTTCTTAGTCCAGGGACTGCCTGTATTGGCTTGATCCTGCAAGCAAGGTGCTTGTTAAGTAAGTCACACTTAATTTCACAACTTTTTTTTTTTTGCCACCATTGTTAAGTAATTCATTACAGTTAATAATGAATCATGCAGTCATTAAATGAATCTGGCTACCCCTCCCCGCCTTGACTTTGCTTTTTGGAAGCTGATCCAGAAGGTCGCAGTAGTAATCACACAACCTCAGAACATTATAACTATTGTAAATACATGCTGCTTGTCAAGCACTTGAATTTTCATCAGATGACACTGAGATACTGCAATAAATGCAAGGACTGGTTGTAACTTTTTTTTTAATTTGCATTTATATCCCGCCCTTCTCCGAAGACTCAGGGTGGCTTACACTATGTCAAGCAATAGTCTTCATCCATTTGTATATTATATACAAAGTCAGCTTATTGCCCCCAACAATCTGGGTCCTCATTTTACCTATCTTATAAAGGATGGAAGGCTGAGTCAACCTTGGGCCTGGTGGACTTGAACCTGCAGTAATTGCAAGCAGCTGCTGTTAATAACAGACTGTCTTAACAGTCTGAGCCACCAGAGGCTTTGAATGGTCAAAGAGAATGTAAGTTGAAGTCCACATGTAGTATATTTATTTGTTTAAGAAAATTTATATGGCCACCCAACTGAGTTACTCTCAGTAACTCCAGGCAGCTTATAAGAACAATAAAAAGCAATAACCCAACCACATCCCTGGTAATAACGATCAGTCGCTGAAACCACTTGATAAACTCCATCCCACTCTGGGGTACCAGGTTTATTGGCAGAACCAGATCTTAAGGGCCTTGGAAAAGAATGCCAAATAGGTGCCAATCTGATCTCCATGGAGATAATGTTCCACAGGGATGGAACCACACTAGAGAAGGCTTTCTTAATCCTGCTAGAGGACCTTGCTTATGAAAAGGAATCTGTAACGTTTTCTGCCTCCCCGCTCTGGTGAGTTGGGTAGATCAGAGTTCCCCAACATTTTTGGCTTTGTGGTCCAGTGGGGGAGGTGGGGAGAGGGGAAGGTTCTATGCAAACAGCCGGCAAGCATGCACACACACATTTGGTTGAGTGGCATGTATGTACGTCTGCCGCTCACGCCCATGGAGCACACGTGCATGCACTCACCATTTCTGCAGCTTGGTTGCAATCCCTTCATAGTCCACTAGTGAGCTATGGACCACAGGTTGGGGACCCCTGGGGTTGATGTTCCTAGGAAAAGATGGTCCTTCAAATAACCTGGCCCCAGACCTAAATGTGACAACCAGCACCTTAAATTGGACCCAGAAGCAAATCAGCAGCCAATGCAGCTCCCCACAGAAGAGATGACACATGTGCACATCTAGGTTTGCACAAAACCATGCAGACTACTGCATTTTGACCATTTAAGGCTTTCAGATTCTTTTCAAGGACAGATCCATGTAGAGCCTATTGCAGTAGTCAAAATGGGAGTTGACTAGGGCGTGAGGGACTCTTAAGTAGGTTTTGTGGTGCTTTTCTTAAAATTGGGAATGTGTTTGTGTCTGCATACATACATATAGGCATACAGAGACTTCCATATATTAAGGCAGCGTTTTTTCCCCCTTTTTTTGATTTAAGAAGTTGTTTTTATGTTCTCCCTTATGCAGTGATAGGCAGCAGAGCCACGATTTTTGTGTAATTATTTCTCATGAAACCTGGGTCAAATTCACATTAATATGACGGGTCAATGACGGGTCTTGGGACCCACAGAGGTGGCATGCGAAGAGAAAGAGCCTTTGGGGTTTTTTAGATAGGGCATTTTTAAGGGGTGGGAGGGTTAGGGCGGGTGTTGGGGGTAGCCCGTCGGGAGGGAAACCAGTTCCTCGCGTGCTCGCGTCGGTTATTTAACGGGTTCGGAGGTTATGGGGGGGGAATGCGTTCCTTTTTGTGAGGGTGGTTCTATTTGCACGGTAAGTGGGAGGGGCAGATATGGCGGAAGGGGGGGATCGTATCGGTTCAGGGGGGCGCGCGCTCGATGATTGCAGGCGATCGCACGCCCCGATCCCTCTGACTTTTCCCGTTCCCCAGATGGTCAAGACCCTCAGAGCCTGGGCCTTCGGCTTATGTTATGCAACGTACGGTCCGTGATCAATAAGGCCCCCCTATGATCTTATTCAGGGGGGTGCCGCGGATCTTATAGGCGTTACGGAAACCTGGCTGGGCACTGAAGGGGGCGTGCCCCTTGTTGAAAAGTGCCCACCGGGCTTCCACGCATTCCATCAGCTGAGGGCTCAGGGTAGGGGTGGGGGGGGTGGTTGTTATTAGAGAGAGTCTAGAGCCGAGGGAGACCACTGTACCTCAGATTGCCGGGTGTGAATCCCTCTTTGTGAGATGGGGTCATAGGTGTCAGATGGGCTTGCTTGTCGCGTACCTGGCTCCTTGCTGCGTGACAGCTGCCCTGCCCGAGCTCCTGGAGGTGCTTGCTGGGGTGGCAGTAGAGACCCCCAGACTTTTAGTCATGGGGGACTTCAACTTGCCATCTTCCGGTTCATCATTGACAGCAGCTCGGGAGTTCATGGCTTCCATGACGGCCTTGGACCTGACCCAAGTAGTGGATGGTCCCACTCACATTGGGGGAGGCACACTGGACCTGATTTTTATCTCTGGTCAGTGGTTGAAGGATCTGGACCTGCACCTGGATGAAACTGTCTATCTAGACCCGTTCCAGTCCGGTTTCTGGCCCGGTTACAGCACTGAGACGGCTTTGGTCGTGTTGGTGGATGATCTTTGGAGGGCCAGGGATAGGGGTTGTTCCTCTGCCCTGGTCCTATTAGACCTCTCAGCGGCTTTTGATACCATCGACAATGGTATCCTACTGAGCCGGTTGGAGGGATTGGGAGTGGGAGGCACCGTTTATCGGTGGTTCTCCTCCTATCTCTCCGATCGGTCGCAGACGGTGTTGACAGGGGGGCAGAGGTCGGCCCCGAGGTGCCTCACTTGTGGGGTGCCGCAGGGGTCGATTCTCTCGCCCCTTCTGTTCAACATCTATATGAAGCCGTTGGGTGAGATCATCAGTGGTTTTGGTGTGAGGTACCAGCTGTACACTGATGACACTCAGCTGTACTTTTCCACACCGGGCCACCCCAACGAAGCAATCGAAGTGCTGTCCCAGTGTTTGGAAGCCGTACGGGTCTGGATGGGGAGAAACAGGCTCAAGCTCAATCCCTCCAAGACAGAGTGGCTGTGGATGCCGGCATCCCGGTACAGTCAGCTGAGTCCTCGGCTGACTGTTGGGGGCGAGTCATTGGCCCCGATGGAGAGGGTGCGCAACTTGGGTGTCCTCCTGGATGAATGGCTGTCTTTTGAAGACCATTTGACAGCCGTCTCCAGGAGAGCTTTTTACCAGGTTCGCCTGGTTCGCCAGTTGCACCCCTTTCTAGACCGGGATGCCCTATGCACAGTCATTCACGCCCTCGTGACGTCTCGTCTGGATTACTGCAATGCTCTCTACATGGGGCTCCCCTTGAGGGGCACCCGGAGGCTTCAGTTAGTTCAGAATGCGGCTGCGCGGGTGATAGAGGGAGCCCCTCGTGGCTCCCGTGTGACACCTCTCCTGCGCAGACTGCACTGGCTACCTGTGGCCTTCCGGGTGCGCTTCAAGGTTTTGGTAACCATCTTCAAAGCGCTCCATGGCATAGGGCCGGGTTACTTACGGGACCACCTGCTGCTACCGAATACCTCTCACCGACCCGTGCGCTCTCACAGAGAGGGACTCCTCAGGGTGCCGTCAGCTAGGCAGTGCCGTTTGGCGACCCCCAGGGGAAGGGCCTTCTCTGTGGGGGCTCCCACCCTCTGGAACGAACTCCCCCCAGGACTTCGTCAACTTCCGGACCTCCGAACCTTCCGCCGCGAGCTTAAAACATATCTATTCATCTGCGCAGGACTGGATTAGATTTTAAATTTATATTGGTTTTAATGGGTTATTTTATATTGTTTTTAAAATCTGGCCATGTAGAATAAGTTTTTAAAGTGTTATTTTATTTTGTATTTATATGTATCTTTTTTATCTGCCTGTGAACCGCCCTGAGTCCCTAGGGAGATAGGGTGGTATACAAATGTGATAAATAAATAAATAAATAAATAAATAAATAAATAAATAAATAAATAAATAAATTAAGGATTCCTCTTGCTGAAATTCAATGAGGAGCTAAATGACTCTGCTAACAAAACCACCATGGGGAGGGAGCATGAAAGCAGCGAAGGAGGCACCATTGTTCATTTGTTGTAATAGTGATGGATGGTCCTTGGCCATAGAAAGGGCTGTTATTGCAACCTCCTTGACAGCCAGCATTGAAATTTTTGATCTATTAGCCTTTTGCTTCATCCGTAGATTGCTCACGGTAAGAAATCCAAGTAGAATTTTTGCAAGATATAAAATCATCCTGATTGAGGTATTTCTACCCTAATTGTCTTGAAACATAAAAAAACCAAAAAACATCTGTGCCAGAAGGAAAGAACAACATATTAATTTCGGTAAAGTTCTCTCACAATATCTTGAGAATCAGGAATTTCAGAGCTATGTTTGCTGAATCAGACCATTGGTTTCTTGAGCCCAGTATTGAGTACACTTTATTGGCAGAGGTTTTGAAAGGTTCCTGAAGCAGCTTTGTTGATATATTGACATCATGCCAAAAAGTCAAAGGCAGTCTAAGGATTTTGAGAGATGAGAAAAGAAGCCAACGATCTTTATGTAGTTCCATTCCTTTTGGATTAAGTGATTCCTTACATTTTTCTCTCTGTGTAAAAATATGACAAATGGGACATACACTTCTTACATGCAATCCTTGACTTACAACTGTCATTTTATGACCATTTGGAGTAACCTCAGAACAGGTGTTGTACAGCCTGGAAAGCACTTCCAACCATCATCATGTAAGACAAAAGAGATGGTGCAGGATTTCTGGAAGCAAAGAGAGGAACCTGCCCCACTGTGTATTGAGGAGGGCTGTGTGGAGAGGGTTTCCTCTTTTAAATTCTTGGGCATGCTCATTAGTCAAGATCTCACCTGGAAAAACAACACATCCCTGGTGATTGGCAAGGCCCAACAGAGACTTCATTTCCTTAAGAGTCCTGTGAAAAAATCAGGTGAAACAACAGCTGATGACCTCTTTCTATCGGTCCACGATAGAAACTGTCCTCACATACTGCATTACAGTATGGTACACTGGTTTAACTGCTGCGGACAGGAAGGCACTACAGAGAATGATTAATTTGGCACAAGAAACCACTGTTTGCCCTCTAGCACCACTGGATGACATTGCCAGGTTTCGCTGTTTCAGCAGAATAAGGAAGATGCTTAGGGACGATTCACACCCTGGCCAGTGTCTCTTTGTACTTTTACCATCAGGCAGAAGACACAGAAGTATAGCCAGCCGGGTGAACAGATTTAAAAGCACCACTATGGGCTGTCAGACTCCTAAACACAATAGAGCACCACAACCAGATTAATATGATGAATTTCACTGGTGCCAGTGTAGTGTGTAATATGTATATACCATAATATAAGATCATATACCAGAGTAATATACATGTTGCACAGAATATGACGTACATATGGAAATGTATGATTAGTTATTTTCCGTGACTACTTGTATAAGGATTATTCTTTATATTATTCATATTGTCTTGTATTCTTGTATGGATTGCACCAGTAGAGACTAAACCAATTTTGTTGTATACATGAAGTACAATGGCAATAAAGGCTTTGGACTTTATTAAATGTCACAATCCCCCAGTCATCTGAGTACATTTTAGGCACTTGAAAACTGGATCGCCTTTTCAAACAGTTGCAACATCCTTTAGCCATATGACTGCAATTTATGACTGTTTTTCCTAGAGTTTTTTTGTGGCAAAAAACATTTATTGGGAAGAAATGGGTTCATTTAATTGTGATACCATTTGCTTAAGCATGATTTGCTTAATGACTGCAGTAATTCACTTGGCCACCACAAAAAATATCAAAAAATCGATTCTGGTCATGTGGCTACCTGGATGTATAATTGGATTTCTGCTCCCAATTGTGGTCATATGTCACGAACTGCAATTAATCACTAAGGAAGACACTAATAAACTAAGTAAAATTTGTGTATATTTTATTTAAGAATGATCACACCGTAATGTCTGATTCATAATAAGGTAAAGGTAAAGGTTCCCCTCGCATATACGTGCTAGTCGTTCCCGACTCTAGGGGGCAGTGCTCATCTCCATTTCAAAGCTAAAGAGCCAGTGCTGTCTGAAGACGTCTCTGTGGTCATGTGGCCAGCATGAGTCAATGCCAAAGACGCACGGAACGCTGTTACCTTCCCACCAAAGGTGGTCCCTATTTTTCTACTTGCATTTTTTAGGTGCTTTCGAACTGCTAGGTTGGCAGAAGCTGGGACAAGTCAGGGAGCTCACCCTGTTACACAGCAGCACTAGGGATTCGAACAGCTGAACTGTCGACCTTTCAATCGACAAGCTCAGTGTCTTACCCACTAAGCCACCACATCCCTTCTGATTCATAATGCTCCTGTCTTAATGATTTCTTTGAACTGAAACTGCAATAAATAGCACAATATGCAAATCTTTGAATGTTTGGATTCAGTGGATTGAAGAATACAGCCACATCTGAATTCTGCTTGATGAAGCCCACAGTCCACCTACTAAATGGGTTTATTCTGGGTGTGAAACTAGGAAAAGAGTTTGACATGAACCTGACACATTAAAAAAGAACATTATACAAGATAAAAAACACATTTTTGATCAAAAAATGAGACCTAGGTTTGGATTCAGATGCACCTACTTTTGGACTTCTATATTTAAAGAAGATAATCACAAATTCTTCTTCAAAAGATCCAAACCAAAAAGGATGGCACCCCCTCCTGTGCCTGTGAATTACACTCATTCCTGCCACTGAGCCACAAAGCAGTTTCTCAGTTTCAATAGAATTGTGAATTATGAAAAAAAAAAAAGAACTGCCTTTTTCCTCTTGAGAAATAACCATGAAAACCCCTATTCAGCTATGGATGGATGGATGGATGGATGGATGGATGGATGGATATATATACACACACACATACATACATACATACATATATATATATTCCTTTTCAATACTGAATATTAGTTATTCCTATAAAAATCAAAGAATCCTGTTTCCAATTGTTTTGTATTGGTTCCTTTTATAAATCCTGATTTCTCCCCCCCAAACAGCTTCCATTTCCTCTGAATAAATATTGCAAGTGAATTGAAATGTATTTCCTTCCCTGCAGGGGGTTATCCTTCACTGCAGGCTCAACATTCTTTTTGTACGACACAAATGGCAGGTGATGTAGACCGTCCCTATAACTTTAGTATTTTTTAATTTCTAGTTCATTTTTCTAAAAGTAAATGGATGTTTAATAAAATTCCCAGTCATATATTTTTATTTTGGGAATATCACTTGAAGAATCCTCAAAGAAAATGATCTCTTCTATGTTTTTGGCATAATGTTTCTGGTCATCTACACTGAAACATATAGACAATCAATTCTTTTTTTCAAAATATAACGGCCAACTTGAAGAATACTTGCTGTTGATTGCTAAGCTTGCTATTGCTTTGAGCTGTTTGGAAGAACGGCAGGATGTATGCCTTAAATCAGAGGTCTCCAACCTTGGTCCCTTTAAGACTTGTGGACTTCAGCTCCCAGAGTTCCCCAGCCAGCTCTGCTGGCTGAGGGACTCTGGGAGTTGAAGTCCACAAGTCTTAAAGGGACCAAGGTTGGAGACTCCTGCCTTAAATAACTTTTGAAATTCATATAATTAGCATTTGTGGAGGCTTTTTAATTAGGTTTTTGATATTTTTATTTCAGAGACCAACAAATAATATAAATTACTTCACTTGAACTTGTATTTCAAATCTTTTTTTTTAATTGTGAATCGTGGATTATAAAAATGAATTACTCTTCTAAATTCATATGAATTTATAAATTCAAATAGACAACACTGTTTGTCCCCTATATTTGAAAAACTGCAGGTTTTGATGAGTGTGCGGTTACTGAAATATTTTAAAATTCTGTCACGATTGATAGTGAGCAAAAGTAATAATAAAAAAGTCCCAACCTTATAATTTTTGTAAAGAGACATCAGATACCATTTGCTTATGGCATTAGTATTACAATTATGAACACTTCCCCCCCCTCTTTTATCTTTAATACAGGGATGCGGTGGCTTAGTGGGTAAGACGCTGAACTTGTCGATCGAAAGGTCAGCAGTTCAGCGGTTCAAATCCTTAGGGCCACATAATGGGGTGAGCTTCCATTACTTGTCCCAGCTTCTGCCAACCTAGCAGTTCTTTTAAAAGCACGTAAAAAATGCAGGTAGAAAAATAGGGACCACCTTTGGTGGAAAGGTAACAGCATTCCGTGAGCCTTTGGCGTTGAGTCATGCTGGCGTCTTCGGACAGCGCTGACTTTGAAACGGGGATGAGTACTGCCCCCGAGAGTTGGGAACGACTAGCACATATGTGCGAGGGGAACCTTTACTTTTTTATCTTTAATACAGAAGAAACTTTTGCACTAACAGTTCAAGCATTTCATAGCAAGTATCACCAATCTTTAACATTTCACATGAAGGAATCCAACTTTACTTAATAAGCAGATTCACCCTCTTTTCCAGAGAAAATTATGTTGCTCCTTCTGTTCTAATATGTTGTGTGGGAGTTACTCAACCTCTACAAGAGCTGTACAACAGAGAAATAGCATTCCACAATTGTTCTTAAGTAGTTCAGAATTTAGCCCAAATATTTTTCCATTAAAGTGAAAAAAAATATCTGTTCTACATTTATAAACGTGTGACTAAGTTGCAGGAACAATTTCCAACTTTCTTCTGACTGATTGATTGATTGTGGGGAGTTGGCGGAGAGAATGGGAAATGACAATCAAATGTCCGTGGTTATGCTGCAGCAAATTTGGCCCCTTTGCCAAATTTCAATCTCACAGGAGCCTTAGGTCCCAGATTTTAGATGCACAGTTCTTTAAATTAGCCCATTTAAAGTACGTTGATTCATAAAATTGTTGTTATATGTTGCAGTTTTACCCAATTAAAGGTTACAAGCAATCAAACTCACAGAAGAATTTTAGCAGCGTATAAATTAAGGGCAGTCAGTGGCCTTTCATGTGTATGTATTTACAGATACAAAGGAAGTCCTCTGCTTGCCCTCCATTTGGTCTTTTCCAGTTTTTTTTATTCATTTTGCATTACCCTCCTCCCCATCCGCTATTACAATTATATGAAAAGGATGAATACGATTAATCCAAGATAAATTAGCTAACTGTTTCCAATAATGGGATTTATCTAAAGTTCTTAAATTTTGAAAAGAAAAACCTTCTGATATCTGGCTGTCCAAAGTAAATCTGAGGTCTGAAGGAGCTATGGTTTAATAGTACCCCACAGTTTTGTGTTGACCTGGTTTCAAGGCCCTTCTAAAGATAGATAGAGGGATACTATCGATAATTCATGTCAGGTACACCATTAAACAGTATTTCCCCTGTGAACTTGTTTTATTTTCTCTGTAACAAATTGTCAGAGTTTGAATATTCATGGACTGAAATAGATCAGCCAATGGGGACTGAATGGAGACATGGTAACAAGGTCAGCCAATGAATAGGCATAGCAACTAAGTCAGCCAATTGGGAGCTGAGACAGACTGGAGCCAGGATGTGTCTTAGTCTGCAGCTTCTGAGTCTGTGCAGAGAAACGAAACTGAAACCACTGTGTGAACTTGTCTGCTCTGCTGAAATTAAACTATCTGTTCTCTCCTGCCTTGTGTTGTAACCAGGGGTGAAATGCTCCTGGTTCGGACTGGATCGGCTGATCCGGTAGTCATGGCAGCGGATGGTTTGGAGAACCAGTAGCAAAAATCCCTGGCCCCCCTGCCCATGCCCACCCAATTGCTTGCCCGCTTACTGCTTCTTTCTGGTTCGCTCGCTTTTCCCTCATGAATGGTAGGAATAGGTTATAAAAATGCTTTTAAAAGATAAAAAAAATGGCTCTGACAATCACAGCTGAACCATGCGATGATCAGAACCCTTTTTTTTACTTTTAGAAGCATTTTTTTACAATCTATTTGGCTGAATAGGTTGTAAAAATGCTTTTAAAAGATAAAAAAAGGTTCTGATGATCACAACTGAGCTGTGCGATTGTCAGAGCCTTTTTTTTACTTTGAAAAGCATTTTTACAACCTATTTGGCCAAATAGGTTGTAAAAAATGCTTTTAAAAGTAAAAAAAAAAGATTGCGCACTATAGCTGATCACACGCACACATGCGCTGTTCTACTTACCCCATGCCTCCTTTTGGCATGCAATACGTGTGCATGCGCACCTTGCATTTGGTGTGTGGTGTGCACTGTGTATGCGTGTGCACAGTGTGCATTTAGCATGCAGCATGCATGCACAGCCAGCAAACCGGTAGTAAACCAGTTCAAATTTCACCGCTGGTTGTAACTGCTACTACATTGAAGAAGAATCTATATTGGTATTGTAAATACTTCATCTGTTATTATGTATATAAAGAAGTTAATGAATCCAGCTGAATCAGTTATCTGTGTGTGCTTCTGGATTTAATTTTTGCAAGAAACTCTGACACAAATACCTATACATTGAAAAGCTTTCAAAAAAACTTTGTTGATACAGCTCCATGTCAATGGACATTCATTAATCTTACCTTTTCAGACTGCATAGGAGCCCACGGATATAGTTGGCCATGCTTGACTTTTTTCACCTTTTCAAATATTCAACATTGTTTTGTATTTACATACATACACCATCCTTTTTTTATATAGAAAAATTGTAGAAGTAAAGTTGGAAGCTGACACTCTCCCTTCTTAAGATTCACATTTTGTGGCTATTGACCAACAATATTATTTGTTATAGGAACTACAGAGACAGGACTTAGACTTGGTTCAGAGTTTAATAAACCCACAGGAACAAATAAAGACATTACTGGAAGAGAGTCTGGCTATTCATTTTGACTGGGTTTTGAAAGATAATCTCCAAGTGGACTATGGCACACAAAGATCATAACCATCACATTGCCTTCCCCGGCCTGCATCTTGTTCCTGTCATGTCTAATCAGATTGTGAACATCTTGGGACAAATGTAGGGATTACTTGTTTGCTCCAACGCTATCACAATAAATATAATTAAACACATCTATTGGCAGCATGGTTCAATATCTGTCTTCTGTATTTGAAGCATGCTATATTGAACTGTAAAAATGCACCTGAAAATTACCTCTTTGCTTGTGTGTGAGGTAGGTCAGACACTTAACTTGAAATTGAGCTGAGATTTCTGAAGATTATCCAGCCACACTACCTATACTCGTTATCTATAAGGGGAATAAATGATGACACCAATGTGAAAACTGTTGGATGCCCTATCTGCTTTCAAATTAAACCCGTTCCTCCCAAAGTTTTGAGAAAACACTTTAATGTTATACTCTTAAATTGCCCTACATAGATTTTATTTTCCACAGACAAGTGAGGGAGTCTAATTTCAGAAGGCGCAAAGGATGGGCAGAGGAATTGTGATTAGCTACTATGTATATTTATTTTTTGTGCTATGTAAGTTTGATACTGTTTTTAATCTAGTTTTATATCAGAAGATGTCAGAGTCTGCTGCTGTTCTAAACCATGCCTCTGCATACAGTGAAGCTGTATAAAAGCTTGAAAGTCCTTCTGGAAAAGTATCACCAGGACACTGGTTCAAGCAATCACAATTTATCATTTGTTGATAATTTCCAAGTTAAACTTTCTGTGTGTAGAAATCTAGCACACAAGTATGAACTTGGAATATGCAACTCCCTCCTCCCCCCACCAATTAGTTTCTCTGAAGACTGAAGATTTTGCTTCCCATTTCTAGAAGATGAGCTGATCAGAGATCAATTAGGTATTAGGAAACGGCTATCATTGTGTCATTATTCTTAGTAAAGCTGGTGCAAGAAAGTTGATTGGGATTAATGGAGAAGGCTTCACCTTTGAGCCTGATGCAGATTGTTCTCTTGGCAGTGTTTTTTGACCTTGGCTAACCTGAAAAGGGGTGTTGGTCTTACCTGAGACTCACCTTCTTGTTGGGTGGAGACAGCAGCCAGGAATGGGTTGTACTCATCTGTTCAGTTTAAGGACTGAGTCTGTCAGAGTTGTTAAATTCCGGCCTTGTTGCTAGGGGCTTCCAGCTTTTGATGAAGATGAAGAAACAGACTTGACGTATCGGGAGAAAAATTAGTTAGAAATAAAGATCAGACTGACTAAGGTGGGCTGGCTGCTGTCTCCACCCAATGAGAAGATGTGTCTCAGATAAGACCATAGTGGTGGAGACAGCAGCTAGGAATAGAACATACCAAAGCTGACTGTCCCTTAATCACGGGCAGACCCAGTTTGGTCAGAAACCTCCCCGTCCTAATGAACCGATTGCAAGACCCTGCAGCCAAATGCAGCCTCTGCAGAAGTGAACTTATCCAATTTATAGTGTTTGATAAATGGTGAGGGGAAAGTCCACATGGCTGCCCTGCAGATTTCTGATAGCGAAGCCTGAATGGCCCATACTGCCGATGTGGCTGCACTTTGGGTCGAATGCGCCATCACATATGTGGGCCTGGGAAGGGATCGCAGTTTGTAACAATGATTCCATCTTACAGAAGTCAGTAGTCCGCTTAAGATAGATATGCGGGGCTTGCCAGATGTCCAGGGTATGCCACTGCTGTGCCAAAGGATGGGCCGGGTCAGGACAGAGGTTGGGTAAGATAAGTTCTTGCATTCTATGAAAGGGAGTGTTTAGCTTTGGTAGCTTGGGTAGAAAGGAAGGATCCAGGTGGAGTACCACTCGATCAGCATGAAAGATGCAGAGATCATACCTCATGGAGAGGGCAGCAATCTCAGAAATTTGCCTGGTGGAAGTAATCGCCACCAAAAAGGCAATCTTGCAGGACAAGAGACAGAGACTGGTGACTGCAAGGGTTCATAGGGCCCCTGTAAGAGACTGAAGCACGATAGACAGGTCCCGTGTAGGGTACCTGTGTACCATGGAGGGACATAAATTAGTCACACCCCAAAGAAACCTTCGTATGGTGAGGTGTTGAGACAGGGAATCAAGGGACCCACAAGTTAGTACAGAAGAAAGAGTCTCCACCTGCCTCTGCAAGGTATTAGGTGATAGACCATCATCCAGCCTGTCCTGGAGGAATTCTAGGATTTGGGCTATGGAGACCAGGAGGGGAGATATCCCTGCACATCCACACCAAGTAGAAAAGGCCCGCCAAGTTGCGGACTAAATACACTCCATGGAACGTCTTGAGAGGCCTGAATGGTCCTTATGACCCTGGAAGAGACGTTGTCCCCACTCAAAGCGTGCCGCTCGAGTGCCAGCCGGTCAGTTGGAGCCACTGTGGGTCCAGGTGGACCAACACCCCCTGGCTTAGTGATACCATGCCCTGAGGAATCCTTCAGGTTGGGTTCACCAACAGGGTCTTGAGGTTGACAAACGAAGGCCTCCTGGGCCAGTATGGAGCCAGAAGCCAAACCTCTGCCCTCTTTTCAGGATCTTCCATACCACCCTCGGGAAAGCATAAAGAATCCCTGGTGAAGGGAAGGAAGGAAAGGGAAAGCATAAAGAATCCCTGGTGACCATGGGCTGCAGAAATCATCTACTGCCCCTGCCGTTGGGGCAGGAAACCTGGCATAAAATTGTGGGAGCTGCATGTTCTCTGGGGTAGCAAATAAGTCCACCTCCAAGATGCCAAAGTGGTTCATCAGGTCCCGGAAGAGGGACAGGTGCAGGCACCACTCCATGTGGTCGATGACTGTCTGGCTGAGTAAAGGTATGGGGGGCAGATGAAAGTCCAAATGGCAGTGCTCGATACTGATAGTGAGCATAATAAAATCTAAGAAATCTCCAATGCGAAGGAAATATTGGAATGTGCAAGTATGCCTCAGTTAGGTCATTAGAAGCAAGGAAGTTGCCCTTCCAAACATCAGCAAGAATAGATTGAAGAGACTACATCTTGGACCGTTTATAATGAAGGTATCAGTTCAACCTCTTAATACGTCTCCACCCACCCAAGGACTTAGGCACAAGAAATAAGAGGGAATAAAACCCCTGTCGTCTGATCCTCTGGCACCTGCTGGATGGCTCTAATGTCCAGCAGGTGTTGGATGGCCAAATCCATGAGGATCTTCCTGTTCTGATCTCTAGAGACAGGACAGCAGATAAAAACCCTCAGGGTGGTGGTGGTAGAGAGGAATTCGAAGGATAGACCAGTTCTTACAGTATTCCTGACCCATATGTCCAACATAAGTTTGTCCTATCAGTTGGCAAAGAGAGATAGCCTTTCCCCAATAGGAGGGTCAGACATGCAGTTAGCGATGGCATCAGAATGAACAACTTCCTCCCACTCAAAGGGGCTGTTCATTAGAGAAGGATCCACCTCAAGGCAGCCTGTCCTGGGGTCCCCTCTGTCTGCGACTGAAAAAACCCTGTGAGCAGGACATTCTAGCACCCCAATCAGAGCCCCAATATGGAGACTGGCGGAAAAACAGAGAATAGCGGAAATCATTCCATCACTGAGAAGCAAGTAGTATTTTATGCCTGTTCTTCATCTGAACCAACAATGGAGCCAATGCCGGCCCAAAGAACTTGTCCCCATAAAGGGAGCAGAGGTGAGGCACCACATGTGATGGGCGTCCACCTGCCAATGCTTCAGCCAGAGCAGACAACGTGCCACCACAGTGGATGCCATGGTCTTAGTGGTGAAGCAGGCAGAATTTAAGGTAGCATTGGCTGAGAATTGGACAGCAGCTATGATCTTATTAAGATACTGCTGTAGTCTTGTGTCATCAGCTGGTAATATGTCCTGCAGCTGTCGCAGCCAAAGCAGGATAGTCCTATTGAAGAACGATGCTGTGATGACTGATCTAATTGCCCAAACTGCCGCCTGGTGGACTCGTTGAAGGGACTGGTTTAACTGTCGTTCTTCCGGGTGTAACCCTTCATCAGGTTCACCTGGAATGGAAGTGTTAGGCAATGAGGCTGCTTTTGGAGCATCAACCAATGGAACCTGCAACAGTACCACCAGCTCCAGGGCTACATTGAAGAATCGCCTCTCTGCAGAGGAAGGAGTGGGGCCGACCCCGGCATGACCCACTGCCACTGAATGACATCGTGGAACAGTCAAAGTGCAGGAATGGCATCCACAGCTTTGTTGGGTTCTGAAAAGAGGAGATCCGACCCTTCACAGGAAGGGGGAGGCACATCCCCAGCAGGAAGGGAGCTGAGGCATGCCGCATTAGTTGCTTTGAACAGCAATGATTTAAAAAGGGTAGGCAGGAAAAGGCTGATAAAGGCAGGCTGCTCTGGTATCAAGCCTTCATTATCTGAAACCTCAGGGTCCCAGTGCTTGACCTCCTCAAGAGTGATGGATAGCTCCTGTGAGAGGGAGCCGGTGAACCCAGATCCCGAAAGGATTGCAGGTCATCTGGACAAGGTCAGCAGTGAGATGCAGATGCAACTGACATCTCAGAAACAGTCCTGTTGGACTACTGAAACCCCACTGAAAGAGATTGCTGTATGGCTCTGGAAATAATTTCCTGAATATTTTGAGGAAGGGAAAATCCCTGGGCCAGGACAGAAGAAGTTCCAGCAACCGCCGAGGAGCCTGCAGAACGAGGGTCTAGAATGGGTCCTGAATGGGAGTTGTGCCCCCAGCAGGTTATTGTGCTGGTGTCAGTGCAGGTCCCACCGTCGAAACTGGCAAGGGGCTATCCCTGAGAGACACCTGGTCCGAAGTAGCTCCCAGAGAGCGATCATAAGAAATAGCTCAACCACTGTACAGGGATCTTCTCTGGTGAGCAAGGAAGAGGCTGCTTGCTGACTAGCCCTATTGCAAATCTGTTTCAAGGTCTGATCCCTGTGCCTCTCACCCCATAAAGATGCTTTACTGTGGTGACCTGTCTTGTGATGAGAGCGGGAGCCATGTCTGTCCTTGGCCTCATCCATAGGAATGCTGGCCTTAGACATCCCCAGACACGTCCATTGGGATTAAGTTAGCCCTTTTGGTTGCTTCAGCCTTCTGGCAGTGCTTAGATTTGCCCTGCACCTTAGGCATTGTGGCAATGGACTCTGCGTCCAAGGGATATCTGGAGATATCTATATTTATCTTGTATATATAGTTAGTAGTGTGTTTTTTAGAAACAATGTTGAAGGCAATCAGCCACTCCTCAGTATATGAAGGGAATCCAGATCATGATTGGCAATGAAAAGGCCTCACAAAATGACCACCTTGTGTAATAAATATGGTGTAACAGAGGCCAAGGCCCTTATGCTGCAGGCACTTGAAGGGCACCAGCCCAAAGGCCAAGGTGCTGATCTCGAGGCTCAGATAGCCTGAAGGTGCTGTCCATGAGATCTAAATGGTCCAATCAATAAAAAACAATCAGTAAGCCTGGAATCAGCCAAGTTAGAAAGCATGGGCTCCTGCTGCCCTGTGAAGTTGCGTCAGATAGATTAGAATGTGAGGGTCAAAATGGCCGCTCCAAATTCCACAGTGGAGCATGAAGCTGCTCTAGTCAGCCTGCTCTAGTCACAATACAAGAATAGTAAAAATCCAGAAGTTCACTAAGATGAAACAGCAACCAGGAATTGGTGAGAGAAGCAATCCAGCACATCTGTCCAGTCTGAAGGACTGAGTCAAAAGCTGGAAGCCCCTAGCAGCAAGGGCAGGACTTAACAACTCTGACAGACTCAGTCCTTCAACTGAACAGACAAGTACAACCCACTCCTGGCTGCTGTCTCTACTACTATGGAGAATATGTGGACTTTGACTCACTGAATTCTGGGAATTCTGGGTATTCTAAACCTTGAATGAGTGGGGGGGGGAGGGCCAGTCTAAGATCTTTATTGCTTGAAGCAGTGGAAAGACTGCAGTTCCATAATCATGCTAAATAGCAGATGATTTTAAACCATACTACAAAAAAGGTGGACTAGCCTCCTTAAGCACGTTAGAGTGAAACAATCTCCAGCTCCAAAATACGTTGCATGGAAGTCAGCACACTGTCCCCAGCAGCAGCAAATGCTTGACATAAAAAGTATGAATGGTCAATCTATTCATCCCAAATCTATTGTGGATAAAACAATCTCCCCCCCTCCCCCAAGCTTTTGCCTAATGTCTATGTTGATGTCTACTTTGGTTTAATATTTTCTTTAAAAAGCTCTTTTTAATTATGACAGCTGCCCATGATTGAATGAGATTGGTGCCATATAAATTGATTCAATAAACAAATTTGCAGAGCTGATTCTAGGGTTGAGATTTGCATTTGCTCTGTCACAGGCATCACGGCAGAATATATTACAAAGGACAAAGAATGGGCCAAGAGCAGGAACAAATCCGAATTTGTTAAGATGATAAGAATCATGTTAAAATAATTGTAACTTAGGACTTGGCCTTGGTTCGTCATATTTACCATTATTTTAAAAAAAAATTAAATGGCATCAAGATTTGTTCTTGATGCCGTTTAATTTTTTTTAAAAAATAATGGTAAATATGACAAACTAAGGCCAGGTCCTAAGTTACAATTATTTTAACATGATTCTTATTGCATCATATATTTAACACGCCCCATTCACCTTATATTATTAAAAATTACATTTTAGTAACAATTTATGGATATCTCTGGGAACTGCTACCAAGATTTTTATGGTCTGCGCCTCGGGCAGTATTTGCCAACCTTTATCTTTTACATCCCTTTTTTTTTTTTTTACAAAAATAAAGTTTCAAAGAGGAAGGATGGACAAGCAAGTCTTTTTGATACCAAACAATGCACACTGTAGGCACTGCATATTAAACAAAGAAACAAAAGGAGACCCTGATACAGTGGTGCTTCCATTGTCAGAGATAACAAAAAATAACTTCAATCAATATTGAAATTAATTTCGCATTTTAAAACTGAAGTAGCCTTTGCACTGGTCTAATGTGGATGCCTTCCTCTTGATTGCATATAATGCATTAAACCATTTAGTCACACCTCACACCATGCAGTAATTGAGGTCATGGCCACAAATACAGCGGCCACAAATACAATGGAAGCAATTGATGTTGCTCCACAAATTTGAAGACTGACAAGAATTTGGGATGAAATATGAAGACATGGGTCCAGCCAGTTAATATTATAGAAAACTTGAACAGAAACCTTCATGTTTGCAAAATGAATAGTTATCAGTACCCTGGTATGTATAAATAAATATTTTTAGTAGAGCTTTCCACAAACTATAGTATTCGAAAAGTATTAGAAGTCCAACTCTCAGATTTTCAGCCTGTAAAGTAGTCCTTGACTTATAATCACAATTGGGACCAGAATTTCCATTGCTAAGCAAGGTGGTTGTTAAGTGAAACATATCTGTTTTTACAGACTTTTTTGCCATGGTAGTCATGTGCAGTGGTGAAATCCTATCATTTTGCACCAGTTCGGGCAAACTGGTAGTTTAACAAATGCTACCATTTGGTCTGAACTGGTATTTCCAACGATCAGCTGTGCCACACAATTTAAAATTGCGAGAAAGCAGGAAATCCTGCTTTCTAGTGAATCTAAATCGTGTGGCACAGCTGTTCCCCCCTTCACTGTTCTACTTACGTTCCCAAGCCTCCTTTTTCACGCACGTTTGGTGGGCACTGCACATGCATGCGCAGCATGTGATGATGATGATGATGATGATGATGATGATGATTATTATTATTATTATTATTATTATTATTATTATTATTATTATTATGTGGATATTGATATAGATCTCTGGAGGGCCAGGGATAGGGGTTATTCCTCTGCCCTGGTCCTATTAGACCTCTCAGCGGCTTTCGATACCATCGACCATGGTATCCTGCTGCGCCGGTTGGGGGGATTGGGAGTGGGAGGCACCGTTTATCGGTGGTTCTCCTCCTATCTCTCCGACCGGTCGCAGACGGTGTTGACGGGGGGGCAGAGGTCGACCCGCGTGCCTCACTTGTGGGGTGCCGCAGGGTCGATTCTCTCGCCTTCTGTTCAACATCTATATGAAGCCGCTGGGTGAGATCATCAGTGGCTTCGGTGTGAGGTACCAGCTGTACGCTGATGACACCCAGCTGTACTTTTCCACACCGGGCCACCCCAATGAAGCCATCGAAGTGCTGTCCCGGTGTTTGGAAGCCGTACGGGTCTGGATGGGGAGGAACAGGCTCAAGCTCAATCCCTCCAAGACGGAGTGGCTGTGGATGCCGGCATCCCGGTACAGTCAGCTGAGTCCGCGGCTGACTGTCGGGAGCGAGTCATTGGCCCCGATGGAGAGGGTGCGCAATTTGGGCGTTCTCCTGGATGAACGGCTGTCTTTTGAAGACCATTTGACGGCCGTCTCCAGGAGAGCTTTCCACCAGGTCCGCCTGGTGCGCCAATTGCGCCCCTTTCTAGACCGGGATGCCTTGTGCACAGTCACTCACGCCCTCGTGACGTCTCTTCTGGACTACTACAATGCTCTCTACCCCCTTGAGGGGCATCCGGAGGCTACAGTTAGTCCAGAATGCAGCTGCGCGGGTGATTGAGGGAGCCCCTCGTGGCTCCCGAGTGACACCTATCCTGCGCTGGCTGCACTGGCTACCTGTGGCCTTCCGGGTGCGCTTCAAGGTGTTGGTGAATGTCTTTAAAGCGCTCCATGGCATAGGGCCGGGATACTTACGGGACCGCCTGCTGCTACCGAATACCTCTCACCGACCCGTGCGCTCTCACAGAGAGGGGCTCCTCAGGGTGCCATCGGCGCGACAGTGTCGTCTGGCGACACCCAGGGGAAGGGCCTTCTCTGTGGGGGCTCCCGCCCTCTGGAACGACCTCCCCCCAGGACTTCGTCAACTTCCGGACCTCCGAACCTTTCGCCGCGAGCTTAAAACTTACTTATTCATCTGCGCTGGACTGGGTTAGTGTTTTAATGGGTTTTAATGGGTTTTAGCTCTAAATTTTAATTCTGGCCAATTTTAATAAGTTTCTTAATTGTATTTTAATTTGTATTTATAGTATTGTATTTTTACTTGGCTGTGAACCGCCCTGAGTCCTCCGGGAGGAGGGCGGTATACAAATTTAAATAATAAATAAATTAAATAAATAAATTATTATTATTATTATTATTATTATTATTATTATTATTATTATTATTATTATTATTATTATTATTATTATTATTTATTAGATTTCTATACCGCCCTTCTCCCGAAGGACTCAGGGCGGTGTACAGCCAGAATAAAAACCCAAACAATACAATATACAATTAAAACAAAATTAAAAAACTTATTATACAATTGGCCGAAAAACTTTAAAACATTTAAAATTCTAAAACCCATTAAATTCATATAAAAATTTAGAAATATAAAAATAAATTTAAAATACAACAAAATTTAAGCCAGTCCCGCGCAAATAAATAAATACGTTTTCAATTCGCGGCGAAAGGTCCGAAGGTCAGATATTTGGCGTAAACCAGGGGAAGTTCGTTCCAGAGGGTAGGAGCCCCCACAGAGAAGGATCTTCCCCTGGGGGCCGCCAGCCGACATTGTTTGGTGGACGGCACCCTGAGAAGTCCCTCTCTGTGTGAGCGTACGGGTCGGTGGGAGGCATGAGGTAACAGTAGGCGGTCCTGTAAGTACCCAGGCCCTAAGCCATGGAGCGCTTTAAAGGTAGTAACCAAAACCTTAAAGTGCACCCGAGAGACCACAGGCAGCCAGTGCAGTCTGCGCAGGAGTGGTGTTATATGGGAGCTACGTGGAGCTCCCTCTATCACCCGCACACACTGTGTGGCACACACTGTGCATGCACATGAGCAGTATGCATTTGGCATGCACTGCACATGCGTGGGCAGCGAACCAATGGCAAACCAGGGAAGATTTCACCATTGGTCATGTGATCGTTAAACAAATCTACCTCCCCCTGCCATTGACTTTGTTGGAAGCCGACTGGGAAGATTGCAAATGGGGAACACATGACCCTAGGATGCTGTAATCATTAATTGTCAAGTGCCCAAATTTTGATCATGTAACTGTGGGGATGCTGCAATAGTCATAAGTAGAAGAACCTGTAGCATTTTTCAGTGTTGTAACTTCAGAAGGTTGCTAAATGAATGGTTTTAAGTTGAGGATTACCACTATTCATAAGTTGATTGTCTGCTTGGTTTTATTCAAATGGAGTACCTAAACACTATGCTGATTGGGATTTTAGCTGTACTATATCTGTAGGACATAAATTGGAAGAAAAATGATTTAGTGCCATTATGGCACCCAGTGTGGTGATAACCACAGTTTTCAATTTCGATTTTCAGATCTTGATACTTTGCGATCTTTTCCAACTCTTTGCATACTATCTTACTAATCCCTGGTATTGCTATATCAATTATCCACACTTTACTCTTTTTAATAACCATAGTTATATCTCATGTGTTGTTAGCCAGCACTTTATCAGTCTGTATTATTATTGTTAATAGTAGTATTAAATTACTACTAATAGACTATTAGTCTATTAATCTATGATATGGCTTCTTGCATCATATTTACTCCACAACAAAAGGAATTTTGGGGTATTCAGAATGATGTTAGTTGAACCCTTTCATTTATTCCTGTCAAAATATATGTATTATTTTGTCTAAGCTGTATTAATTTTACTCCTGACAATTTAACTTACAGGATGGTGCAGTACTGTACATTTTCCTTAAATTCTACACTTGTTTTAAGACAAACACTGATTCTAAAACAAAGAAATGTATCAAAATGGTTAGGTTATCTTTTTAATAAAAATGTTTTATTTCATAAAATTGATAAATTTTAATTTGATGCAAAGTATATAGTTTTTTTTAAAAAATGTGGGCATTTTTAATCTTGACATTCTACTATTTAGATGCCTTAGAATATTAAATAGAGATAAGAAGAAAAAATGGATGTTCTATCAACATTAATTACAGTTTCAGATATTAAGTTACAGGCATTATAATTATCTGACTTTTCTTCAAAATTAAATATAATGAATATATAATAAAATGAAAAAACAAAGGAAGAGCATATTATTGTTTTATTGTATTATTCTTTTGCAATAATAATTTCATTTTACAATACATTAATTATTAAAATTTCCATCGTATGTGTGATGAATATATGCATGCATGAGTGTATGGGTATGTGTGTATATGTACAGGTAGGTCAGAGGTGGCTTTCAGCAGGTTCTGACCAGTTCTGGAGAACCAGTAGCGGAAATTTTGAATAGTTCGGAAAACCAGTAGTACAAATTCTGACTGGCCCCCGCCCCCATCTATTCTCTGCCTCCTGAGTCCCAGCTGATCGGGAGGAAATGGGGATTTTGTAGTAACTTTCCCTGGAGTGGGGAGGGAATGGGGATTTTGCAATATCCTTCCCATGGAGTGGGGTGGGAATGGAGATTTTACAGTATCCTTCCCCTGCCACACCAACCAAGCCATGCCATGCCCACCAAGCCACACCCACAGAACCGGTAGTAAAAATTTTTGAAACCACCACTGATGTAGGTATATTAATAGGCATTTATGTAAACAAATGCAGATCTGTATGTATAAATTAACAAATATGTTTGTACCTGTTAATTAAACCAAAATAAATGAACAAAACATATAGCAATTTTGAAACACTTAAACTAAAATCAAAACAGGGGGAAAAAGTAAAAAAAACCCACAACCCTGTTATAATGTTTATAAGTGATTAGGCTTATAAATTAATTTGAATATTTTTATATTTGCTGTGTCATGTATTGGACGAGATTTGTTGTTGTTATTTTATTTTAGTTAATTGGGCATTTTATGTAGCAAACAATGTTTCAAACACTGAAAAATCAGATAGAGAAAAATACATAAATGGAGTTTAATAAGATATTAATTGGGCACAATATTATCTACTCTCTTAAAGAATATTGATCATTAATTCTGCATCATTGGGATCAAAAGCCAGTCTCTGCATCATTAACCTATTTCTAAAAATTAGTGCTACGGAGCAATCTGTAATTCTGTTCTTGTTATTTCACTAATCATTTACGCATCAGTGGAAATAAGGCAGAAAAATGATTTGTTCCTAAACCTTGCCTTTAACTCTAAATGTTATTATGACTTAAACTATCCATTGTCATTAGAAAGAGGAAAGGCTATCTCCCTCAGCATCAGCTTTTATCTCAATTTCTGAGGAGACATTATGATCCAGATTGTTGGGGGCAATATGCTGACTCTGTAAAATGCTTAGTGAGGACTGTAAAGCACTATGAAGCGGTATATAAGTTTAAGTGCTATCGTTATCATGTAGGGAAATTATTAGGATTTTTGGTGATGAACAGATAATTAATCCCTTTCAATCTCCTGTTCACCTACAAAGTATTCCCAAATATTTAATTGAAGTTTGCCATTTGCCCTGTTTCATCTAATGTATTTAAATCAATCAATTAATCCTTTATTTATTAATCAATTTTTTTTATAATCACTTATCTCAAAAAAAATGACTCTAGGTCAGGGGTCTCCAACCTTGGCCGCTTTAAGCCTGGCAGACTTCAACTCCCAGAATTCCCCAGCCAGCTCTGCTGGATGAGGGACTCTGGGAGTTGAAGACCTCCAGGCTTAAAGCGGCCATGGTTGGAGACCCCTGCTCTAGGTGGCATACAAATTTAAATAAGAAAGAAGTAAAATAACTTGAAGAGCAACTTAATGTATTTAACTTCTGGTAAACATATATTTTGTTACTGGCCACGCTCAGTATGGGATGGAACAGCCATATCCCCTTCTCCCCCGTAGATATTTATGAATAGAAATGTTTTAGTTATTTTAGGCCTATCCAAAGCATGCTGACAAAAGTCCAATTAAATGTTTTCCCAACCTTTATGTTTCCCCATATTTATCAAAAACACAATTATATTTTAAAAAACACTGTTGGTTAGAACTACGATTCCTTTATATTTGAAATAATTCTTTAGTGTCTTTTGGGAGGAACCCGTCCCCCCACATAACAATGGAAGAAAATAAAATAACACAACACAATATTATATCAACAGTAGCAATAATAAAATATTAAATACAATCATAACGGTAAAGGTGAAGGCTTCCCCTATCCAATTGTGTCTGAAGGGCAACAGTGCTCATCTTCGTTTCTTAACTGGGGGAGCCAGATTGTCCAAAGACATTTCCATGGTCATGTGGCCAGCATGGCTATATGCTGAGGAGCAAAGAATGCTGTTACCTTCCCACCAAAGTGGTACCTATTTATCTACTTGCATTTGCATGCATTTGAGCTGCTAGGTGCCCAGGAGCTGAGGCAAGTAATGTGAGCTTGCCCCACTGCATGGTACTTGGGTTTCAAATCCAGGGTGTCAGCTTTCTAGCTGACAAGCTCAGTGTTTTTAACCTCTGAACCATAATGCCCACTCAAATACAACAATAGACGTCATTAAACAAAATTTTAAGGGCCGCGGTGGCTCAAGGCTGTAAGAAGCCTGTTATTAAAACCAGCTGCCTGCAATTACTGCAGGTTCAAGCCCCACCAGGTCCAAGGTTGACTCAGCCTTCCATCCTTTATAAGGTAGGTAAAATGAGGACCCAGATTGTTGGGGGGGCAATAAGTTGACTTTGTAAATATACAAATAGAATGAGACTATTGCCTTACACACTGTAAGCCACCCTGAGTCTTCGGAGAAGGGCGGGATATAAATGTAAACAAAAAAAAAAATTAAAGAGCCTACAGTAATTGGAAAGATGTGCCTAATCACCTTGCCTAAGAAAAGAATGAATTCTACTGTTTGCCAGTCTCCAAAAGAAAATTCTTTCAGTGTACTTGATCATTAAGGCCCTGCAAATGGTAGTATTTTCAGAGTGAATGAAAATGTTAGCGGGGCAAGCAAATGTTGAAATGTATATCAAGATGCCATGATGCAAACTCCATCATTTCCTGGAACTCCCATCACTTTTGTACATAACGTGTGGAATAGCAATAGCACTTACTCTTATATACCACATAATAATAATAATAATAATAATAATAATAATAATAATAATAATAATAATAATAATAATAATAACAACAACAACAACAACAACAACAGAGTTGGAAGGGATCTGGGAGGCCTTCTAGTCCAACCCCCTGCCCAGGCAGGAAACCCTACACCATCTCAGACAGTTAATGTTGGTTATCCAACATTTTCTTAAAAATTTCCAGTGTTGAGCATTCACAACTTCTGCAGGCAAGTCGTTCCACTTATTAATTGTTCTAACTGTAAGGAAATTTCTCCTTAGTTCTAAGTTGCTTCTTTCCTTGATCAGTTTCCACCTATTGTTTCTTGTTCTACACTCAGGTGCTTTGGAGAACAGCCCGACTCTCTCTTCTTTGTGGCAAACCTTGAGATATTGGAAGACTGCTATCATGTCTCCCCAGTCCTTTTTTTTTATTAAACTAGACATACCCAGTTCCTGCAACCGTTCTTCATAAGTTTTAGCTTCCAGTCCCCTAATCATCTTTGTTGCTCTTCTCTGCACTCTTTCTAGAGTCTCAGCATTTTTTTTACATCACGGCGAGCAAAACTGAATGCAGTATTCCAAGTGTGGCATTACCGAGGCATTATAAAGTGGCACTAACACTTCACGTGATCTTGATTCTATCCCTCTGTTTATGCAGCCTAGAACTGTGTTGGCTTTTTGGCAGCTGCTGCACACTGCTGGCTCATATCGAAATGGTTGTCCATTAGGACTCCAAGATCCCTCTCACAGGTACTACTTCACAGTGCTTTACAGCCTTCTCTAAACATTTTACAGAGTCAGCATATTGCCTCCAACAATCTGGGTTCTACTTTTACTGACCTTAGAAGGATCGAACATTGAAGGAAGGAGTCAACCTTAAACTGGTGAGAATCGAACTGCTGAACTGGCAGCCAGCAGTCAGCAGAAGTAGCCTGCAGTACTTCATTCTAACCATTGTGGCATTAGGGCTCTGGTAACATTACAATGTACATATGGCAAAATTGTGGCTTACCATGGACATGTCTGCCATAAACCACCTAGCGCCAGCATCCTAAGATTATACCACTAAAATTAGGTAGCAAAATGGCTGGTTTTAAGCATAATCATTTTTATCTTCTTTCTTGAAAATAAGATTGAACATAAAAGTAGACATTTCTGGAACATAATCCTATTCTAAAAACACCGCAAAATTGATATAGATTTATATAAGCAAATTATATGAGTCTCTAATTGGGGAGGGGTGCTTCCTTATCTTCTTTTTTGTATATGGGAATTATGATGGAAAGTTCCCAATGGGATATGACCAGTGGTGGGATTCAAATAATTTAACAACCAGTTCTTTGCCCTAATAATTTCTTCCAACAACCAGTTCAACAAACTGCTCAGAAAGTTAACAACTGGTTCTCCCGAAGTGGTGAGAACTGGCTGAATCCCACCATTGGATATGACCAATGTTATCCATACATGTAAACAGCCTACCAGCAGGGATGTACACCAATCAATGAGTCCTAAAGAGTTCTGGAGATATGAAGTCTTTACACAATATCTTACTGAGGTTTAGTGACTGTCATTGATACTGATGGCCAAGGAGAGAAATTAGATGTTGTGGGCTGTGGTTCCTAGCTGGCAACTTTTCTATGAAAAGTTTTTTTTAAAATAAATAACACATAATAGCATGGTAAAAGTTCAGTTTGGGTTTTGAGTAGATATACCAACTATTTTCATCCAGGATCAGGCCCTTTCAGAGTTCATAAAGCTGAGAATTTTCTTGATGCCTGCCTTGGACCATTTGATCCTCCTAGTTTGCCTCATTTCAGGATTAGCAAGTAAACTCATATAGTGTGATATAGATAGTCTTAAATCAGAACTGCCATTAAAGTTAACTGCAATTGGTCACTATCCTCCCTCACATAAACTCTGAGAATTTTGGTTTTGTCTATTAAGGCACTTATAGGACGCAGATTGTTGGGGGCAATAGGCTGACTCTGTAAACTGCTTAGAGAGGGCTGTGAAGTGGTAGATAAGTCTAAATCCTATTGCTATATAATCAAGGACACTATTAGCATTTCTAGCATGGAAAGTAAAAGGATATGAAAATTGAATGTGTAAGTCAAGGAAATCTTTTTAGAATTGGCCATATTCATTTTAGAGTCTCTGGAGTATCAAGATGAACCAGCTGACAAATAATCATCAAGTATGATGCTCAAATGGCCATACTCAAGCAAAGAAGCATTCTCCCCTAGTATTAAGAACTTCCAATAGCATCAGAATGGTTTTGGGGTGATTTATATTTATCTGTATGAAAATACATGAAAATATTACAATTATACCTTCCTAAGATGCTGTTATCCCTTTAGTGGTATCATCTGCAACTTTTCTGCTAAATGGATAAAGATGAGTTACAGACCCTGACGCTATGCAAATTAAGGATTTGTCAAATGATAATTATTCCTAATGTATCTGAATGTTAATAAACCAACCAACCAACCAACCAACCAATAAACAAACACTGTTTTATTGATAGCTTTATCTTGTCAACCTGCTGAAACACTCAAGAAACTGAACTTACATTATTCTGCAACAAGTTTATCAAAGACGTTCACCCTTGAATTGTCAGCAACAGCTGAATATCCTAAGAAATTCAATTGCAGGAATACATGTTTCTGAGTAAAACTGTGATTGCATTTTCACTATCGAAAAAAAGCCAATTTGTATTTTCTATCATTAATAGAAAAAAGTACTAATTTTTAAGTTTAAGTAAACTAACATTATATTTTGCCATCTTTTCAAATAACTGTACTTATAGAACTTAGTTTGCCTTGAGGACCCTTGACTGTCTCATTGTAATAGCAAAGATGGTAAAAAAGAGAAAACATAAAAGAGAACCAAAAGTTATGTACGTTTTCCAACAAACAATGCACTTTATATCCTAAATACAAGTCATTTCTCTGTTCTTTCTACACAAAGAACATTACCATACCATTTGATAATGACCTATCAAAACCTGTTCTTTGATTAAAGCCAGCTGCTTTTGATTACAATCAATGAATCGTTAATTTGTACTCAGCTACTAACAGTTGGATCTGATCTATTATTCATTCTTCAAGATGAAATTCTATTTAGGCTTGAGTTCTGAATTTTAGTGAAGCTTTCTCTCTCTTGGCCATTAATAATTTTGTTTTGAAGTTTTCTCTCTCAGATTCCATGATGGCCTTTCTCTGTAATGTTGAAATAATGCATTCAGCTCCAGCTCTGATCAGAGTGCCCATCTCCCTAGCCATATGTCTAAGAATATGGACCTATTTATTTAGGCATCCAACCTTCGTGCAATGCTCCTTTCAGTTTTCAAAATCCTATCTCCGGCCAATATAAAATGAGCACACACAATAGACAAGGATACACTTGTTTATGAGTTATTCTGAAAATAATTGGTGTAATGCTTTAATATTTGTGAATATACTGTATAAAGTGTGTAAAAGAAGTTATACAATGTATTTGTGTAACAAATTACCTTCATTCATTTCACAGATTTTCTAAATCAATTCCCCATCATTAATTTCCTGCTAAAGAGGAACAGAATTACTTTCTTACGGTTAAATATCTGATGAGCTACTTCGTAGGCTGATCAGAGCCAATGGGAAAGAAGAGATATAGAAGTATTACTAAGTAAATAAATATATGCAAATACATCTCAAAATATGTGGTAAAATTCTTGAAGATCTGCCTGGGAAACAGAATCAGAGTTGTTGATCAAACTAGGCCACCATCACTAACTTTTGACTGAGAAATCAAATTCCAGAGCTCTATAGAACTGCTCTGGGATGCGGTAGCTTAGTGGGTAAGAGATGCTGAGCTTGCCGATCGAAAAGTCAGCAGTTCAGCAGTTCGAATCCCTAGTGCCGCGTAACCGGGTGAGTTCCCATTACTTGTCCCAGGTTCTGCCAATTTAGCAGTTCAAAAGCATGTAAAAAATGCAAGTAAAAAAAAAGGGACCACCTTTAGTGGGAAGGTAATAGTGTTCCGTGCAACTTTGTCATTTAGTCATGCCGGCCACATGACCACGAAGATGTTTTTGGACAGTGCTGGCTCTTCGGCTTTGAAATGGAGATGAGCACCGCCCCCTAGAGTTGGGAACAACTAGCACATATGTGCGACCTGCTGCTGTGGTTATATCCCAACCCCACATCTTATCTTTCTGTTATATCATTTTAAATGTGTTAAAAATCAAAAGTGGCCAACTATGGCATGGATATTATTTTATATCTTCATTTTATGATTTTTAACATTAAGTACATATTATCATTTTCTCTTTTAAAACATTTATATTATTATGTAAATGTCTTTAGCATCTAGACTGCCTCACAAAACTTCATTTTATTCATGAAATATTCATGATGGTAATCTGGTTTGGGGGCAGAGAAATGGATTGCATATTAAAAGCTAAATCAATATTTTAAAGTGAATATAAAATGGAAAACTTGGATTATGATGACTAGGAGAGTTTACAGGTTTAAAATGTTAGGGTGGTGGCTTTGAGTTTGACTTTACCCTTCCTCCATGAAGATGATGAAGATGATGACAACATTGATAATGGAGGCACATCTCACTCAGAGCAATCATCTCAAAGGATTGTTATAGGAGGAAGAATATTATTCATGTCACTCTGAGCTGTATAAAATAACAGTGGCATATAATATTTTTTAAAACATTAAAATATAATTTAAAATTTTTAAATATAAATAAAAACAGATCCACAAGGAAATGACAAACCAATCAGCCTGACATCAATATCTGGGAAGATCCTGAAAAAGATAATTAAGCAACAGATCTGTGAACAACTAGAAGCAGGAAAATTATAACCAAAAGCCAACATAAGGTAAAGGTAAAGGTTCCCCTCGCACATACGTGCTAGTCATTCCCAACTCTAGGGGGAAGTGCTCATCTCCGTTTCAAAGCCGAAGAGCCAGCACTGTCTGAAAACGTCACCGTGGTCATGTGGCCGGCATGACTCAACACCAAAGGTGCACGGAACGCTGTTACCTTCCCACCAGTGGTGGGATTCAGCCAGTTTGCACCACTTCGGGAGAACTGGTTGTTAACTTTCTGAGCAGATTGGTGAACTGGTTGTTGGAAGAAATCATTAGGGCAGAGAACCAGTTGTTAAATTATTTGAATCCCACCACTGTTTCCCACCAAAGGTGGTCCCTATTTTTCTACTTGCATTTTTATGTGCTTTGGAACTGCTAGGTTGGCAGAAGTTGGGACAAGTAACGGGAGCTCACCCCATTACATGGCAGCACTAGGGATTCGAACTGCTGAACTGCCAACCTTTTGATCGACAAGGTCAGTGTCTTAGCCTCTGAGTCACTGCGTCCCCCCAAAGCCCACATAGGTTTGTCTAAACAGATCATGCCAAACAAACCTTATGTCATTCTTTGACAACATGACTAATTTAGTGGACCAGTCAAATGCAATGGACATAATATATTCAGATTTCAGAAAGGCATTTGACAAAACAGACTACAATGTATTCTTGGTAAACCATCAAAATGTGAGATAGACAGCATCACTCCTAGATGGATTTGTAACTGGCTGACAAATCACATTCAATGTATAGTCCTCGATGGAACTACATCGATATGGAAGGACGGAAGCAGTGGGGTACCTGGGGTTAAGGTTCTGTTTTAGACACAGTACTCTTCTACATCTCAGAAATGATTTAGATTTAGAACAACCCCAGGAGATAGGCTCAAGATCCAGATTGATCTCGACAGACTTGAACACTGGGCCCTATCTAATAAAATGAAATTCAATGTAGAGAACAGTAAGGTTTTACATTTAGGCAAGAAAAACCAAATGTACAGACAGTTTAGGTGAAACCCGTCTCAACAGCAGTAACTACGAGAGGATTTATTTATTTATTTATTTATTTATTTATTTATTTATTTATTTATTTATTGGAATACATATTAAATAATATATATTAATATAAGCATAAATTGAATACATAAAATGAATACAATTAAAGGGAACATTAGGACAGGGACGGTAGGCACGCTGGTGCTCTTATGCATGCCCCTTAGAGTCCTAGTGGACAAACACTTAAATATGAATCATCAGTATGTGGCTACAGGGGGGAAAAAAGCCAATGCAATCATAGATTGTCTTAACAGAGGGATAGAATCAAGATCACCTCTTTATAAAGCCTTAGTAAGACCACACTTAGAATACTGCATCCACTTTTGATCATCATATGATTAAAAAGATATAGGGACTCCAGAAAGAGTGGAGAAAAGAGCAACAAAGATGATTAGGGAACTAGAGGCTAAAACATATGAAGAATGGCTGCAGGAACTGGGTATGTCTAGTTTAATGAAAAGAAGGACTAGGGGAGACATGATAGCAGTGTTCTGATATCTGAGGGGGTCAAGCTGTTCTCCAAAGCACCTGAGGGTAGGACAAGAAGCAAGAAACTAATCAAGGAGAGAAGCAACATAGAACTAAGGAGAAGTTTCCTAACAATGAGAACAATTATCCAGTGGAATGGCTTGCTGTCAGAAATTGTCAGTGTGCCATCACTGGACGCTATTAAGAAGAGTGTGGACAGCCATTTATCTGGAATGGCATAGGGCAGGGGTGTCAAACTCAATGACTGGGTGCTGAATTTGGCCCGTGGATTGCTTAGATCTGGCCCGCAGGGCTGTCCTGGAAATAGTAAAGGACTGGCTCGCAGTGCCTCTGCCAGTGAAAATGGAGTCTGTGAGGGCCATGTATGGCCCTCTCCAGCTCCGTTTTTGCTAGCAGAGGGTTGCAGGACACTGTCACAGCTGAAATCAGAACTTGGGAGCCTACTTTTACTGGCAGAGCTCTCAAGCCTCTACAGGCGCCTCCGGCATTAGTGATGTTGAGCTGACCACGCCCACCCTGGCCACGCCCATCCCAGGCCCCCGAGATCAAACACAACCCTTATGTGGCCCTCAAGGAAATTTAGTTTGACACCTCTGGTGTAGGGCCTCCAGCTTGAAAAAGGGATTGGTCTAGAATGTCAGCCCTGGAGGCCATCTTTTTCTTTGGATCTTCAGGGCTGCCATACTTAGTGCTGTGGGAAACTGGGAGGGGGGATTGCATGGAGTATCAGGGATATCTAGCCATAATAACATTCCTTTCTCTGAGAGTCAAGGACATCCAGCTTGCACCTGGAATGGAGTGACTAGGAGGCATCTCCAGTTGGGATGGTGCATGGATTGGATCATGTGATGGACACGTGGGTGCAGGGGAAAGGGACTTGGACTTTCTTTTGGGTGGGGAAAACCTGGAAGCTTTCAGATTGGGGTTTTCCCAGATGTGCCAATATGATTCTAATAAAGTTCTAATAAAATGGAACTTCGAGGAACTTCTGACCTCGGAGTCATCTTTTGATGGGGGTGTTACTTGGAACCCTGACAAAAGTCCTCCAAAGTCCCTTCCAACTCTAATTAATTATTTAAAGGATGCAAGGATGAAGTGGCAGAAAGAACAGAGTGCTTGTTCAGCTATTTAAAAAACATTTATTTATCACTTCCCATTAAAAATCTCGCAGGGATTTTAAGTGAACTGTCTGCTTTATAACAGCAGTGATAAAGGAGACCTAAAGGAGACCTGAAAGACAACATATCCCATACTGTAAAGTCACCTAGTCATTTTCTCTGCCTAGGAGAGCAACTAGCTAATAAATGCTTCATAGTTTCCTATTTTGAAATGTTCCATCATCAGCTCATGGAACAGTGGATTTAACTATCTAAATGTACCTTGCAAATATTGTTCCAAAAGTGCAAATCTGAGATTGTATTTCTAAAGATATTCCTCAAAGACACCACTGCCAGTTTTAAACCCAAGATGTTATAAAGTATTTTTCCTTTCATCAATAACTCTGTTCACACATTAGAGAAAGGTCTCTAATAGTGTAAGTTGGATCTAGCACAAGCAAGTCTAGCGATTGGATCTGATTCATGTTATTACCTTGGGCACACAACACCTTGCTTGAAAGATGGATTGACGACTGAAGTTAAAATGAAGCTAAGGATCAATATGTGCTGCTTATTAACAGCATCTCTCACCAAAATATAACATGTTTGATAGAAAACAGGAGAGTTAATGTAAATTGTGAAGTGTCAACATGTCCTGTTATTAGCTTTGTTAAGTGCTAAGAGTGCTAGACAGATGCCTACAATCGAAGGGCTCCTTAATACAGTCAAAGTATTTTATCAAATTCTCAATTTGAAAAGTTTTTAATGCCAAAGGTGATGGTGGTATTTTTTTTTTAAATCTATCAATCCACAATGAATAATTATACTGCCATTTCTCTAAATTGGGCTTCTTTCCTAAAGGTAACATTCCAGCTATCCTACCCTGACATTTCACTACCAACTAGTGAAAATTTGTGTGGTTGGAATAAGAAGAAGAAGTAGAAAAACTAGCTGGCATCTTGCCGTGGCTTCATATTGTTTAAGCAAGGGCAATCTATGCAAGGTTTCATTTCATTTCATTTTTTCTTTCTTTTCAAAATGGTATAAATCACTTTACATCTTCAGACTGATTTAAACCCTCTGCAAGTCAACAATTCAGAACTTTGGCAAGGGTGATAAATAACACTTCCCTGGCAATCAGTCGAATGAAGAGGAAAGATTGTGTTGGAAATCAAAGTAGGAAAAATATGTCAGATAGCAAATAAAGAATGGAACAAACTAGTAAGTATCCCTATACATTAGGATTTGATCCCAGAAATTGCTTCATCCAGCCCCACCCATAAAGATCTTGTAGGCATTCTTAATTCCCTCCCCCAGTGATGAATGGCTCCAGCCATGCCCATTTACGCTCCAAAGGCCAAGGTAGACTAGATCCCCTAGAAGAAGGTGGCAATCTCTGAAATTTGTTTTCTGGTCAATATGATTGGCCACACTCAACTTGTAGCCATTTTGAGTAAAGGTACATACCCCCTCCTCTGGGAACTAGTTTGCGAGACTACCCAAATAAATACCCTAACAATCTTATATGGACTCAAACAGATTGCCTTGCTTAATGTTCAGAATGATTTCTGGCTATGTAAGTCAACTCCATAAGGCTACTTGGAGAGGAAGAAGAATCAAGCTGAAGTTTGCAATGATTGGAGGTTGGGCGTGCTGGTTTCTCCCTTCTCCTCTGCTTTGGATATATATCCATTTTAAAAGAAAATGCTTTCAGGACTTGTGTTGCCACAGATAACTTTACTGTTGGAATCACAACATCAAAAACCAAAGAACAGTTTTTATAAAATTAGATAGATTACAATCCAATCTCATGCAAATATTCAGTTTTTCTATTGAATTACTGTACATATTTTTTTAAAAGATTCTGATTCCAATCAAAAGGTGCTTTTTAAGATTGTACTAAGTTTGTTCACTAGATCAAATGCAATTGCATTACAATATATTTAACTGATATATATATATGTGTGTGTGTGTGTGTGTTAAATATATTGTAATGCAATTGCATTATATATATATATATCTCGAAGGAGCAATATACCAGTATGCCACAGTTCAAGAGGAAAGCTACATAAATGTTTTAAAAGCTATAGAATGTTCTAACTTTATTGCAAACTCACATAGGAGAGGACAAAAAGCAACTGGGTTATGTGCTCCTAATACCCACAGGAAATGGAATGGCTGAACAGAGCTGCACAGTAGTTTTAGCTATAATGGATTGTAGCATCAAAGATTACAAAGGCTATATAAATGTCAGATGTCCATTACTGGCTGCATGAGGTCTTTACGACAGAGTTTTCTATTAAGTCTTTGCATCACCACTTGCTCTAAATACTGCTGAAAAGCTAATCCATCCTGGTGATATCTTAAACCTATAAACACAGCTCAAGGTATATTTAAGCATAGCAACTGTTGTTGATCGTGTTGCAATCAAGGGAAAAAGAAGAAAGATATGAAATAACATCTCATCCAGTATAAGGATACCAACTACCCAACACTGGGTGAGTCTGATCATGGTGTTAATACAATACTATTGCATGTTTTCTGAAGTTCAAGTAATGACTTGGTGTCAGAATAACATACAATTCCAGAATATTTTATGCAGCTTCACAAAAACATTGGAAGTTACCTAATATAGGGCCGGTTTAGCTCACGCTGGTAAAGCCTGTTATTAAGAACACAGTAGCCTGCAATTACTGCAGGTTCGAGCCCGGCCCAAGGTTGACTCAGCCTTCCATCCTTTATAAGGTAGGTAAAATGAGGACCCAGATTGTTGGGGGGGCAATAAGTTGACTTTGTAAAAATATACAAATAGAATGAGACTATTGCCTTATACACTGTAAGCCACCCTGAGTCTTCGGAGAAGGGCGGGGTATAAATGTAAACAAAAAAAAATATCAACTCAGGCCATTAGCCTATCTAAATCAGTGTGAACCTGAAAATAAGAAAGCACTGCCTAGTGTTGCACTGTATGTACCAGTGGTGGGTTTCAATTTTTTTTACTACCAGTTTTGTTGGTGTGGCTTGGTGGGCGTGGCATGACTTGATGGGCATGGCAAGGTGGGCATGACAGGGGAAAGATACTGCAAAATCCCCATTCCCTCCCCACCCCACTAACCTGCTCTGGGAAGGAATCAAACTCCCCCTTCATTTCCCCAGACAAAATATTACCCATAAGAAAAGGCTCCCATGGGCCTCTGGTGGCTAAGACAGTCTGTTATTAACACAGCTGCTTGCAATTACTGCAGGTTCAAATCCCACCAGGCCCAAGGTTGACTCAGCCTTCTATCCTTTATAAGGTAGGTAAAATGAGGACCCAGATTGTTGGGGGCAATAAGTTGACTTTGTATATAATATACAAATGGATGAAGACTATTGCTTATCACAGTGTAAGCCGCCCTGAGTCTTCAGAGAAGGGCGGGATATAAATGCAAATAAAAAGAAAAGAAAAGAAAAGAAAAGCAAGGAAAAATCAAGCTGCTAACAAAGGAACCTGCCTGAGGATCATTCCACATTCCTGCCAGCTGCATAAAGGAAACTTCATAACAAGAAAACAGCTACCAGTGCTTAGAGATAATAAAAAGTGGAAGCTGGAAGTTCGGCTCCATTTACATTACGAGCAGGCAGAAAACTCATTCAAGACAGAATAATTCACAATGGAAATCACCCAAACCTTTCTAGAAACACAAAACCCATGTTGCACAAACCCCAAAACTTCAAAAACATAGAACCATATAAGAATCCCTCCTCTTATCAAGTTTGTTGTTCAGCTGACCCAGAAACGAACTGCTGACTGTCACTTCACTTCTGCAAGTAAAAACCTCCTCCCAGCAGCTGTTTCTTGGCTTATCAATTTAAAGCGATGGCATCTTGTGTTTCTTTTTCTCTTCTTTGTCAAGCAGTCTCCCCGCTGAAAAGTGAGCCCTGATTTTTTCCTTCTAGCTGATCAGCTGGGAGGCAGCGAATAGATTCGGGGTGGGTCCAGGAGAGGTGGTATTTACTGGTTCTGTGAACTACTCAAAATTTCCACTACCAGTTTGCAAGAACCGGTCAGAACCGGCTGAAACCCACCTCTGATACATGCTATTTTTGAAAAATGTTGGCTCAATTATCTATATTTTGAGGTGGAAAATAGATGAGATATCAGAAAATATCTAAAATAGATCACATTAAAAAAACATGAAGACCCTCCTACTTTCCCTCAAACTCACTAGTGTTAAAAGTAACAAAAAATTTCAGAAGTTGAAAAATTTGAAGATGGGGAGTTAGGAGTTGCTAATACAGATGGGGACAGATGGGTTTCTCATGAGACCAGCTAGCTTATGGTGTGGGGATCTGTAGTTGCCCCATGCAAGGTTAAACAGCCAGGTTTTGACTACTTTGTGGAAGGCCAAGGGATTCAGCCCTTTCCTTACCTCATCCTGGGGACAGGATGTTCTACAATGCAGGGATAGTGGCAAAGGAGGCCCTCTTCCTAAATCCCGCCTCTGCAAACACAATGCAGAACACTGCAGTTGATTAGGAATCCATGCCAATCAGTGTTCAGTTTAGTAGATCTTCCAGTGATAGGAGGAGGTCAATGAAAAGGAACAATTTGAGCACAAGGATGTATAAAAGCTGTAACAAACTCTTCCAGTTCAGCCAGAAAGCAAACACAAATGTAAAAGTAAGGGCTGTGGCCCGGGATGAAATCCAGCAGGTTCTAGCAGGTTCTGGAGAACCGGTAGCGGAAATTTTGAGTAGTTCGGACAACCGGCAAATACCACTTCTGGCAGAGTGGGGTGAGAATGGAGATTTTGCAATATCCTTCCCCTGCCATGCCCACCAAACCATACCCACCAAGCCAGATCATGCCCACCAAGCCACGCCTACAGAACCGGCAGTAAAAAAAAATGAATTCCACCATTGCTGTGCTTTATGGAACATTCTTTCCTTTACTGAGGATGGCCTCATCCCCTTTAGCTTTTCAGAAGTCTCTCTAGACCTGGTCATGTCAATAGGCCTGGGAGCTCAGGGAACTTATAAAATATTAAGATGACACCTATATAATTAACTCCTGTTCTTCAGCCAATCTCTTTTTACTCTGTTTTAGTGTTATACTTTTTATAATTTTAAATTTTACAAATAGCAATATCACCCTCCAGAATAACTTGATTGTGTGATGGGAGACAATATGAATATGACAAAGAAATAGAAAAATAAATAGGCTGGCTCAATTTTTAACGGTAAAAAGAGCATTTTAGTAGAATGTTATTTGTTCCTGGAGTCACAACCAAGTAAGACAGGTTTGAAATCACGATAAACACCCATTGGTTTTCACACTGAGAAAGAGGCTGCAAACCTAGAGGCAGAATATGGAATAGCTACTATTTGAATTTAGGAATTAGATTTTAAGTAGATGATTTGAAGCTTGAAAACCACATCTGCTCCCAAACTTCCCACCCCCAGTCTTCTCAGATGAAAATTGTTTTAGATGGGTGCCATGGTTTCTCATCTTTTCAAAGTGGAATACAAAGAAAAAGTATAATTCTTAAAAGAGAAGTAACATAGTTTTTAAAAAGTCATTAAAGGTCCTCCTTCCCCCCCAAAAAAACTCCTGAAAATACATGCCCTGAAAACATTATCTGCTCATTGCCTGTAATCAAAAGATTATTCATTCTTAGATGAAAAAATAAGTTGGATCTCAGACCATTGAGACACAATAGCTCTCCAAATGCAAATACTTCTTGAGGTAGCAACCATAATGATATACTGAAAATAAGACAGACAAGATGGTATATAGTTGAACAAACTGTATTGTATTTGGGTGACTATGAGAGATTGTGTTTGTGTTAACTCAGTCCTTCAGTGTTCAAGGACTGAGTTAACTAAATCATGGATTGTTTAAACTATTGTTGATTAAATAAGATACAGATACCGGCATCACACCTTTGCTAGTCTTTGCTCAAATATCACAGTGAAGAATTTTCTGTACTTATCTCTTTGCTGCTATCTAATGTTTGTCTGGATTTCTGCAGCCCAGTTGTGATAGATCAACATGATAAACCAAGCCATAAACCATGATTCATATAGTACAATGGTTGAATTCACACAACATAAATTCAGCAAACAAATATGCTAAAAACAAGACAATCAAATTATATATTTTTCCAGAAGCTAAGGAGATGATGATGATGCAGATGTATATAGACGTGGCAATTTGTCTCAGATAGGCAATCACAAACAACTGGAGAAACTTCATATCTTCTAAAGGAATTATTCTAAAATCCATCTCTACAAGAGTATTTTCAAGCTTAGGTAAAGGTAAAGGTTCCCCTCGCACATACGTGCTAGTCGTTGCCAAATCTAGGAGGCGGTGCTCATCTCCGTTTCAAAGCCGAAGAGCCAGCGCTGTCCAAAGACGTCTCTGTGGTCATGTGGCTAGCATGACTCAATGCCAAAGGCGCACGGAACGCTGTTACCTTCCCACCAAGGTGGTTCCTATTTTTTCTACTTGCATTTTTATGTGCTTTTAAAACTGCTAGGTTGGCAGAAGCTGGGACAAGTAACAGGAGCTCACCCCATTACACAGCAGCACTAGGGATTCGAGCCACTGAACTGCCGACCTTTCGATCAACAAGCTCAATGTCCTAGCCCCTGAGCCACCGCGTCCTCTTTTCCAAGCTTAGGGTGGTTTATAAACTGATTAATGCCATTACTTATCTGCTCCAATTCCAATAACTCAATAAGGATATAAAAAGTGGGCACAGCTATAAGAAAACATATAGCACATATTAATATGTTCATATATTTTGTGGTTGATGGTCAGAATGATAATCCAGTTTCTATCTTTTTGCTCTTTCTGTGGCATGCTTGCTTCTCACAGTTGTAGAAACCATTGAAAAGAAAATTATTCCAAATAGTTTCTAATTATTCATCATGTACTATCTTATCTTTATCAAGAAATGGGGCTTGGGTGTTTGCGTACATTGGTGTGTTGTAATATTTGCTAGTATACAACAATTTGTGCATGTGTGCAAATAAGCTAGAGATTTACACTTTTGTTTTTGTTTGTTTGTTCCAAAGTAGTAATAAAGGCAATCAGGAGACATAAAGGATGAACGATAGAGAAGGAACTGCACTGAAAAATAGAATTCTGATAATTGCAAACAGCAGGGGTGGTGCTGGGCCTGCAGATGGAAAAGAAACAACCCATCACAATCTTTGCTTTTCCTAGGCAAGAAAAACTTGATATACTAATGCAAATCTCATGAATATACAACCACTTCCTTTAAGAACTTTTTGAGACAATGGAAACAAAGGGAACCAGACAAAATGCAGCTCTATAGAGGTTCTTTGTTGATTTAATGGATGGTGGTGTCACCTTATAAGCTGCCTCTGTTATTGTTCACTGAATTTATGTTGAATGTCCAATGAATTGAAGTGACATTAGTATAGTATAGTATAGTATAGTATAGTATAGTAGAGTATAGTAGAGTAGAGTAGAGTAGAGTAGAGTAGAGTAGAGTAGAGTAGAGTAGAGTAGAGTAGAGTATATACTATACTGTGGTGTGGTGTGGTGTGGTAGTGTAGTATAATAAAGCATTTTATGAAATTGGACTCAAATACAAGGTAACAAAAATACAATAATACACATGATTGGCCACAAAATACCATCAACAAAAATGGGTCATGGGCATCCATGGGCTTTCATAACCCCTGCAGCTGGGATCAGCATTAAAAAAGACAATATGGCAGTTGTCCCACCACTTTATCTGTGTAATATACATTATGAGGGGAGAAGCTTTGATCATATGAAAGCACCCCCTTTTTAAATGATTACCCATCCTACAAACACTCTGGTGTAAGCAGTGAACCATGACTTAAACAACCGGGGGGAGGGGGCCCCCAGTTGTCATTCTGTGACAAAATTGAGCAACCTAAAGGTATGGAACTGGGACACAGTGGCTCAGAGGCTAAGATGCTGAGCTTGTTGATTGAAAGGTCGGCAGTTCAGCAATTCGAATCCCTGGTGCTACCATGTAACGGGGTGAGCTCCCCTTACATGTCCCAGCTTCTGCCAACCTAGCAGTTCGAAAGTACATAAAAATTGCAAGTAGAAAAATAGGGACCACCTTTGGTGGGAAGGGAACAGCGTTCCGTGCACCTTTAGCATTTAGTCATGCCAGCCACATGACCATGGAGATGTCTTCGGATAGCGCTGGCTCTTCAACTTTGAAATGAAGATGAGCACCCCCCCCCCAGAGTTGGGAACGACTAGCACGTATGTGTGAGAGGAACCTTTACCTTTTTAAAGGTATGGAATTCAGTGCTTCTCCATCCCCAGACACATAGCCTGCCCCTTATGAGAATTGCTTTTTATAAAATTACTTTGACCGAATCCAGGCATAATCTTGCGACTTGTGCAAGTTGACCAGTGTGCATGCATGTGCCTGTGTGCCAGTCTGCTGCTCATACATGTTGAGCTGCATGCATGCATGTCCACCAGCTGACCACTCATGTGATCCAATTTCTCTCTCCATCCCCACTGGACTGTTGGTAAAGTACTGTAGGCCATAGCATCGATATTTCTGAAACCAATAACTAGATGTTGGTCCCAAAATCAGTTTACAAAGCTAATTCTTTCTCTACCCCACCCCCACCCTGGCTTTATTGGTTTGCAGCTATTTTGTGTTCAATTAATGTGCTGCCTGCAAATTAGAAATTTCTTATGAAACTTCCCAAATAAATAGATAAAGCAGGGATAGTCAAACTTTTGGGTTTTTCAGAGCTGCCTATGTGGACAAAAGGAACTTGGGCGTGGGAAGTTTAAGCTGTTACTTCTGAGGCTTTCCAGAAGATAAACATTGTAGGTCACTTTCTGCAGATCGGCTCAGCCAATCTGGTAGCAATGGCAGCTGCTGGTTCGGAGGACTGGTAGCAAAAATCCCCGCCCCCTGCCTCTGCTGAGCTGCACCATCAGCAGAGGGTTGTGTTTTTTTTTTACTTTTAAAAGCAGTTTTTCTTCAGCCGAAAACGCCTTTAAAAGTAAAAAAAGAAACCTCTGATGATCGCGGGGCTGAGCAGAGATCATCAAAACCCTTTAAAAGTTTTTTTTAAAAAACCCTCTTCATCCGAAGAGGAGAAAAAAAGAGAAAAAAAGAGGTTTTAAAAACCTCCTCTGGAAATCCCAGAAGAGTTTCCTGATCCTCACAGGCTTTTAAACTCACTTTTTAACAGCCCCCACTTACAAGAGCCCCCACCCATGCCCAGCCAATTCCCCCTCCTCACTTATTGCTTACTGCTCCTTTTGGGCTGGCAATGCCATGATTTACTTCAGCTACTGATTACAGCCTGCTTTGACTGCCTGCTTTGCTGAATGAGGAACTCTGGGAGTTGAAGCCCACAAACTAAGTTACTAAGGTTGGAAACCCCTGATCTAAAAAAATAAAATAATAAAATAAAATATTTGTGCAGCTTTCTGAGATTTGGTGTGTTTCTATAGTGTTTCACTCTAACTACACAAACACACAAAATCTCACAAAGCTGTATGTGGCATATTGTGTGTGTGTGTGTGTGTGAGAGAGAGAGAGAGTCAGTTGTGTTGTGTGTGTGTCTAAAGTGTGAAAGTGTGAAAGTGTGAGGTTCCTGCTTGTTGCAGGGGCCATTTTGGGTGAAGTGCAGCTGCTTTTACATTGTGTGTGAGTCAGTTGTGTTGTATTGTGTGTGTGTAAAGTGTGAAAGTTGGTTTTTGGTACCTCTTATGGTTTTGTATACCTTATTTATTATTTTTATTATTTATTGTTATTGGCCACGCCCACCCAGTCATCTGACCACCAAGCCACACCCACCAATTAAGCCACGCCCACAGAACTGGTAGGGAAAATTTTTAGATTTCACCCCTGGTTTGATGTAGTGGTTGTAGTATTAGAACTTGTAAAATCCAGATTCAATTCCCCTTTTTCATGAGTATCAAGATAAATGCATCGACATCATCACACAAATAGTGCAACTTTCATATTTGCATCACATATAAAGGTGGGGCAGGCGGTGCATGGGATGCCCCACCACATACATCGGACAAACCAACAGAAGAATAAGTGCACGCATTGAAGAACACAAGAACTCAGTCAAAAAAGAGGAACCAACTTCTTCCCTGGTCCAACACCTTAAAGCCACAGGACACGATATTGACTTTAAAAAGACCAGAACTATCGCCAAAACTGAACACTTTAACAACAGAATAATCAGAGAAGCCATCGAGATAGAAAAACGCCCACACAGCATGAACAAATGAGATGATACCTCCCGCCTACCAACCATTTGGAAACCCGCTCTTATTGACAAACGAGTCCCTAACACGAGGAATGACACCAGACCCACACTCATGAGGTCAACACAGGATGTCACCACCACACATCCACCCAGAAAGCAGACTCAAACCCACACTGATCAGGAAGCACGACCAAGGACCAGAAGCCAGACCACAGCTGCAACATCAGCCATTTCAAACCCCTCCAATCCATACATGCAGCAGACTGACACCCACTATGAAGATGTAGCACGACCATGACCACGAAGCCAAACAGCAGCAGTGCAGCTCACCAGCTCAAATCCCCCTGCAACTCAGACTAATCTGAGCACAAACAAGCCCCCACCCAAACAGGACACACCCCTAGCCAATCAGAGCACAAAAAAAACCCCATCCAATCAGAGCACAGCCAAGCTCCCACCCAATCAGTTCAAACCCCCACTAGCAGTTAAAAGGAAGAAACAGCTGCGATCACACATTGCTCCCAGAAGCACAAAGCTGAAGCCTGAAGATGACGAATGAGACTTCGTCGAAACGTCGCCAAGACACTTCCAATTTTACACGGGAGAAAACCCGAACAACCAAAGACCTATATACAAACACCCGTGAAAACCTCAGAAAACAAATATTGCACCTCTACGGGGAGGAAATCCACCATCTGACCAGGACCTATGAAAAACTAGAAGTCCAAAGAGCTTCCATTTTATGTGACCTCGCATTCCTACGAAACTGCTGCGATCAAAATTTAATCCCCAAATGCTTCCAATTGAAATTCCACTCCAACTCTGCAGCCACCAAACGCATCCTAAAAAGAACAGAATTGGCCTTAATCAGAAATGAACTTCACACAAAAAGATTCCTCCTAGATCAAATCAACAAAGATCTCCTCACACTTCACCTCAAACTCAGCAACAAGATGCACCCTGCACTTTGGGACAAATCCAAACAACTTGCCGTCTGGAGAGCGAAACACAGACCACCCTCAAGACAGACACACACCAACAAACTCAAGACTACAAGAACGCCAGAAAACAAACCCTCCACCCTCACAGCAACACATGAAACAAACAGTGCATAACATCTCAGATAGGATCCTCACCAAAGCTGAAACCGATGTCCTTTCCAAAGGATTCAACTTTGCAGTCACTCCCAAAATACATCCCCACTGAGACCATTATATGGAGTTGAAACCAGCCTGACCAAAATCAACCCCGATGACGCTACCAAAATCAGACTCGAGATCACCAACATCCTCTGCACCAGCAAGCCACCCAAAAGCAACTTACCCAAAGAGGAACAGACAGCACTACTTAACCTGAAAAAAGATACCAGCATAATAATCCTACCAGCAGACAAGGGCAACGCCACGGTGGTTATGAACACATCTGACTACCAAACCAAATTAACCAACCTACTCCAAGACCCTGCATACAAGCCCCTAAACACAGACCCCACCACCTACCTAGAAAACCACTAGATCCAAAATAAAAGCCTCCCCATCAGCGAAGAAATCCATCAAAGAATCATTCCCAGAGAGAAATCATCCAGATGCCCTAAGCTCTATGGCCTCCCCAAGATACACAAAGAAGGAACCCCACTCAGACCCATAGTCAGCTCCATAGGCTCACCTCTACAAAACCTAGCCATATTTCTCGCCAAACAACTACAGCACTATGCAGAATCCAACGCCTCACACGTAAAAAACTCATTCCAGTTCATAGAGATCATAAAGAAACAAAACTTACAGCCCAGCGACCTACTCGTGAGCTTTGATGTCATATCCCTCTTCACCCAAGTGCCAATCAAAGAAGCCTTGACAGCTATCCAAAACAAATATAACCCCCCCAAGCACATCCTAGATCTGACCAACCACTGCCTATCCAACACATACTTCATCTATAATGGACAAAAATACAAACAAGTAGAAAGAGCACCCATAGGATCACCCTCTCACCTGTCATTGCCAATCTCTACATGGAACACTTTGAAACCCAAGCACTAGAAAAATCTGATCACAAACCCAAACTCTGGCTCAGATATGTAGACGACACCTTCATAATCTGGCCACACGGGAAAGAAAAACTTGACAACTTCCTCACACACCTCAATAGCCTACACCCCAAAATACAGTTCACCATGGAAACAGAAGTTAACAACCTACTTCCCTTCACAGATGTCTTAGTCTACGAGGAATCCAATGGCTCCCCTGGACACACCATCTACCAGAAGAAAACACACACAAACCGCTATCTGCATGCACTCACACCACCACCCAGCATAGATCAACTCCGTAGCCAAGACATTCATCTCCAGAACAAAATGCTTAGCTGACGAACAACACCTAAAAACCGAACTACACACTCTCACTAACGTACGAACATCCAATGGATTCCAAAAAAAATAAGATTACCAAGCTAATCCAAAAAGAACCCCCCACTAAAATCCAAGACAGAGAAAAAGAAAACGGCACAGCCCTCCTCCCATATATAAAAGGCACCACAGACAGAATCAGCAAGATCCTCCACAAACATAACATCAAGACAGCATTCTGCACAAACCAAAAAATATCCACCATCCTAAGAAACCCCAAAGACAAAATTGAGTTAGAAAATCAAGGAGTATATGAAATCCCATGCACCGCCTGCCCCACCACATACATTGGACAAACCAACAGAAGAATAAGTGCACGCATTGAAGAACACAAGAACTCATTCAAAAAAGAGGAACCAACTTCTTCCCTGGTCCAACACTTTAAAGTCACAGGACATGATATTGACTTTAAAAAGACCAGAACTATCGCCAAAACTGAACACTTTAACAACAGAATAATCAGAGAAGCCATTGAGATAGAAAAACGCCCACACAGCATGAACAAACGAGATGATACCTCCCGCCTACCAGCCATTTGGAAACCCGCCCTTATTGACAAACGTGTCCCTAACACGAGGAATGGCACCAGACCCACACTCACGAAGTCCACACAGGATGTCACCACCACACATCCACCCAGAAAGCAGACCCAAACCCACACTGATCATGAAGCACGACCAAGGACCAGAAGCCAGACCGCAGCTGCAACATTAGCCATTTCAAACCCCTCCAATCCATTCATGCAGCAGACTGACACCCACTATGAAGATGTAGCATGACCACAAAGCCAAACAACAGCTATGCAGGTCACCAGCTCAAATCCCCCTGCAGCACAGACTAGACTGAGCACAACCAAGCCCCCACCAACACAGGAGACACCCCCAGCCAATCAGAGCACAGAAAAACCCCCAGCCAATCAGAGCACAGCCAAGCTCCCACCCAATCAGTTCAAACCCCCACTAGCAGTTAAAAGGAAGAAACAGCTGCGATCACACATTGCTCCCAGAAGCACGAAGCTGAAGCCTGAAGATGACGAATGAGACTTCGTCGAATATATATATATATATATATATATATATATATATATATATATATATATATATATATATATATATATATATATATATATATATATAGGTCTTTGGTTGTTCGGGTTTTCTCCCGTGTAAAATTGGAAGTGTCTTGGCGACGTTTCGACGAAGTCTCATTATATATATATTATATAAATATATATATTTGTTTTCTGAGGTTTTCACGGGTGTTTGTATATAGGTCTTTGGTTGTTCGGGTTTTCTCCCGTGTAAGATTGGAAGTGTCTTGGCGACATTTCGACGAAGTCTCATTCGTCATCTTCAGGCTTCAGCTTCGTGCTTCTGGGAGCAATGTGTGATCGCAGCTGTTTCTTCCTTTTAACTGCTAGTGGGGGTTTGAACTGATTGGGTGGGAGCTTGGCTGTGCTCTGATTGGATGGGGGTTTTTCTGTGCTCTGATTGGCTGGGGGTGTGTCCTGTGTTGGTGGGGGCTTGGTTGTGCTCAGTCTAGTCTGTGCTGCAGGGGGATTTGAGCTGGTGAGCTGCATAGCTGTTGTTTGGCTTTGTGGTCGTGCTACATCTTCATAGTGGGTGTCAGTCTGCTGCATGAATGGATTGGAGGGGTTTGAAATGGCTAATGTTGCAGCTGCGGTCTGGCTTCTGGTCCTTGGTCGTGCTTCATGATCAGTGTGGGTTTGGGTCTGCTTTCTGGGTGGATGTGCGGTGGTGACATCCTGTGTGGACCTTGTGAGTGTGGGTCTGGTGTCATTCCTCGTGTTAGGGACTCGTTTGTCAATAAGGGCGGGTTTCCAAATGGCTGGTAGGCGGGAGGTGTCATCTCGTTTGTTCATGCTGTGTGGGCGTTTTTCTATCTCGATGGCTTCTCTGATTATTCTGTTGTTAAAGTGTTCAGTTTTGGCGATAGTTCTGGTCTTTTTAAATTCAATATCATGTCCTGTGACTCTAAAATGTTGGACCAGGGAAGAAGTTGGTTCCTCTTTTTTGAATGAGTTCTTGTTCAAACCCCCACTAGCAGTTAAAAGGAAGAAACAGCTGCGATCACACATTGCTCCCAGAAGCACGAAGCTGAAGCCTGAAGATGACGAATGAGACTTCGTCGAAACGTCGCCAAGACACTTCCAATCTTACACGGGAGAAAACCCGAACAACCAAAGACCTATATATATATATATATATATATATATATATATATATATATATATATATATATATATATATATATATATATAAATATATGTTTTTTTTTTAAAAAGTATGCTTTATTTATTATGTCTTTTCTACTTGTTTTATTACATTGTGATTAGGGGGAAAGGGAGCGAGGATGTATTTTTGTCTAGTTTAAGCAATCCTGCTATGTTTTTGCTGTATGTTTACAATTCTGCAAGATGCAGAGTAACAACAGTGCCTTGATTATAATAGAAACTGTAATAACAATATGACCCAGAAATGTGTTTTTGTTCACATATTAGCAACTTGGCTTTATTACAAGTCATAATTGTCTAAAACTCTTTTTAAATTCTTTTTATAGCCTGCTACTAGGAAATAAACAATATCTTCTACACTGTACTTCCCTCTACTGTTAATATGAAGAAAGGTGCTATACCAAAATGTACTGTAGTGTAAATAAAGGTAGTGCCTGTGGTCACCGTAAGTACAAGTATAGATCGCCAACATGCAACAGACACTGAAATCAAGACAGCAAGTTCTGACATCTTTTTCCCCCCACAAGTCATGTTTTTCTATGTCTGTTTCTGTACACAATTTTTGCACAAACTGCACAATCCAGATTTTCTTCGCAAACTATATTTACATAATTGTAGAAGAGAAAAACAAAAAATCAGTGACTGTTCTTTCAATTTAAATCAAATGTTTTTTAAGGAACAAGATAATAAAGATATCGATAAAATATCTATTAAAAAAAGAACAGATATGTACTTATTCATGCGAGAGAGAGAAAGAGAGAGAAAGAAAGAAAGAGAGAGAGAGAAAGAGAGAGAGAGAGAGAGGGAGGGAGGGAGGGATTGGTCCCTTACAGTTTTAAATAAAAACTAAATGAAAACAAAAGCAGATAGTTCCTTTTCTACACTTGTCTGTTCCACCAGTAACTTTAGGATCCCCCGGTTGATCCCTACCTGCCATCTATTGCTTCGGTTTTTACCTACCCATGGGTGTTTATGTGGGAAATGCAAGATAATTTGGGATATCATATCATGAATCCAACTCCTTTTACACTTATATCTTGATATTACACTCAAGGGTAAAGGTAAGAGTAAACCTTTTGATTTATTATTTTGCTATTTTATGTTTACATTTATTATTATTATTTTCTGGGTTTTTTGTTGTAAGCTGCCCAGAATGCTCGCCCCTTCCCCCGTGAGTTGGGTGGCAAATAAATTTAACAAATAATAATAAATAATAATAAGAAAGGATCAGTTGTTTTCTATTGTGTTGATGAAACTTCTATTTGCTATGGACTACCAACAGATTCTGCTGTCCTGATCAGTTTAAGCAGAATATGACAGACTAAGCAATTTGTGGACACTTGGTTTTGCTGTCATTAGCTGTGAGAAGCTAATGAAAAAAGAGGGTAGCTTGGACTGTAAAATTCTATCTATCATTTCCATTTTCATTCTCCTATTCTGTAGATATCCCTCCTCCCCATTCTTTATATAAACAAGAAATGCTAACGTCTAGATCCCTTAGTGTTTGCTTCAGGATGTAGGAAGTCAAGATTGTATTTTGACAATCCATTGGCACATTTCCAATGTATTCAGCAACACAACAGCTGATGAGGGTGATCAAAAACTGGGGAGAAAAAGACTAGCCAGTGAATTCCTTCGTGATTGTATTCAATATAGATCAGGGGTCTCCAACCTTAGTAACTTTAAGGCTTGTGGACTTCAACTCAAAAAACCTTAAAGTTACTAAGGTTGGAGACCCCTGATATAGATCACTTGCCTTTGCCTTTGTCACAGTGAGTGATGAAGCATAACAGAACTTAGACATCCCGTGAATGCTTTCAGATGTGGTCAGCTTAAGGGGAAAAGATCTACTTGAACAGTGGTTCAGTTAAGAACAACTTAAGACTATTTCATGTGGTCTGGGGAAAAATGGAGACAATGTTGAGCAGTGTTGACGAACCTTTTCGGCACCAAGTGCCAAAAAGGGAGCACTTTGCGTGCGCACGCTTATCAAGATCACAACCAGGAAGAGAAGCTGCCCAGGGGGCATACATGCACCAGATAAGGTACTTCCGGTTTCTGGCACACGCATGCAAGCCGGCCAGCAAGTCTTCCAGTTACTGCTGTGCATACACATGCGACGATCAGCTGGCCGGCACGCATGCTCATGCCGGAAAACAGAAGACCAGCTCTTGTGGTTTCTGGCACTACCGCACACAAATAGGCCAGCTGATCATCACGAGCAAAAGCATGCCAGAAACCCAGAAAAGGAACGGGTAATGCCTCGCGTGCCAGGCGACATGGCTCTGTGTGCCACTTTGGCCATGCATGCCATAGGTTCACCATCATGGTCATAGAGACACAGAACAAATATTGTGGCAGATGTTGTGTCCCACACCCCCTCCGACGACCGGGTCTGGGAAGTCTGTATCAAGCGTGGCCACGAAGCCTCTGCAGCTTTGCCAAATTCCTTTCAGATTTCTCAGGGCAGGCAGGAGGAGGGAGGGGCCCGCTGAGGAGAGGAGGGAGGACGAGGCACAACAGCATATTTGTCTTATTGTTAACAACAAGTCTAGACAGTCTTCTAGTCACTGAGCATGATAGTTGTAGAGCATAATAGGTATAGTGGTGCATCTATTGAAAACTCAATAAGCACTTGATTTGATGCTTTTCGGGTATCTTAAGCTAGAATTCCAAGAATGAGGAATACAGAATACTTTAGTTGGAAGGGACCTTGGAGTTCTTCTAGTTCAACTCCCTGCTCAAACAGGCGACCCCGATACCCTATTCGATTTCAGACAAGTGATTGTCCAATCTGTTCTTAAAAACTTCCAGTGGTGGAGCACACAGAATTTCTGGAGGAAGCCATTCCACTGATTAATTGTTCTATAAAGAAATTTCTCCTTATTTCTAGGTTGGATGTTTCCTTGATTAGTTTCCATCCATTGCTTCTTGTTCTGCCTTCAGGTATTTTGGAGAATAGGTTGACTCCCTCTTCCTTGTGGCAACTGCTGGGGACGATGTCTAAATCTGAATTGTGCTTGAGTGGATAGAACCACTCCAGCTCTACCTGAAGACCAAAAGTGCTCTACATGCCTCTGTGGGACATAGATCAGCATAAAATTAAGTGATTAATAGGTTGCTAATTGTTAGGAAGGTTTCCAAAATATATATGCACTGATCATATGCTAATTATAAAAATGCAGGTAGTCCTAGACTTACAACCATTTGGTTAGTGATAGTTTGACAGCACTGAAAAAAGTGACTCATGACTTTTTTTCACACTTATGACCTTTGCACCATCCCCATGGTCATATAATCAAAATTCCTGATACTTAACAAATGGTTTATCTTTATGACAGCTGCAATGTCTCACAGTTGTGAGAAACCTTTTGTGACATTCTGACAACCAAAATCAATGGAGAAGTCAGATTTACTCAACAACTGTGTTACTAATTTAACTTCTGTGACAATTCACTTAAGGGTGTGACAAGGAAGATCGTAAAATGGGGCAAAACTTAAGACTTAACAATGGAACTTTTGGGCTCATTTGTAGTTGTAAGTCAAGGACTTACCTGTAGGAACATTTAGGCAAAATGTGAACTGCTGGGTCCTTGGTATTTTCTGATCGTGATTTTTTTCTTGTAGGTTTTACCCAGTAGGTTTCACTGTTAGAATGTGAAGTGAATGATCTGTAATGATGTTGTGAATTCAAAGGGTGAAAATTCTTACTAAAGGTATATATAAAGGTAAAGGTTCCCCTCGCACTACGTGCTAGTTGTTTCTGACTCTAGGGGGCGGTGCTCATCTCTGTTTCAAAGCCGAAGAGCCAGCACTGTCTGAAGACGTCTCCGTGGTCATGTGGCCAGCATGACTCAATGCCAAAGGCACACGGAACACTGTTACCTTCCCACCAAAGGTGGTCCCTATTTTTCTACTTGCATTTTTACGTGCTTTTGAACTGCTAGGTTGGCAGAAGCTGAGACAAATAACGGGAGCTCACCCCGTTATGCAGCACTAGGGATTCAAATTGCTGAACTGCCAACCTTTTGATCGACAAGCTCAGCATCTTAGCCACTAAGCCACCGCATCCCCTTAAAGGTATACATTCCAGGTGATTTTTTTATTTGTGTTGTCTCTTATTGTAATAGTTTATAAGATTCAGTTATTGGAGACTGTAAGGAGGAGAAAGAGAAAAAAATGTTTAAAAAAGAGAAACAAATTATAGATTAACCTTATTTAGTAAAAGTTTAGAATATCATAAAACCTAACCTTACTTAGAGCAGGCCCATAAAATAAAGGATAATTATGCAGCACCAGAAGAGAACATCAAAATTTATGCATCCTAACTATGTTGCTCTTTACAGTAGAGCAGTATATCAATTAAATTGGTTAGTAGTATTTTTTTCCACTAGCACTATCAAGATGGTGCATAACAAATTGAATATATTAAACAAAGCAACAACAACAAATAAAAAAATGTATTTGAAGCCAATACGGGAACATAGTTGAACTAAGGTAGTGTGCCTTAATTTCTTTTTAAGAGAAAGAAAGTGAGATATATATCTGATCTGAAGATGGAGGATGCCACTGTCTGGAAGTGATGCAGGAGTAATCCCTTCTTCACATGACTGACAAACAGAATAATTATGAGCATATGTGCCAGGAACAGTTTGGAGGACATCTCCTTTATCAGCACAGACGTGAATTTTCTTCTAGTACTTCCTGTGCCTTTTTACTCCTTCATTGACTAAACTCTGGCACAATTAAGTATATCATCTGCTTAATAAAAAGTTTCCAAAAAAGACAGCAAAAACGAATCTCTGCTTCCAAGCCTACTTTCTGCAAAACAACAGATAACGTTAAGAAAATATTCAAAAGTACTAAAACTTTTCCAGATTAAGCAATCTTGGCTATTTTGGAATGAAGCAGAATACATTGGGCAAGGTAAAGATTTAATAATTGTGAGTGTCAGGGTTCCAAGTAACACCCCCAACAAAGCAAGACTCCGAGGCAGGCATTTCCTCAAAGCTCCATTTTATTAGAGGTGTCATATTGGTACATCTTGGAAAACCTGAATCTGAAGCTTTCTGGGTTTTCCCCACCCAAAGGAAAGTCAAAGTCCCTTCCCCTGCACCCGACATGTCCACCACATGGTCCAGTCACCCTAACCACCTAACTGGAGTTGTCTCCCAGTCAACTCCAGTTAGGGTGGTGACCTGACTGGACCACGTGGTGGACATGTGGATGCAGAGGAAGGGACTTTGTCTCTCAGCCATGCCTCTCCAGGTGCAACCTGAACGTCCTTGACTCCCTGGGAAAAATGTTGTTGTTATGGCTATACATCTCACCATGTTGCCATCCAACCCCCCCCTCCCAGTTTCCACAGCATGCCCATCCACCAAGTGTGGCAGCCCTTAAGAGCCAAAGAGCCAAGAGTTGACAGTGAGATTCTTTTAAAAAAAATAGCAGTGGTCTATATAAAACACACAATATATTTTGATTCCCTAAACCAAGGGTCTGCAAACTTGGCTCTTTTAAGACTTGTGGACTTCAACTCCTAGAGTTCCTCAGCCAGCTTTGCTGAGAGGGAGAGGGATCTTGGAGTCCTAGTGGACAACCATTTAAATATGAGCCAGCAGTGTGCAACAGCTGCCAAAAAAGCCAACACAGTTCTGGGCTGCATAAACAGAGGGATAGAATCAAGATCACGTGAAGTGTTAATACCACTTTATAATGCCTTGGTAAGGCCACACTTGGAATACTGCATTCAGTTTTGGTCACCATGATGTAAAAAAGATGTTGAAACTCTAGAAAGAGTGCAGAGAAGAGCAACAAAGATGATTAGGGGACTGGAGGCTAAAACATATGAAGAGCAGTTGCAGGAACTGGGTATGTCTAGTTTAATAAAAAGAAGGACTAGGGGAGACATGATAGCAGTGTTCCAATATCTCAGGGGTTGCCGCAAAGAAGAAGGAATTGGGCTGTTCTCCAAAGCACCTGAGTGTAGAACAAGAAGCAATAGGTGGAAACTGATCAAGGAAAGAAGCAACTTAGAACTAAGGAGAAATTTCCTGACAGAACAATCAATAAGTGGAACAACTTGCCTGCAGAAGTTGTGAATGCTCCAACACTGGAAATTTTTAAGAAAATGTTGGATAGCCATTTGTCTTAAACGGTGTAAGGTTTCCTGCCTGGACAGGGGGTTGGACTAGAAGGCCTCCAAGGTCCCTTCCAACTCTGTTATTTTGTTCTATTCTGTTCTGTTCTGTTCTGTTCTGTTACGTTACATTACGTTAGTAAAGTCTTAAAAGAGCCAAGTTTGTAGACCCCTGCCCTAAACCATTAGTCACTAAAGTATAGATTGGTAGATGACTTGGAGATTACTATTCGCTATGCTTGCCTGTTTCACTAGGTGGTAAAGAAAATTCAGAATGGGAATATAAACAGTTGCTGACATCTGGGTGCAAATTCTACCTCATACAAGGGTATCTCAACAGAAGGGAAGGGCATAGTCACAAGTTTTACTCACTCCAAAAGCAATGCAACATGAAATTGAGAAAACATATGGTAAGCATGACAGTTACATTAAAAAGGGAATACAGGTAGTTCTCAACTTAAAACCACAATTGAGCACAGAATTTTGGTTGTAGGTCATTGCAGTCTTTAAGTGGGTCACTATATGATATAACTCAATTTTATGACCATTTTTATAAAGATCATTATGCACCTAACTGTGGTTGTTAAGTGAATCATATGATTGTTAAGTGAATCACTTATTGTGTTATTAGAACACAATAGCCTGCAATTACTGCAGGTTCGAGCCCGGCCCAAGGTTGACTCAGCCTTCCACCCTTTATAAGGTAGGTAAAATGAGGACCCAGATTGTTGGGGGGGCAATAAGTTGACTTTGTAAAAAATATATATATATACAAATAGAATGAGACTATTGCCTTATACATTGTAAGCCGCCCTGAGTCTTCAGAGAAGGGCGGGGTATAAATGTAAACAAAAAATAAATAAATCACGTGGTAATTAAGCAAATCCAATATATCCAATGGCTCTTTTCTGCTAAAAACCAGCAACAAATATCACAACTGAGATCATGTGGATGCTGCAGATGGTCATAAACGTGAGCTGGTTGCTAAGCTTCCGAAATAACTACCATGCAACTGGTGGGGGAGGTTGCAGCAGTTGTAACTTCAAGGGTGGATCATAAGTAGCATCTCTGAACTCTGTTGTAACTTTGAACAATTGTTAATCAGACAGTTATTAAGCGAGGACTGCCTCTTCAATATTTTGAATATCAAGAAGAAGGGAATGGGGGGAGTGGGAGTGGGAAGGGAGAGGGCTGCTAAGAGATTCTGTTGCGAGCAGCTGAAGGATTCACTATGCAACTCTCCAATATATCCTTTATTCCCCAACTCAAAGTTTATGATATGATTGAGTCAAATACGTAGTTAAGTTAGAACTGATTAATGAAAAGGACACTGCCATCAGTCAGGTGCAGTGGTACACAATGTAATAGATGTTACCACAAGATGAAATTGCTACAACCTCCTGATTTTTCACATCCTTTTCTACTGCATTAATAACCTTGGGACATTTTCTCAATTTCTTTCTTTTCAATTACACTGGGCCACAAAACTGTAATAGATGTCGGTTTTATCATATAACATTGAGTATCTGGAAATAGCATCATAATCCTAATATGGTAAGAAACTGGATGTACATCCAGTCTACAAAATGGGACTAATTCTCCCTTTCTAAATCATAAATCTCACTGAAAACTACTTTATAACCATTGCTTCTGCCACCTAAAGCTTTTCTGGGAATATTGTGTATATACACTTATACTTTCATCTTAACAGTAATGGTCTCTGAATAGGTAGATAATTTAAGCCTACATGTTAAACACTGTTAAATATGCATAATTCAAAAACATCTGCAAACATTTTTCCAATTTCTGTCCTAGAGGGTTGACTGATTGATTAATTAGCAAGAGTTATATATGCTGGGCGTGTAAAGTGACTGCAAGCTATGTACAACATGAAAGAATAGAAAATATAATAGCCATTAGGATGTAAATAGGATAAAAACCTAATCCATAAAATAACATTCCCAATGGTTCGTGATGTGTTCAATTCCAAGGTAAATAGAAATATTTTCATAATGGATGTAGATTGCTATAGTGGTCAACTATGCTTTTAGGTTTTAGGGAAAAGTTGGGTTCCAGATAGCACGTAACACAACAAAAATTTATTTTTCCTGAGTGATACTACAGAAGTACCTGCAAGGTAAGGCATAATGAAAAGGATTATTAGCAGGATTTCAGAAGCTGGATTGATCAGTACAATTTCAAACATCCTCCTCATCAAGCTATTTTTTAGTCTAACACCAAAATTCCAACCCTGGACTCATTTACGTAGTGTGATTACAATTGTTCTTCATGGTTTGGATGAAAATGGCTGCTCTTTTCCTGCTTTGCTGTTTCCATTAATTCAGTGGGTGGTCTATGGATTTTTTATTAATTACATCTTTTTTCCTTTTTTTTTTTTTTGGCTAAGCTTCTGTGCCTTCATTAAGTGCATGCCAAGCAATAAGCTTTTAGTTTCCTGGCATGAAGTTGCAACTAAGTAGAAAACTTCAACTCCTCAATTTTTAATTACCATACAATAGTTTTGGCATTTATTTATTTTTTGGCAATCCCATCAGTTACTAGCAATCTACTGGAATAGGGAAAAAAAAGCAAGTTTGTCTGGACCCTCTTCTTGTTTTGTAGAACTGAGTTCAGAAGTAGCCCTACTACTCTTTCACCATTTTTCCAAAACACGAAAAAGGAATTTTGAATTTATTCCTTTCTATGCTATTCCATTTGTGAAGATAGGAAGAATATACAAGATTTTTTTTCTTAATATCTCTATGGAGACTTTTTCCCTTACCAGGAGCCATAAAGATTCTGAAACACAAAACTGCAAGGAGCATACAGGCAAATGGGCTCTTAAGAATTGAAGCCAGTTGACAACAGAGGAACACATGATGTTACTTCAAGGAACTTTTAAATATATGTACACTCCCTATCACCTCCACCCTTTCTATTTTAATAAGAAGAGCAACATTTGCTTCCTCAAAAATATATTCAAAACCTGTCATCTAAAAGACTTTTTAAAAAATATCATACAGAAGTTCAAACTCCCAAACTTTCATAATAAATTGCTCCAGAAAAACATAAGAGGTCTTATTGTTGATTTTATAAATCCAGGATTTGTGCAGTTTCTTTATAAAAAGCATTTTCATATCAAAGAAATGCTGAAACGGAATCTTCCCTGCCAAACAAAAAAAGGCCTATGGATGCACTAATTTGGTGCAGATCTAATGTGCAATGTTAAGATTTCTTTTACAATTTTTATTTTCAGTACAGTAATTGGAATCTTGCAGAAGAAGATGATTGTCAATGCTATCAATGCTTTGAGATCATCAGACTGGTCCTCCAGTGCTGGGTCTAGCAGTATTTCTTCCTTCCTCTGCCAAATTGCCAACTTTATTCTCTCCATCAAAGTCAGTAATCTGGCAGAAAAGGGAAAACCATGGGATTAGATGGTATATGTATTTATTCATTTAAAACATTTATATAGCTGCCCATCTTTTAACCAACTCTGGGTCATCCCAATGAAAAATTAAAAGATATAAAAATATTTTTAAAACTGCAAAATTCAACCAGTTAATACTGCATAAAACATTAAAAAGAATAAAAACCTTTGCAAGCACAGCTGCGGAATATGGAAGCAGAGACTCACCGTCTGGGTATCCAGATCTGGAATCTGGACGGGTAGCAGCTCAGCACAAGGCTGAAGTGGAGAACATCATGAAGTAGAACAATAGAAGGAGCTGAAGGCCAAAGGAGATCGGGACAAAGAAGCCCTGAAGAAAGCCATCAAGGTGGAGAAGGAACGAGCAGAGTGGGCTGAGGAGTTTGCCGATCAACTGAACGTCCAGTTATCTGAAAAGGACGCCTAAGTGGCCGAAGCACTGTCCACCCTAGAATCCTGGCAGGATGGTTACAACCAAGTTGTGAAAGACAAAAGTGACCTTGAGGTGGAGATTGTGATGCTGAACAGTCAGATTTCCGAACTATTGGAACAGCAGAACACCATGGAAGAGAAAATGTGGGAAGACCAAGATACCTTGGTAGATAAACTACACAAACAGGTCACTGAAAGCACCGCTGTCAAACTGGAGAATGAGAGGCTGAAGACTAGCATGATTCCAGTGGAGGAGTGGCTGAACCAGGCTCAGCAGGAAGTGTCAAAGTTGAAGGCTTCCTGTCAGCTTTGGAAGCCATACTAGGCCGGAAGCTTCCCTGCTGCCACTTTCTCATGTGTGGGAAAGTGGAGGGGGGGAGTTAGTAGAGGGGCCCATTAGACACAATAACATTCTTCCTGCCGGTTAAGGTCAGGCCGGTCCTCCAGCTGGAGAACGAGTGGTTGGAGTGATGTATCGAGATGGGACGGTTGGTGATTGGAGCATGTGATCGGCAGAAGAATCAGGGGTTGGGTTTGAAGTTTTGATTTCCTGGATCTCTCAGATTTGGATTTTTCCAGATGTGCCAGTTTACCTATCTTAGTAGAAGAACTTCGCAAGATCCCTGCTTCTGAGTTGGGAGAAGGTTTTCTGGAACGCTGACAGGACTACGAAGGCCTAATTGAAACCTACAAGAATCAGATGTTGAAAACCTGAATGGAAGCCAACGAGGTGACAGTGAAACTGGAACACTGCAACAAAGAGAACAAAGCCATGAAGGAAGAAATGGCCAAGGAGATTGAAAATGCTCACAAGCAGTTCCAGAGCCAAGTGGCTGAGCTGGAGAAACTTCCTGAGATCTTGAAGATGACCGAGACCAAGCTGGCTGAGTGTCAGGAGCAGCTTAAGAATCATGAGAAGAAAAATATGGATCTGTCTTCCATGATTACAGACCTCTGTCAGCGGATAAGGGATTGGCAGAAGGAGCCCACGTGAACCTCCAGCCGGGGACCAAAATGAGCTTCTAAGCTTCAGGAAGGTGCAATCTTTGTCTCTTGTTTCTTTCTTCTTCTTTTTTTATTAAAGAGTTTTACAAAGAATTTTTTCAATACATCCCACTCCCCTCCCCCCACCCATCTTCACCCACCCCAAGCCCCCAGACTTCCCAGAGCAAAATACAGGGTATAAGATCTAACAATAATAAGCTAAAATACACTAATTATCCATAAATTCCCATCCCTCCCATATAACCTCAACTCTCCTTCTTCATAATAAAGGGAAAAAAAGGAAATGTTCATTCATAAGATATTTGATATTTTTTCATCCAATAATTGTTCTAATTGTAGTCAATCCATTTTATTAATTCCAGTATATTTTCTTGTGGGTATTCATTCAGGTACACTGAAATTTCCACCACTTCCAACAGTTCAGTACTTTTAGCATCCATACCCAATAACATCAATTACTAAATAAACATTATCTTCTTCTAGATTTTTTTATATAATCAACCAAACTTTAACATTTTATAAAATTTTCTCTCTTAACTTTTTAACTTATATACAATTAATATTTAACCCAATTTTCCCTCCCCCATATTTCCATATCAATGAATTACCAAATATTTTATAACCATTTTGTCATACAAGCCATTCCATTTCTTTTTTTTTAATTTTTTCCCTTTATATGACCCAAAATCAGTTTTTGTCCAACATAACTAAATCCACCATATATAATAAAATAACATCAATATATCTCCCACATTTAAATTACAGATTAAGACATATATACCCCAATTTAATTTCCAAATACCATCTATAAAGCATTTTATATAAGAAATTTTTTCCTGAGTTTTATATTTATCTAATTAACTACCTACTAAAGCCAATTATAAATTATCTTTTATATCCAAAATTTTTGCTTTTGATTTACCCTTTCCCATAAAAAGAAGCTCTTTTCATTTGAAATTGTTGCTTGTTTACTCCTTGTTCTTTACGTTTAGTAATTACAATCATTCTTTGCTCTTCCCCTGCTGCTTTCAACCTTTCTTCCTTAGTCACAGCCTCTACTTTAGATTGTATTTGCTTTGCTATCTTCTCACACTTTTTAACCACATCCACTTCTCTTCCCATTTTAACTTCTAGCAGTGGTGGAGTTCCAGCCTTCAATCGTTAGTATAAAAATCTCTTGCTTTAAACACAGTATTAAGTCGATATTTCTCTCCTGCATAATTTACTGTTAGTCCAGCTGGAACATCCCATCTGTCAAACCGTATCTGACAATTTCTAAATTCGTACACCAAAAAAGCAAACTCTTTTCTATTTCTTAAAATTTTTGAGGGAATTTCTTTTAACACTAATACCTCTTGTCCTAATATTTGAGTTTTATTTTTATAAGAAGCTTGTAAAATCTCAGTCCTAATCTTCCTAGTTGTAAAATAAATCACTAAATCTCTTGGTAACTGTCTTTCTCTTGCAACCCATGAATTAACACGATAGATTTTTTTCAATTTGCGTTTTAAGATCTACAGGTTTCTGTCCAATCATCTGTGCAAAAACCTCTGCAAAGACATTTTTTAAATTCTCCAGCTTATTTTCTTTCAAACCTCTCAGTCTCAATGCAGATTCCATTATTCTATATTGCAACAAAACTCGTTCTTCATCTGCAGTGTCTACCTTAGTCTGAAGCTCCTCTATCTTATTTTTTAAGTCCAAATTAACTTGATTAACTTCTTCAACTCTTTAATCCAGCTGATTTGTGTATTCAAGAAAACTTTTAAATGCTGCCACCGTATCTTCTTTTATTTCTTCTTCCTGAGCTTCAAGAGTATCTTTAACTTTCATTATTTTCTCTTCAATTTCCTTGAACTTTTGGTTTATAGCAAAAATTTGAGCCTTTAGAAATTCCTTCAACTCTTCTTGTAATTTATATATTTGAGCTAACGAGGCATCAGTTTCCTTAAAAACAGCAAGCTTTAATTGCACAGAAGCCATTTTACTTAAACTTTAGTCTTTGCAACAAAGTCAAATCTGTTCATAAATTCCTTATTTGGGTTGGGTAAATCAATTCTGCAGTCCTTCAACTTTTCTCTTTAACATTTCTTCCATAAGTATAAAATCCAGCAAGTTTAAACAGAGTTAAGGGCGCTAACGATGCTAACAAGGACTTCCTTAACTTTCATTTTCACGCCCTATTAAGCAGAGGCGCCATTTCCTTTCTTCTCAAGTACCGTTCAAAGATCGAGTTGAGGTCTGGTGCTTACATCAGCCTGTCCTCCTGCCTTTGCTCCGTCTGCTTAAAGTAAATTAGGATTGATCTTCATCTTGATAGCAGAGATGGTAGCAGCATTTTGTTCTGCATTCTCACCCTTTTTGCCCCTAGAATTTTTTGTGGGGCTCTCGGGGAGCTCTACCTCCGCCTGGCAGCTCACCTTTCCCTCATCTCTTGAGGGAAAGGTTTCCAAGCCATCAGACAGCTGATGAGCGCTGTCTGAATGACTTTAACGAGATCACAGGGCTGAAAGTCCGAAAGGGCCATCTCCAATGCCTGCGGCGCCACCAGAAGTCCTTCTCTTGTTTTTGTTTTTGTTTTTTAATTTACATTTATATCCCGCCCTTCTCCAAAGACTCAGGGCAGCTTACAGTGTGTAAGGCAATAGTCTCATTCTATTTGTATATTTTTTACAAAGTCAACTTATTGCCCCCCCAACAATCTGGATCCTCATTTTACCTACCTTATAAAGGATGGAAGGCTGAGTCAACCTTGGACCTGGTGGGACTAGAACCTGCAGTAATTGCAGGCAGCTGTGTTTTAATAACAGGCTTCTTACAGCCTGAGCCACACCGCAGTTTTAATGGTTTCTTTTTGAAACCATTAAAACAGCTGCACAGAAGAATAAACAGGAAAAGAAAAAGAAAAAACCTGTTGCCAAGTCAGTTCTCATGTGCAATTATCTAGTCCTCTGGGAGAAAAGCTAAGTCTTCAAAGCCTTATGGATGGTTAAAAGGGTGTCTACAATGGGAAGAGGGTTCCATAGGACAAGGACTACCACAGAAAAGGCAGCCTTCCTAGCTCCCATCAGATGGTGATATTGAAGGCAGGAACTAGAAGCATGCCCAGTGCCCACCCTATCTGGTAAGATTAGGTAAAGGTAAAGGTTCCCTTTGCACATATTTGCTAGTCATTCCCGATTCTAGGGGGTGGTGCTCATCTCTGTTTCAAAGCCAAAGAGCCAGTGCTGTCCGAAGATATCTCCATGGTCATGTGGCCAGCATGACTAAACACCAAAGGCACATGGAACGCTGTTACTTTCCCACCAAAGGTGGTCCCTATTTTTCTACTTGCATTTTTTCGAACTGTTAGGTTGGCAGAAGCTGGGACAAGTAACAGGAGCTCATCCCGTTATGCGGAACTCGGGATTCGAACCATTGAACTGCCGATCTTTCGATCAACAAACACAATGTTTTAGCCACTGAGCCACCACATCCCTTTTTCTGGTAAGATTAGTAGATGTCATATCTTTACCACAAGTGCTGTATAAGGTGGGAGTGAGTAAGTAACTGGGTGGGGATAGATTAGCTATCAGCAATCAGATAGATTATTGCTAACCAAGTCAATGCAATTTCTTTAATATATATTTTTTAATAAGATGGAAAAACTTTTCCCCATCTTATCTAGGGTAAGCCAAAATTTTAAAGTCACTAGACTGTGAAGAAAAAAAAGTAAACTCTTAACAAATACAGCCTCAACCTTCTTGAATATTGTTATCCTTCTGATGTGTTGGAAATCAGAATTCAGTGAGCTTGGATGAGGAAATTCTGAAAATTTTAACATCAAAAGATTTGGAAAGCATTGGGCTGAGAAAGTTTGGCATATATTTTCTTGGAATAGAATCCACGTCATCAGGTGCATGATGAAGTTTTATGCTCAGTTACCAAAGATATGTTCGCTCACACACATGGGTAAATACCAGAGGAAAAAAGGCAGGCAGACAAATCAAGTGAACACAAAAGTAATGATTTGTAATAATTTCCATATAATTCATGACAATGACAATGTCAGGCCTGGAAGCCATCTTATGAAATCCAAGCCTTGGAGTTTTCTTTCATTGGGGGATTACTTGGAACCCTGACAGACAATTTGTAACAGTTCTCATTCTATTGTAGTATACAACATTCATACAACATCCCTGCCCCTGATGGCCTTTCATAAGGCTTTGAAAACTTGGCAATGTGTACTGTGGGTGAGTTAGAATATGTCTTCTTTTGTATAGATGATAAGTTAGATCAATGTTTATCAACCTTAAAAGCTTAGAAGTATGTGGACTTCAATTCTCACATGCTGTCTGGGGCAGGGGTCTCCAAATTTGGTAATTTTAAGACGTGTGGACTTGAATTTCCAGAATTCCTCAGCCAGCAATGCTGGGAGTTGGAATTCTGGAGGTTGAAGTCCACAGGTCTTAAAGTTGCCAAGGTTGAGACCTCTGGTTTGGGGAACTGTGGGAAATGAAGTCCACACAGCTTAAAGTTGATAAAACTGAGGAACACTGGGTTAGATCATGCCCAGTTGCTTTGTGTTTTTGTTTTGTTTTATTTTCTATTACGTATTTCATATTTTTATTTCTCTTATTGTACTCCACTTAGAGTCTCGTAAAAGTAAGATGGATGATTATATAAATAGAGTGAGTGAGTGAATGAATGAGTAACTTCTTCCATTACTCTTTCTCAATAAATGGTTGTACTGCCATTAATCTTGTTGGCAATACATACATACAAAGGCTAGGGCTACCATTAGTTGATCTACTTGGAATGTGAGCAAACTTTTTCAAAATTATCTGATCACATTTTGTGAAAGCAAATTTCTTAATTAGTTTTGTTTTGCAAAATTTTAAATTTAACAATGTGTGGAACACGTTTACTTTCTATCTCTGGACAAAAAAAACACAGATTGCTGATCTCAAATACAGAATTATTTCCCACCATTTCTTTAAAAAAAGGCCTCCATGATCATGGCCTTAGGTCACTAGTTCGATCTAACATCTCAGGTTATAATCTAAAAAAGATGTGTCAAAAACTACCAAAGTGTTCGATATTTACATTACAAAAGTATCACTACATGAATATCAGATGACCTCAGACCTCTAGTGAACTGAAATGATTGACAAAGAATTACTGATTGGCAACTTACATAAACAACAAGAGATAAGTAATATAGAATAACTCCTATGACTTCCAAACTGACATTATGACTCCCTAGGAAATAATAGAAGAAATATCTACTCATTAGTGATATTCTATAACAAGAACTAATCAATCTACTATCAAATTTGTGAGTGTCTCTTCTTGACCCAAATAATTCCCTGGTTCAAGCATCACCAAACTCATAGTTGCAACCATATCTCTAAAACCAAATAATGATGAAGACAGATATTAAAGCTGTAGTTATACTGACTGTAGTACATGTGGCCATTGGTCCGTGCTAGTCCATTGATTCGTTTTGCAGGTTATATATCTGGATATTATGCAATATACACTTATGTAGATTGCAATTCTGTATCTTATTATCAAAAGACCCATGGAAATCAACGCTACTCAGACTTCAATAATCTCTAAAATCAGGGCATTAAGTTTTAAATAGAGGAAATGGATTTCTTTGGAATAAAGGGAGGAAAATATTGCTCATGCTCCATGTAAGATTCTTGCCATGTAGCATTTTTGGAGTGTTAATGGTAATGAGGATGCTTTGATGGAGCAGATGCTGAATTTAAATAAAGAAGTGGAGTATATGCCTTGTGACAATGAATCACACATTAAGTGTAGCATAGGTTTGCCATTGAGCCAAGAAAGGCTCAAAAGAAAAGTAGTCAATTATGATGAAGTATGTCTGTGTGTGTGTGTGTGCATGTGTAAAAGTGTTGCATGTCTTTCAAACATCTTACAAATCAGAAACATTAGCCAAGCAAGTTTGGCTAGGCATAGAAACTGACAGAATGCACACTGCTTCGGTTTCTCAAAAGTAGCTGTTCAATTAGCTTGTGTATTCTGTATTATTCACAATAAAGCAAAACCTTCCATGAATAGCTAAAGGCAAAAGAGTAGAAACTATACTTTCAAAAAGTAAACCTTTCTATGAGAAGAATATTCAGGTAAATTCAAGCAAAGAAGCAGCTGAGCAAAATTGCACAAATATACAATCTTCATCTCGGCTGCAAGTAAAGGAGATTTCATATCCTACGTTTTACCAACAACAATAACAATAAGAATGTTTGGGATAGTTTTGACCCTGTGACATGGACAGGTTGCTGGGAAGGTTGAATGCCACCACATGTTTACTGGACCCGTGCCCCTCCTGGTTGATGCTGGCCACGCAGGAGGTGACACGAGGCTGGCTCCGGGGGATTACAAATGCTTCTTTGCGGGAGGGGGTCTTTCCCGCTGCCTTGAAAGAGGCGGTGGTGAGACCTCTCCTCAAGAAGCCTTCCCTGGACCCAGCTGTTTTAGGAAATTACCGTCCAGTCTCCAACCTTCGTTTTACGGCGAAGGCTGTAGAGAATGCGGTGGCATGTCAATTACCCCAGTACCTGGATGAAACTGTCTATCTAGACCCGTTCCAGTCCAGCTTCTGGCCCGGATACAGTACGGAGACGGCTTTGGTCGCGTTGGTGGATGATCTCTGGAGGGCCAGGGATAAGGGTTACTCCTCTGCCCTGGTCCTATTAGACCTCTCAGCGGCTTTTGATACCATCGACCATGGTATCCTGCTGCACCGGTTGGAGGGTTTGGGAGTGGGAGGCACTGTTTATCGGTGGTTCTCCTCCTACCTCTCTGACCGGACGCAGATGGTGTTGACAGGGGGGCAGAGATCGACCCCGAGGCGCCTCATGTGTGGGGTGCCTCAGGGATCGATTCTCTTGCCTCTCCTCTTCAACATCTATATGAAGCCGCTGGGCGAGATCATCAGTGGTTTTGGGGTGAGATACCAACTGTACGCTGATGATACACAGCTGTACTTTTCCACCCCAGGCCACCCCAACGAAGCTATCGAAGTAATGTCCCGGTGTCTGGAAGCCGTACGGGTCTGGATGGGGAGGAACAGGCTCAAGCTTAATCCCTCCAAGACGGAGTGGCTGTGGATGCCGGCACCCCAGTACAGTCAGCTGCAGCTGCGGCTGACTGTTGGAGGCGAGTCATTGGCCCCAATGGAAAGGGTGCGCAACTTGGGCGTTCTCCTGGATGGGCGGTTGTCTTTCGAAGACCATTTGACGACCGTCTCCAGGAGAGCTTTTTATCAGGTTTGCCTGATCTGCGAGTTGCGTCCTTTCCTGGACCGGGATGCCCTATGCACGGTCACTCATGCTCTCGTTACCTCTCGCTTGGACTATTGCAATGCTCTCTACATGGGGCTCCCCTTGAAGAGCACCTGGAGACTCCAGTTAGTCCAGAATGCAGCTGCGCAGGTGATAGAGGGAGCGGTTCGGAGCTCCCATGTAACACCCATCCTGCGCAGACTGCACTGGCTGCCTGTTGTCTTCCGGGTGCGCTTCAAGGTATTGGTGACTATCTTCAAAGCGCTCCATGGCTTAGGACCAGGATATTTACGGGACCGTCTACTGCCATCTTCTATCTCCCAGTGACCGGTGCGTTCTCACAGAGAGGGACTCCTTAGGGTGCCGTCAGTCAAGCAATGTCGACTGGCGGCCCCCAGGGGGAGGGCCTTCTCTGTGGGGGCTCCTACCCTGTGGAACGAACTTCCCCCTGAACTTCGACAATTACCTGACCTCCGGACCTTTCACCGCAAACTTAAAACTTATTTATTTCGTCTTGCTGGACTGGCTTGAATTTTTTAAATTTTTAATTGATTTTATGGGTTTTAAATTTTATTAGTTTTACAGGGTTGATATTGTACTTTAAATGGGGCCAATTGAATAAGTTTTTTAATGTTTGTTTTTAGCATTGTATGTGTTGTTTTTGTATTTTACTGTGGCTGTAAACCGCCCTGAGTCATTCGGGAGAAGGGCAGTATACAAATTAAATAATAATAATAATAATAATAATAATAATAATAATAATAATAATAATAATAATAATTATAATATTATTATTATTATGTGTGTGTGTGTGTGTGTGTGTGTGTGTGTGTGTGTGTGTGTGTGTATTATTAAGAATGCCACAAGCGACAAATAACACATTTAAAAAGCTCCAGATAAAAGTGCATTCTTATAGGATACATATTTAACTTATCCAATGCACAAACTTTCTAGCTAATACAAACATCAAACTGGCAAATTTTAGAAATTCTGATTACATTCGTGATCTCGTCAGGCCAGCGAAAACTACTATTGAAAATCTTTGCATTTTATGGCCGAGAAACTTTACTTCCATCTCATGTATTATTCAGTAGTAAGCAGGACAATGAATGAAACAGAATTTTAAAAGTGAATTCTTTTTCAAAGGGGAGACTGGTGGGGATAAGTAAGGGTTATTTCATTTTCCCTTGAAATTTACAAAAAATTTATATACTTTGTCAAACTAGCAATGTCCTTCCATGTTATTATAGGAACACCATCAATTTTTTTTACATTTCTTCATTCTGAATTGCTGTCCACAGGATAGTAGTAGAAGTTGGAGAACATATGGTGCACTTGTATAGAGATTCATATATTAGCCAGCAGCCTCTGTAAGAATCTTCTTTTAATAATTGATTTGCTTCTTAATAAGACTTAATCTCAATTAGTTAGAATTTCAAGATTCTTCACACCACAGAATACCGAAATGTGCAATGGCTGTTATCAATACTAACTCATCTGAAATCACATGTACTCTTATAGATTTCTTTGTTAAATCCATGAACTGAGAGTTGTAATGAGTCTTTCCCAAACCACAATTAAGGTGTTGCACAAATGATTTTTGTTGCCAAGAATCTACATTAGTTTTCTTTATGCTGAAGATTATTATTTGATAGATGGATTCATCGCTTTGCCAGCTGTAATACATTGGAACAGAATTATGTTTAAACCACATATCTGAAACAAGCAATACCTTTTCTAAGTTGGGCCAGTCTCTCACTCACTCACTCCTCGTCAACCTGACCCATTTCAGAGGATTGTTATTGTTGTCAGGAAAATAGGAGCATTGTGTGCACCACCTTGAGTTGTACAAAGTATAGATAGGATAGAAATCTAATCAGTATTAGTCAAAATAACCATCTCTTTCTTGATCTCCAAATGACCCAATCATTTTTTTATTTTATTTTGTCACAACGCAACATTGACATAAAACAACAACACATCATATAAACACATATATGAGCAAAGTATGCAACAACTATATTAATTTGATATAATGAAAGGGAACAATAGGACAGGAACAGTAGGCACTTTTGTGCTCTTATGCACGCCCCTTATAGTCCTCTTAGAAATAGGGTGAGGTCAATAGTAAACAGTTCTTGGTTGAAGTTTTTGGGATTTTGAGAAGAGACCACAGAGTCAGGTAAAGTGTTCCAAGCATTAACAACTCTGTTACTGAAGTCATATTTTCTGCAATCAAGATTGAAGTGGTTGACATTAAGTTTGAATCTATTGTTTGCTCTTGTATTATTGTGATTGAAGCTGAAGTAGTCTTTAACAGGAAGGACATTGCAATAGATGATTCTGTGTGTTAAACACAGGTCTTGTCGGAGTCGGCGGAGTCCTAAGTTTTCTAAACCCCAGATTTCAAGTCTGGTGGGATAAGGTATTTTGTTGTTTTCAGAGGAGCGGAGAACTCTTCTTGTAAAATATTACTAGACGCGTTCAATTGTATTAATGTCAGAGATGTGGTGAGGGTTCCAGACTTTCTTTACTCTTTACTCTTGTTCTACTCATCCATCCATGTTATGTAACAGAATAATCCTCCTTTCCCCCGATTGCATTTGCTGAGAACATTGCACACTTTTAAAAACCAAAATTCACTCTTGGTTCTTCCATTGCACTATTCACTGCAGCATAACATACAACTACTACCAGGCTATTCATTCCTACTTTCTTTACACCCACAACAATATACATGGCATCCATTCATGTTTTCTGATATACATTCTGGCATAAGCTTTATTTCATAATTCAACTCATATCCTCACTTTCCTACAAGCCCTCCGGGTTTCCGTGCATTCCATCAGCCGAGGACCCAAGGTAGGGGTGGGGTGGTGGTGGTTGTGATTAAAGAAAGTCTGGAACCGAGGGAGTCCACTGTTCCTCAGATAGCTGGCTGTGAATCCCTCCTTGTGAAGTGGGGCCACCGGAATCAGCTGGGGCTGTTGATCACGTACCTGGCTCCTTGCTACGTGACTACAGCCCTACCTGAACTGCTAGAGGTGCTTGCTGGCGTGGCGGTTGAGATCCCCAGACTACTGGTCTTGGGGGATTTCAACCTGCCATCTGCCGGCTTGTCGTCGACGGTGGTTCAGGAGTTCCAGGCCTCCATGACGGCCTTGGACCTGATTCAAGTAACTGATGGCCCTACACACATTGGGGGAGGCGCGCTAGACTTGATTTTTATCTCTGGTCAGTGGGTAAATGATCTGGATTTAGGAGATTTAGTGAAAGAACCGGTGTCATGGTCAGATCATTTTCTTCTTCGCCTAGACTTTCAGACCGCCGCTCACCACCACAGGGAGACGGAGCCAATGCGTTGGTTCCATCCCAGGTGCCTGATGGACCTGGAGAGGTTCCTGACGGAGCTTGGGCCGCTTCCTGAGGATCTTACCCACGGCACGACTGAAGAACTGGTTGCGGCCTGGGAACGGGCTGCGGCTGGGGCTTTGGACCGTGTCGCTTTTGCGGCTCTGACCCGAGATCTCAATTGGCTCCCTGGTTTTCCGAGGAGCTGAGAGAGATGAAACGCCGGAGAAGACGCCTGGAGAGTATTTGGAGGTCTAGCCGTTCCGAGGCTGATCGGACACTGGTGAGGTCCTTTACTAGGACCTACCTAGTGGCAATGAAGGAGGCGAAACGTTCCTACGTTTCCATCCTCATTGCATCAGCAGATAACCGCCCGGCCGTCCTGTTTCGGGTGACCCGTTCCCTCCTCCATCAAGAGGGACGGGATGACCCCTTACAGGGACGAGCTGAGGAGTTTAACGGTTATCTATACGATAAAATCGTTCAGCTTCGGGATAGTTTGGACCAAGATTGCGATGATCCAGCTGAGACGACAGAGACACGTCTTGTTGAGGTTATTTGGGATGAGTTCGATTCTGTGGCTCCCGAGGACATGGACAGGTTGCTGGGGAGGTTACATGCAACTACATGTTTACTGGACCCGTGCCCTTCCTGGTTAGTGCTGGCTGCTCAGGAAGTGACACGAGGCTGGCTCCAGGGGATTATAAATGCTTCTTTGATGGAAGGGGTTTTCCCCGCCGCCTTGAAGCCTTCCCTGGACCCAGCTATTTTGGGTAATTATCGTCCAGTCTCCAACCTTCGCTTTGTGGCGAAGGTTGTAGAGAGTGTGGTTGCATGGCAGCTCCCCCGGCACCTGGAGGAAACTGTCTATCTGGACCCGTTCCAGTCCGGCTTCCGACCCGGTTATAGCACGGAGACGGCTTTGGTCGCGTTGGTGGATGACCTCTGGAGGGCCAGGGACAGGGGTTGCTCCTCTGCCTTGGTCCTATTAGATCTCTCAGCAGCTTTCGATACCATCGACCATGGTATCCTGCTGCGCCGGTTGGATGGATTGGGAGTGGGGGGCACCGTTTATCAGTGGTTCTCCTCCTATCTCTCTGACCGGTCGCAGACGGTGTTGACAGGGGGGCAGAGGTCGTCCTCGAGGCGCCTCACTTGTGGGGTGCCTCAGGGGTCGATTCTCTCGCCTACCCTGTTCAACATCTATATGAAGCCGCTGGGTGAGGTCATCAGTGGTTTCGGGGTGAGTTATCATCTGTACGCTGATGATACTCAGCTGTACTTTTCCACCCCGGACCACCCCAACGAAGCGGTCAAGTGCTGTCCCGGTGCCTGGAAGCTGTACGGGTCTGGATGGGGAGAAACAGACTCAAGCTCAATCCTCCAAGACGGAGTGGCTGTGGATGCCGGCATCCCGGTACAGTCAGCTGCATCCGCAGCTGACTGTTGGGGCAGTTAGTGGCCCCAAAGGAGGTGGTTCGCAACTTGGGCGCCCTCCTGGATGGACGGCTGTCTTTGATGAACACCTGGCGGCCGCCGCCAGGAGGGCCTTTACCAGGTTCGCCTGGTTCGCCAGTTGCGCCCCTTCCTTGACCGGGATGCCTTATGCACGGTCACCACGCCTGGTTACGCCTAGGCTGGATTATTGCAATGCTCTCTACATGGGGCTGCCTTGAGGTGCACCCGGAGGCTGCAGTTAGTCCAGAATGCGGCTGAGTAGTAACGGAGCCGCTGTGGCTCCCACGTGACATCGCTGCTCCGTAGCTTGCACTGGCTTCCTGTGGTCTTCGGTGCGCTTCAAGATTTTGGTAACTATCTTTAAAGCGCCCATGGCTTAGGACCCGGTACTTACGAGACCGCCTGCTGTTACCTTTGCCTCCCACCGACCAGACGCCGCACAGAGAGGGTTTCCTCAGGGTGCCGTCCGCCAAACAGTGTCGGCTGGCGGCCCCCAGGAGTAGGGCCTTCTCTGTGGGGGCAGTGACGCTCTGGAACGAACTTCCCCCCGGCCTGCGTCAAGTGCCTGATCTTCGGACCTTCCATCGTGAGCTCAAAACATATTTATTCATTAAAGCGGGACTGGCATAATTAGTGATGTATTTTGTAATGTATCTTTAAGAGTTTGGAGGGAAAACTGAGCGGGAAAAAGCACGTTGCTGATTGGACGAAGCCTCTGGCTAAACTGTATATAAAGAGAGGGTTTTCCCAGCCCGCGTTGCTGGGTTCACCATATAGTAAAGAGCTGTTGTCACTATCCTGGTCTCCTGCCTCGTTATTGCCTGAATCTAACACTGGCGACGAAGGTGGGATCTCGAGGCTAGGAGCGCCAAGGAAAAAGCTGAAGTCACCAGGAAGACGCGAACCCAGCAAACGAGGGGCGGAAAGCAGCGATGTCCAGTTACACACCGCCAGCGCCATTCGACCCAGCTAAGGAAAAATGGGGGTCATACATGGCTCGTTTCGAGTGTTTCCTCGAGGCGAACGAACTTCAAGGAGTCTCAGACAACAGGAAGCGAGCGTATTTCCTGAGCCACTGCGGTCCGGAGGTTTTCGACACCGCAGAGTCGTTGGCGGAGCCAACGCCGGTACAATCGGTGCCGTGGCAGACTCTACAGACCCTATTGAAAGCCCATTATGCACCAACGCCGTCCAAGTATGTGCAACGGTACGAATTCAGGGAGCGTAGGCAGCAAGAGGGCGAGTCCATCAGTGTATACATGGCAGCCCTGAGGAAAGCCACGAACCATTGCGAGTTCCGAGATTTGGAAGAGGCATTGCTGGAGCAACTCATTCGTGGGGTCAGGGACATCCGTTTGCGACGGCGGCTGCTGTCCAAAAGCAACCTGACGCTGGCAAACGCCTTGGATGAAGCCAGGGCTAATGAGATGTCTACCCAAGCGGCGGAAACCCTACAAAAGCAGGTCGCACCAACGGCTGGTGCGAAATCAACCCCGGTCCACAATGAAGAGGTCCAGGTCGAGTTGGACGGTGAGGAAGAGGAAGGAGTCTTCCACACCGGGAGGCCGGAGAAAGAAGACCGGGTTGACTGCGCGAGTTGCGGAGGGCAACACCAACGACAACAATGCAAATTCAAGGATGCGACTTGTCGGCGGTGCGAAAGGAAGGGCCACATAGCACAGGTCTGTCAAGCACCCCAACCTTCCCGCCAAAAATTCAAACTGACCAACCAGAGCGCGGGAACGGCGAAGCGGCCCGTGATTGGTCAGTTCAAAAAGGGCGCGAAGTTGAATCAGACTGTCGTGAGAGTGGGTCACGCAGCAACACGCCTAGAAAAAAAAATCTTTACGAAAACGAAGATTGAGGGGGTGCCATGCCGATTGGAGGTGGACACCGGCTCAGCGATCACGATCATGTCCTGGGACACTCTCGTGAAAGCCTTACCCGCCATCGCAAAGCGCAAGCTGAAAACACAGAGATTAAAGGTACAAGACTACCAAGGGAATCGCATCCCTGTTCGAGGGGTAACGTCCGTCCACGTCGAGTATGGACAATACAAGAAAACTCTGCCCATCACCATAGTCGATGGGAACCTACCAAGCTTGTTGGGACTGGACTGGTTCCGAGCATTGGGCATGGGAGTGACTGGAATCTTGAGAAACGAAGTCAACCTCAAAGACGCACTCATGAAGGAATTTGGGGACGTTTTCAGAGACTGCCTGGGCAAGTACACGGGGACCCCTATTTCTTTTAACTTAGACCCCCAAGTTGCCCCTATCCGTCTAAAGGCTAGGAGGGTCCCGTTCGCCCTAAAGCCCAGGATTGACCGGGAACTGGACAAGCTAGTAAACCAGGGAATTCTAGTGCCAGTTGACCATGCTAAGTGGGAGACCCCTATAGTCACCCCAGTCAAACCGGACGGGTCGGTCCGGATTTGCGCTGACTATAAGGCAACGCTCAACAAAGCGTTGCAAGAGTGCTTACCCCGTCCCGGTGGTACAGCACTTACTGCACTCAATGGGGAAAGGGCAGGTTTTTGCCAAGCTAGACTTGACCCAAGCCTATCAACAGCTGCCTGTAGATAACAGCACAGCCGAAGCGCAGACAATTGTGACTCACAGAGGGGCTTTTAAGTGTACCCGATTACAGTTTGGGGTTAGTGTGGCTCCAGGGTTATTTCAGAACCTAATGGAGCGGCTATTGCAGGGACTACCAGGGGTGGTACCATACTTTGACGATGTACTGGTATCCGCTGAGAATCTAGAGGAATTAGGGGTAAGGCTGCGAAAAGTTTTGGGCATTTTCCGGTCTGCCGGTCTCAAAGTTAAACTGAACAAATGCCAGATCGGGGTTGAATCTGTGGAATTCCTGGGCTACCGGATAGACAGGGAAGGGATTCACCCCAGTGAAAGCAAGGTACGGGCCATCAGGAAGGCCCCGATTCCAAAGAACAAGACGGAGTTGCAGGCATTCTTAGGTCTGGTCAATTTCTACGCAGTATTTTTAAGAAATAAGGCAACAGTAGCCGAGCCGCTTCATAAACTACTAGCAAAGACAGCTGCATGGTCTTGGGGAAAGGCGGAAGCTAGGGCATTCCAAGGGGTAAAGAATCTCCTATCGAGTGATAGCCTCCTTATCCAATACAATGGCACACTGCCATTAGTGTTAAGCTGCGATGCATCTCCCTATGGGGTGGGGGCTGTGCTCAGCCACAGGTTGCCAAATGGCACAGAAGCCCCTATTGCATATTACTCCCGAACCATGTCATCAGCTGAAAGGAATTATAGCCAGCTTGATAAGGAAGCCTTGGCTATAGTCTCCGGAGTAAAGAAATTCCATGAATATGTATTTGGTCGTGATTTCGAAATCATCACGGACCATAGACCTTTGCTAGGCCTGTTGGCAGGCGACCGCCCAACGCCCGTGGCACTTTCGCCCAGACTGACCAGATGGACTATCTTCCTAGCGGCGTATTCTTACAAACTACTACACCCGCCAGGGAAGGAATTAGGGCATGCAGGCGCCCTGAGCAGATGCCGTTACCAGAGACTATCGAAGACCCCACTCCGGGGACACCAGTTCTGCTAATTGACTCTTTGGACTCTGGCCCAGTCACATCCAAAGAGGTGGCTCGGGCTTCGTACAAGGACATTACAATAAGGACTGTAATTGGTTGGGTACAAAGAGGTTGGCCCGCTGCGCCGGGCGGGCGTGTTAAAGAATTTGAAAAAAAACGTGGGGAACTCTCAGCTCAAGGGGGGTGCCTGCTATGGGGGGATCGAGTGGTGATCCCGGAGAAATTGAGGGAAAAGGTATTGGAGCTCCTTCACGAAGGCCACCCAGGGATCGTGAGAATGAAGGGTCTAGCGAGAAGCTATGTGTGGTGGCCCTTAATGGACACGGAAATTGCTGAAAGGGTAGGGAAATGCCAGGCCTGCCAGGAGTCCAGACCGCTACCCCCAACGGCCCCGATTCGGGAATGGGAGAGACCCCAGGGCCCTTGGTCTAGGATCCATATCGATTTTGCCGGCCCCTTCCATGGCCAAACATTTCTGGTAGTAGTCGATGCCTACTCTAAATGGCTGGAAATCATTCTCATGAGATCCATGACAGCCGAGGCCATGATTTCAGTCCTATGGCACCTATTTGAAACCCACGGGTTACCCGACACCTTAGTCTCCGATAACGGCCCGCAATTCACGGCAACCCAGTTTGAGGGGTACTTGGCAGAGGAGGGCATCCGACATGTCCTCTCGGCGCCTTTCCACCCTGCGACGAACGGCCTTGCAGAACGTTTTGTTCGGAGCGCAAAGGAAGCATTGTCCAGAATCAGGCCAGGCGATTGGCAAACAAAAATCGATACATTCCTAGCAGTCCAACACAGAACCCCCTGTGTAACAACTGGCCGCAGCCCGGCCGAGCTATTAATGGGTCGGAAGCTTAGGTGCCCACTAGACCGTTTAAACCCAAACTACACACCAGACGGTTACAAAGGGGCACACGGTAAAACAAGAGGGATGGCAGTAGGCGACTTAGTGTGGGCACACAACTACAGCGAGGGCCCGACCTGGTTAGCAGGAAGAATCCTAGAGATAACAGGACCAAAATCATATCTGGTAGAGATAGAGGATGGCCGGGTATGGAAGCGCCACATAGACCAAATAAGGAAACGCATAACCGGTAAATCAGAATCAGACGAAACAGGCCCTGACTATTCAATGTTCGAATCCACAGCTGACTCAAACCCGGGGCAAACGCGGGACTTATCTGAGTTCCAGGAGGTCCAGCGACGCCAACCGGTTCCTCCTGAAAACAGCAGGGACGACTCTGCCAATAATCCAGGGCCGGATGGCCTAGAGGAGGAGCTGAGAGGAACAAACAGTCCCTCCGGTCAGCTCGACTCACTCCCAGAAAGTGAATTGCGCAGGTCCGAAAGAGTCAGGAGACGCCCAGTCTACTTGCATGATTACGTAGAAAAATAAGATGTTAATTCTATGTAAATGTTGGTAAAGTGTTCTCTGGGAGGGAAGGAGTGTAATGTATCTTTAAGAGTTTGGAGGGAAAACTGAGCGGGAAAAAGCACGTTGCTGATTGGACGAAGCCTCTGGCTAAACTGTATATAAAGAGAGGGTTTTCCCAGCCCGCGTTGCTGGGTTCACCATATAGTAAAGAGCTGTTGTCACTATCCTGGTCTCCTGCCTCGTTATTGCCCGAATCTAACATATTTTAATTGGGTTTTTTAATATTTTTAACTTTTTAACTTAAATTTTAATAATCAGCCTTTAAAATTTGCTCTTTTTAAATGTTGTTTTAAATTGTATACATCTTTGTTTTTATTCTGGCTGTACACCGCCCTGAGTCCTTTGGGAGAAGGGCGGTATAAAAATTTAATAAATAAATAAATAAAAATAAAAATATTTATTAATTCTGTTCCACAATATCAGACTACTGTCATTGCAATTTGTTCCCCTTTTTCTTAATTTACATGTATTTACCTTCCTTCCTTCCTTCCTTCCTTCCTTCCTTCCTTCCTTCCTTCCTTCCCTCCCTCACACCCTCCCTCCCTCCCTTTTTTTCTCCCTGTTTTGACAGGGTCCTCCATCTGAGGGTTGAGGTTGGTTTTTCAAAGCCAAAAGGGTAGACAGAAACAAATCAAAGATCAAGATGTTGGATATTGGATCCAATGCAGCAACTACAAAAAGAACTTACATTGGCCAAACAGGAAGAAAACTATCAACCAGACTGCATGAACACTTCCTGGCCATCGAGAGTCATGACCCTCTACCCCTCGTGTTCATCCACGAAGATTCAAAAGGACACAAATTCAATCTAACTGGGACCACAGTTGTATAACCCAGGCAAAGGCAAGGAGAGAAAGGGAATTCTTGGAAACCTGGTTTTCCACCAATAAATCAATAAAGACACATCGACATTGACCCAATCTACCAACCACAGAATGAAAGAACAACATTGGCCATGATCCCAAAGGCAGCATTTAAAGACCAACAAACAGCCACGCTGCAAACAAAGTTATAACACAACAGATCACAAGAACTCTGACATCACACACAGCCGATCAAATCCATGACCATGACATCACCAGAAGACATATGAACAAAAATCTAATTTACACTAATTTACTAATTTACATCACACAGACAGTTCTTAAAACCAAGGACTATGACTCAGCAACTACAGCCAGCCAATCACACAACCCAAAATCAGACCAGGTCTCAGAAAGGTATTTAAAGACCAGCGCTCCCCCAGACAAGCACAATTCAAAGCACCCTGAAGATGTCTCCTTGAATGGGGACAAAACGTTTGCAACCAAATCTCAAAGCTCAGAGCTCAATCCAACAACATAATTACCAGGCTGAGCTACTAATATTCAAAGACATTTGTAGTATAAAACTATTTCTTTTCTCTTCTTGCACAGCAGACTGTAGACTAATCTCTGTACAATTCACATTCTTTCATTCTTTGAGCATATCTGCATTTGCCTAAGAAATATTTTGGGTATCCTACAAATGTAGCTTTGTGTATTCAAACTGCCCCATCAGAATTTCACAGAAGACAACGTTGGTAAAGCTCTTCACAACTTAAAACCATAACTTTCTATTGGACCCCTCCACAAATGGATATCTGCTTTTCTGTCTAACAGACAACAAGTAGTCAAAATTGGGAATGCTTTATCAAATCCTGTTCCTGTCAAGAGTGGCGTTCCTCAAGGCAGCGTCCTTGGACCAACACTCTTCATACTAAACATTAATGATCTTTGTGACCCGCAGCTGACTGTTGGGGGCGAGTTAGTGGCCCCAAAGGAGGTGGTTCGCAACTTGGGTGTCCTCCTGGATGGTCGGCTGTCCTTTGATGAACATCTGGCGGCCGTCACCAGGAGGGCCTTTTACCAAGTTTGCTTGGTTCGCCAGTTGCGTCCCTTCCTTGACCGGGATGCCTTATGCACGGTCACTCACGCTCTGGTTACGTCTCGGCTGGATTATTGCAATGCTCTCTACATGGGGCTGCCCTTGAGGTGCACCCGGAGGCTACAGTTAGTCCAGAATGCAGCTGCGCGAGTGGTAACGGGAGCCGTTCGTGGCTCCCATGTAACACCACTGCTCCGTAGTCTGCACTGGCTTCCTGTGGTCTTTCGGGTGCGCTTCAAGATTCTGGTTACCACCTTTAAAGCGCTCCATGGCTTAGGACCCGGGTACTTACGAGACCGCCTGCTGCTACCTTATGCCTCCCACTGACCCGTACGCTCTCACAGAGAGGGCCTTCTCAGGGTGCCGTCCGCCAAACAATGTCGGCTGGCGGCCCCCAGGAGTAGGGCCTCCTCGGTGGGAGCACCAACACTCTGGAACGAACTCCCCCCTGGCTTACGTCAAGTGCCTGATCTTCGGACCTTTCGTCGTGAGCTTAAAACATATTTATTCATTCAAGCAGGACTGGCATAAATAGCTGTTTTAAATTGGGGTTTTAATAATATTTTAAATTTTTAAATGTTTTAATAATCGGCCACATAGTAATAGTTCTTTTTAAATTCTTTTAATTGTATATATTCCGTGTTTTATTTTGGCTGTACACCGCCCTGAGTCCTTCGGGAGAAGGGCGGTATAGAAATTTAATAAAATAAATAAATAAATAAATAAATCTCAAGTAATTGTGTTCTCTTTGCTGATGATGTCAAACTATTTAACACCACAGACAATACTTCTATCATTCAAAACGACCTTGATCATCTAACCGCTTGGTCTAAAAATTGGCAGCTCCAAATTTCAACCAGCAAATGCTCAGTCTTACATATAGGAAAAAAGAACCCAAAAACTAAGTACATACTAGATGGACATTACCTTACAGACGACCCCCATCCCGTTAAAGACCTTGGAGTTTTCATGTCAAATGATCTAAGTGCCAAAGCCCACTGCAACTACATAGCAAAAAAAGCTCTAAGAGTTGTTAACCTAATTTTGCGTAGCTTCTTTTCCAAAAACACCACACTACTAACCAGAGCATATAAAACATTTGCTAGACCAATTCTAGAATACAGCTCACCTGTTTGGAACCCTCACCACATCTCTGACATCAATACAATTGAACGTGTCCAGAAATATTTTACAAGAAGAGTTCTCCATTCCTCTGAAAACAACAAAATACCTTATCCCACCAGACTTGAAATCCTAGGCTTAGAAAACTTGGAACTCCGTCGCCTTCGACAAGACCTAAGTTTAACTCACAGAATCATCTATTGTAATGTCCTTCCTGTCAAAGACTACTTCAGCTTTAATTGCAATAATACAAGGGCAACCAATAGATTTAAACTTAATGTTAACCGCTTTAATCTAGATTGCAGAAAATATGACTTCTGTAACAGAATCATCAGTGCTTGGAATATTTTACCTGACTCTGTGGTCTCTTCCCATAATCCTAAAAGCTTTAACCAAAAACTTTCTACTATTAACCTCACCCCATTCCTAAGAGGACCATAAGGGGCGTGCATAAGCGCACAAACGTGCCTACCGTTCCTGTCCTATTGTTTTTCTTTTCTTCTTCCTATATATATATATATATGCTTATACCTCCTAATATTTACTCATATATATGTTTATATGCTATATAATCTTTTTGTATGATGTTGTGACAAAATAAATAAATAAATAAATAAAAGAATGAATTGAATGCTTTGTGAATACATTTATAGCTTTTCACAGTTAAAACAGATTTCAACATATCTAAAATTTACTCTGTGCTATGAAATATGTCCATTCTCTTCCTTTAGCACTGGAAGCTAATATTTCCTGAATTTTGATGCAATCCAACTAACTTGCTGTCCAGGACACACCACCTGCCACTTTGGCAGGATTGCTTCCTACGACTGAACACATGGTCTAACTGTTAGGAAAGTAAAAATAAAGTAAGAGATGTAGTCTTAGTGCTGCAATCCTTCTGTATTGTTTTTATTTCTTTTACTAAAAATACCTATTCCTTTAAGAATGATCTAGTGTAAGATGAAAAATTATATGAGAAAATAAAACATTTGCCAAAGAAAACATTGCCAATTCTGGATTTGGAAATGAATGCCTTCATGAAGATGGAAAGACTAGACCTTGTCAAGGATTCAAATTTACAGCATTTGGAATGATGTACATTTTAAACATCACTTTTTTCAATCTTTGGCTAAAACTATTAGTATATGGCATATTCGTCATCAAGATGTTGATGTTATTCATACAGAAGAAACGTGCACCTTTTTGGTGGCCATAATACATGGAAAAATCCTCTTGGCTAAGTTTAGCTATTCTGTCAATCCTTAAGACCCTCCTCTTAGGCATTTGTTAAGAAAAATGAAGGAAACATTCCTTATTGTATTATGACTTATAAATTGTCATCTGATCTTTTTATGGAAGAGAATTTTCTTTGGGGGAGCAGTCTTGCCCTGCACTAGTTTTTCCCCATTAGAATCAGGGAAGCACAGACTTATGGTGAGTCTAGATCTTTGTCGTTTGAATGAAGTATGGGTCCATGTTAACTGAAGATGGGAAGGGGTTCTTAGAACGAGAGAGGGGGGAATGCTCTTAAGACTTCAGTTGCTAAAACTTTAAAATATTTAAGAGATTTTCTGCTATATTGTTTGTATTTGTGGTAAATTGTGGCAGACATTAAATACATTTAAACTTCAGTATTACTACCTTAGGGTAACTGATAAATGAATGGCCACACATTTGCTCAAACCACCTTAGATATATTGTGGTATTGATCTAAGCAATAAGTCATGGGTGAGACGGGCTATACAAGCATTGAGGCACTCACAACGTTATAAAGAAAATGACTGGGCTAAGATAACTAACTTGGTGCCTGAAAACCCAAGAATGTTCAGGAAGATGTCTGACAAGCTAAAATAAGCTAACAGACAGGAAATCACTTGATTTAGTCTCCACACTCTTTAAAATCATATTCTGCTAATGCTGTTATGACAGTAAAAAACACAATTTTTTTCTCTCTGTAAAATTAAATGTCATTCTTGATAGCATAGTATTGGAAACATCATCCTTCCAAGTCCACACCAATACGTTACACAGAAAATTAAACTCTCTGTGTTTATTGAGTGGATAATGCAGTCTTCAAATGTGTGAGAACCCCTGCTAGGTGAGAAATTAAAAAAGGGAGTGCTATAAAATCTAATGGTATGTATGAAATACAGAAAAAGGTAACTTAATTGGTAATCAGAAGAAATCATAAAACTAATCATGCAATTAGTGTATTAAAAAGCCAGCATATGAGGTGTGTATAATTACCAGAAAACAATGGCATGGTGGATTCCAGAATTAGTGAATTAACAGTGATGTTGGGGGAGAGAGAAACTAAAGGAAGGAAAGATGTGCATGTAGAAAATGTACCACCATATTTATTGATAGTTTCTTGTTTTGGATACATGCACAAATACAGATTCCTGTGTGTAAGAGAGTCACTGTAAAAAAAGGTTTTTTTTCCAACTGCTAGATACAACTGAATGGGCACTTAGTCTGGGGAAAAACAACAACCCAGAAGGGAATATCTGCTCATTTAGATGAGGAAAAGCCTACGAATGGATAATTTTCTCTCAGAAGCTACCACCAAACATTTTCTATGAGAACAATGAATGTGCATGAGGAGAGGTGGAAAATGGCATGACTTTGTAAGACTGGATAAAGACCCCAATCTAAAACAAATGAAAAGCCCAGAGGGACTTCTCTCAGTTTAAGAGAACCCTATTTTTCCAGGGCTTCTATTGAGCAGATATAAATTCAATTTGTTGAATTCAGATTAAGTGATACATAATTAAATGGGTGGAATATTTCTTGTGACTTGTCAGTGATCAGGTTTGTTTAAAAGTTGCTTGTAATCACTTGTATTATATGCAACCCCAAAGTATATGCTAACATGTGTTTATAAGTCATAAGAACTATATGAAAATAAGTGTTAACATATTTTCCTAAAGAAATAAATCAAGTAATTTTGTCCTCTTTAGACATCTGCCTCCTTTACCCTTGGAAGGGAATCAAAAATAGCATCTGAATATATATCTCTATCTATATATCTCTATCTCTATCTCTATCTCTATCTCTATCTCTATCTATCTATCTATCTATCTGTCTGTCTGTCTGTCTGTCTGTCTGTCTGTCTATCTATCTATCTATCTATCTATCTTTTCTGAGGTTTTCGCGGGTGTTTGTATGTAGATCTTTGGTTATTCGGGTTTTCTCCTGCGTAAAATTGGAAGTGTCTTGGCAACGTTTTGACAGAGTCTCATTCGTCATCTTCAGGCTCGTGTTTACAGCTTTGTGCTTCTAGGAGCAATGTGTGATCACAGCTGTTTCTTCCTTTTAACTGCTAGTGGGGGTTTTCATAAAGAATCCATAAAGAAACCCCCACTAAAATCCAAGACAGAGAACAAGAAAATGGCAAAGCCCTCCTCCCATATATAAAAGGCACCACAGACAGAATCAGCAAGATCCTCCACAAACACAACATCAAGACAGCATTCTGTACAAACCGAAAAATATCCACCATCCTAAGAAACCCCAAAGACAAAATTGAGTTAGAAAATCAAGGAGTATATGAAATTGACTTCCGCTTGGCGCCACCTTTCTCGGTGGATGCTAATTTATGGCACTCCGCACTGGATAGTGTAAAAGCCGGTGTAAATAGCTTCGAACAGCTGTTCCCGACTTAATTTTCCCTCTCTGGTTGAGAGAGCAGGGGAAAGAGCAAGGGGGGAGAGAGGTAGATTCCCCTAGGGGCTTTGTTTTTGTTATTCAAAGTCCCGAACGGTCGAATCCCTTTGAATTCCTTCTACACTCCATTATCCAGCGCGTCTCCTGCAACAGCAGGAAAAGAGGAAGGTGTCCAAGTTCTGCTAACAATTGATTTCTTTTTGTGGATTTCTATAAGCAGGCGGAAGAAGCATGAGTGAACAATTATTGGTTTGCAAGTATTGTTGATTTCCTGACTTCCTACTTTTTTAAAGAGAGAAAAATTATTATTTTTTCCTTCTCTTAAAATGGCGTTTTAGACTAACTGCAAATAGATCAGCCTTGCTGCGAAATCAAAACTGAATGGAGACTTCATCATATTGTGTTGGATTCTGGATTGTTGGATTATATTACGTTGTTTAAGTATTTTATAAGGGGATTTTCAGTAAGAACTTTGTCATGAAGGTTTTTTCAGAAGAATGGATTCCTGACTTTATACAGGATTACACAGAAAGAATGTATTTAATTATTCAAAAATACGAACTCAATCAGGACTTAAATGCAATGGATGAGATACAAATAAAAATGGATAAATATGAAGATATGATCCTGAATAAACAAGTTGATGTAAAGAAGTTTCCTTTAAATAGTTTGGATGAAATGTCAGAATTTGTGTTACAGGAGGCTGTTTCCTGAACTGGAAAAATTTACAGGCTTAATACTTTTCAAGAGTTCTTTCTTTGGATTGATGGAATATATGGTAGTAATTTGTGGATTTTTGAACATAAGGATCTATTAGGTAATATTGTGACTGACTTTTCAAAAGGAGAAATGAAGGAAAGACAGAGATTAATGCATCAAAAAAAATGGCAAGAGACAAAAGTACTATCCTTTGAATTATTAACAGACAAAAATATTACTGTCCCTGAAAGACAAGTGAGGAAGATCTGGAAGAAATGGGTTGATTATACGTTTTATATCTATTATAAAAGTCTAGGTATTTGGATTTATACTGGATTTTGACGAGGATGGACTAAATTTGAATAACTACTGTAATTCTTGGTATTGAAATTTTATAATGAGTTGTATTGTATTTTGAATAGAATAATTTTGAAAGAATTTATGTAAGAATGACCTGGGGGAAAAATTATATGGTTATAGAAGCTATAAGGGAGATATTCTTTGAATTGGATTGGATTTTTATGTTTTAGTTGGTTTTAAATATTTTAGGATTAATTTGTTTTATTGATTTACATATTTTGTTATTCTTAATTGTTATTTTTTTTTTCTTGAAGGATTTTGGTTGTGTTAGGAGGAAGTCAGAGCTAGAGAGGGAAAATTGGTATAATAGTTTTGGGGGAAAATCTTCTTAGCATATGTTTGTTTTATTTTTATCTATACCTTGTGCTTCATCTGGGAAGTCAGGGGGGAGGGGGAGGGATTAGTGAAGGGAGAGGGGTTGGGGGGGAAAGGGGGGAAATTTTTTTTTTGTAAAACATTTTGAATTAAAAAAAAAAGGAGTATGTGAAATCCCATGCACCGCCTGCAGCACCACATGCATTAAAGAACATAAGAACTCAGTCAGAAAAGAGGAACCAACTTCTTTTCTGGTCCAACACCTTAAAGCCACAGTACATAAAATTGACTTCAAAACTACCAGAACTATCGCCAAAACTGAACACTTTAACAACAGAATAATCAGAGAAGCCATTGAGATAGAAAAACGCCCACATAGCATGAATAAACGAGATGATACCTCCCGCCTACCAGCCATTTGGAAACCCACCCTTATCGACAAACAAGTCCCTAACATGAAGAATGACGCAAGACCCACACTCACAAGTGCCACACAGCATGTCACCACCACACATCCACGTGGAAAGCAGTCTCAAACCCACACTGATGATGAAGCACGACCACGGACCAGAAGCCAGACCGCAGCTGCATCATTAGCCATTTCAAACCCCTCCAATCCATTCATGCAGCAGACTGACACCCACCATGAAGATGTAGCACGACCACGAACGCGAAGCCAAACAACAGCAATGCAGCTCACCAACTCAAATCTCTCTGCAACTCAGACTAACCTGAGCACAACCGAGCCCCCACCACCCAAACAGAACACACCCCCAGCCAATGAGAGCACAGCCAACCCCACCATACAGAGCACAGCCAAGCTCCTAACCAATCAGAACACACCTCTACCCAATCAGAACACAGCCAAGCTCCCAACCAATCAGTTCAAACCCCTACTAGCAGTTAAAAGGAAGAAACAGCTGTGATTACACATTGCTCCTAGAAGCACGAAGCTGTAAACACCAGCCTGAAGATGACGAATGAGACTTCGTCGAAACGTTTCCAAGACACTTCCAATTTTACATGGGAGAAAACCTGAATAACCAAAGACCTACACACACACACACACACACACACACACACACACACACACACACACATACACACAAACACCTCACACAAAAGATTTTCAATGGCAATGAAAACCAATCACACAAATATGTCTCTTGGAAGTAATATGTAATTTTGCATTTCACGCCACACCCACACCCACACCCACCCACACACACATATATGCTTTAGGGGAAATGTTGCACATTAATAATTTATAGATAATCTCAAAGATTAAGATATAAATATCTTGATATTAACAAGGTGCAGAATAAACTGTGAAAAAGGGATTTTTTGTAATAGTTGCATACCAACCCACACTTCAGTTTCTAGCTACTTCAAGGGACCCTGTTTGGCAAAGTGACAATTAATTCAGGAGCCTACAGGAATTTACCTTAGGTGGCTGTCTTTCTGATCTGTTCAGTTTTCATTCCCAGAATCCCTCAGCTAGAATGACCAAAGGAGATTATGGTAACTGGCTGACCAACCGCACTCAACTTGTAGTCCTCAACGGAACTACATCCACATGGAGGGACGTATGCAGTGGAGTACCCCAAGGCTCTGTTTTAGGCCCAGTACTCTTCAACGTCTTCATCAATGACTTGGACGAGGGGATAGATGGGGAACTCATCAAATTTTCAGATGACACCAAGCTGGCAGGAATAGCCAACACTCCAGAAGATAGGCTCAAGTTACAGAAGGATCTTGACAGACTTGAACATTGGGCGCTATCTAACAAAATGAAATTCAACAGTGAAAAAAGTAAGGTTCTACATTTAGGCAAAAAAACCAAAATGCACAGGTACCGTATATGTGGTACCTTGCTCAATAGTAGTACCTGTGAGAGGTACTTGGAGTCCTAGTGGACAACCATTTAGATATGAGCCAGCAGTGTGCAGCTGCTGCTAAAAAAGCCAACACAGTTCTGGGCTGCATAAACAGAGGGATAGAATCAAGATCACGTGAAGTGTTAGTGCCACTTTATAATGCCTTGGTAAGGCCACACTTGGAATACTGCATTCAGTTTTGGTCGCCATGATGTAAAAAAGATGCTGAGACTCTAGAAAGAGTGCAGAGAAGAGCAACAAAGATGATTAGGGGACTGGAGGCTAAAACATATGAAGAACGATTGCAGAAACTGGGTATGTCTAGTTTAATGAAAAAAAGGACTAGGGGAGACATGCTAGCAGTGTTCCAATATCTCAGGGGCTGCCACAGAAAAGTGGGAGTTGGGCTGTTCTCCAAAGCACCTGAGGATAGAACAAGAAGCAATGGGTGGAAACTGATCAAGGAAAGAAGCAACTTAGAACTAAGGAGAAATTTTCTGACAGTTAGAACAATTAATAAGTGGAAGGACTTGCCTGCAGAAGTTGTGAATGCTCCAACACTGGAAATTTTTAAGAAAATGTTGGATAACCATCTGTCTGAGATGATGTAGGGTTTCCTGCCTGGGCAGGGGGTTGGACTAGAAGGCCTCCAAGGTCCCTTCCAACTCTGTTGTTATTATGTTATTATTAATATATATGCAGAACATCAAACTAGAAGTGATAGCCCAGAGGTGGGTTTCAGCAGGTTCTGACCAGTTCTGGAGAACCTGTAGTGGAAATTTTGAGTAGTTCTGAGAATCGGTAGTAAAAATTCTGACTGGTGCCACCCCCATCTATTCTCTGCCTCCCAAGTCCCAGCTGAATGGCAGGAAATGGGGATTTTCCTGCCAATCCTTGGATTGAAAAGGGAATAGAGATTTTACAGTATCCTTCCCCTGGAGTGGGATAGGAATGGAGATTTTACAGTAACCTTCCTCTGCCATGCCCACCAAGCCACGCTCACCAAGCCATACCACGCCCACCAAGCCACACCCACAGAACTGGTAGTAAAAAATTTTGAAATCCACCACTGTGATAGCCCAAATAAATAATTTGAAGTCATATAACCAAACTACTTACCAAAAAAAAAAAAAAAAGGCCAGGCTTAGCTTTTCCTTGCTTGATTATGCAGAATCTTTATGTAAGTGATTCTGAATTTCGCAGAAACAGTGAGATATTTAAATACATAGCAATGCAATTTTCACCTGTATATTTTTTTTCAATTAAAGAGTAAAATAATAGGTAACTAATCTGGCTGAGAAAAATGTTATCTATCCATCTTGACAGCTGAAATTAGTTTAAAATTAGCTTAAATTGCCTTATTTAGTGTTCAGTTGTTCTGTTTCTATACTGAATGTTCAGTTGTTTGAAAGAGTTGTACGTCTCCTTCTAGATATCTCTGTTTGTTTTCCTTACAAGGAAAAAGCTAACAATTCCTACTGTGATGTATTAACTAGCTGATTCTTAAAAACAATATTTAAGTGAACCTGTCCTCTCCTGTCCTGTCCTACTATCTATAAGAAACTGGGAGACTTCCATCTAATGCTATCCTTAGAACATTGATACCATTGTTATCCCATTACTATACGACAAGAACTGAACTGGATATGTCTGGTTTAATGAAAAGAAAGACTAGGAGAGACATGATAGCAGTGTTCCAATATTTCAGGGGCTGCCCCAAAGAAGAAGGAGCCGGGCTGTTCTCCAAAGCACCTGGGGGTAGAACAAGAAGCAATGGGTGGAAACTGATCAAAGAGAGAAGCAACTTAGAACTAAGGAGAACTTTCCTGACAGTTAGAACAATTAATAAGTGGAATGACTTGCCTGCAGAAGTTGTAAATGCTCCAACACTGGAAATTTTTAAGAAAATGTTGGATAACCATCTGACTGAGATGGTGTAGGGTTTCCTGCCTGGGCAGGGGGTTGGACTAGAAGGCCTCCAAGATCCCTTCCAACTCTGTTGTTGTTAAAATTGTTAAGAATATTAACAATTGTTCAAGAGCAGCTGTATTTGAAGTAGTTTGGAGTGGTGTTCATGATCTTCTAAGTAGATTTTGAGACATTACATTTTGAGCTGTGTGTATGAAATACACATGTATTTCAATCAATATTGACTCCTGGTGACTGCCTGAACAAGTCCCTGCAGTTTTCTTGACAAGATTTTGAAAATAGTTTGCAATTGTGTCTTCTTTTAGGGCTGAGGGAGAGAGACTGGCCCAAGCTCACCCCACTAAGTTTGTGTCTAAAGATGGGGCTAGAATTCACAGTCTCCCAGTTAGTCATTTTTATGTGTGTAAGGCATTACACATTTCTAAACCTACCGTATATACTCGAGTATAAGCCGAGTTTTTCAGCACGTTTTTTGTGCTGAAAAACGTCCCCTCGGCTTATACCGAGTCTCACGCCTCGGGAACCCCGCAGGAGGTACCAACGGACTCCATGGGAGGGACGGGAGCGGGCCACGAGGTCTCACGGGATTTGTCGCCCCCGGGCCGGCCCCCATTCCCGTGCCTGGTGGGCGGACGGCGCAAACTTGGCGGGCTGTGCATTGGCGCGGGGAAGCCCTGGTGGTGCAGTGAGAGGGCTGGGCAGGGCCGCCAGCCTTCTCGGCTGAGGAGGAGGTTTCCCGACGCGAGCTCGCCACGCGAGAGCCACCCAAAGGCCAGAAGAAAAGGTCATTCCATCGGAGTAATGGGCGAAGGCTCCTTCCTCTCCCGCCTTACCCATGCTGTGCGAGCCCGGCTGGGCTGCAACCCCGCCGCCGCGCTCCTTCCTCAGCCTCCCGGGGCTCGCGCTCTAGCAGCCGCCAAGCTCAGGCGGACTCGGCAGCTCCCCATCAGCACTCGCACGGCGCGATTCGGGCAGGAGGAGTCGGGCTCGCTCTGTGGCGGTGGCGCCTCCGCCGCCGCCGCCGCCGCCACCGCCACGAGCGAGCCCGACTCCTCCTGCCGAATCGCGCCGTGCGAGTGCTGATGGGGAGCTGCCGAGTCCGCCTGAGCTTGGCGGCTGCTGAGCGCGAGCCCGGGAGGCTGAGGAAGGAGCGGCGGCGGCGGGGTTGCAGCCCAGCCGGGCTCGCACAGCATGGGTAAGCGGAGAGAAGGAGCCGCTCCATTACTCCGATGGAATGACCTTTTCTTCTGGCCTTTGGGTGGCTCTCGCGGCGCGAGTTCGGGTCGGGAAACCCTCCTCCTCAGCCGAGAAGGACTGCACCGCCAGGGCTTCCCCGCGCCAATGCATAGCCTGGCGGGAGTTACTGCGGCTCATCCGGCTCCCGCCCCAACTGGTGGTGTTGGGGCAGCCGCTGCCGCTTTCTAGCAAAAAGGTCGCTCGCCCAAAACTCCTCGCCTTCTCCTGGGAAGGGCTGGATGGCTAGCCGGGAAGGGTTGGATAAGCAAGCCAACCTCCTCCTCCTCCTCCTCTCCCCATAGCGAAAGAGCGTTTTCCCGTTGGAAGAGAGAGAGAGAGAGAGAAAGGAGGGGCCGTTCCTCCCCTTCTTTCATTCTTTCTTCTCCCTCCGTGCTTCAGAAGCTGGGCGTGTGTGTGCGCGCCCTAGTCCCCTTCTGTTCGGCGGCGCTGGAAGAGAGAGAGAGAGAGAAAGGAGGGGCCGTTCCTCCCCTTCTTTCATTCTTTCTTCTCCCTCCGTGCTTCACCGTGCTGGGCGACCTGGAGCAGCTGCTCTTCAGCCAGATGCTCGGTGAGTCAGCCCGTCCCCTTCCTTCCCGTGGGGGTCTGCCTTGCTGGTGAAGGTTATTGGGGCTTTTGAGCAAGGGAGGAGGAACGCGAGCACCGCCTTTCGCGCTGGCATTCCGGGATTTCCCTTTGTTTAGAGCTGGGAATCCTCCTTCCCCCTTTTGCACTCCTCCTCCTCCTCCTCTCTCTCTCTCTCTCTCTCACACACACACACACACACACAGACTCCTAAAGTCGATTGGCACAATGCTAAGCAACCACAGCAGTGGGTCAAGGGTGAAGGCCTAGGAACCTGGCAGGTGAAAGGTTGAGCGACATGAAAGGCAAAGACCACAATTGTTTTAAGAAAGAAGCTTTAGCAGGGAGGGGGGGATGGGAGGGTGTTTTAAGTTTTGGCAAACAGCCAGGCCAACTGTATTGGAGAAGGTCACACAACTGGCCTTAACATTTTAGCTGCTGTCTTTTTCCTCACACTTGGGTTTAATGATATTAGAGATCCTTATTGCCCTGCCAAAAAAAAAAAAAAAAGAGCCACCCCAACGTCTATGAAAATTAACCTTCTCTGCCAAGAGACACTGTGCAGGGTATTTTCACTATTGGTGTGCATACAGGCTTAGATTTGTGCTGGGTTCTTAGTGCTTAGAGCACTGACCTTCAGAGGCACCCTGGTCCCTTGGAAGCTAAAGGAGGACTCATTTTCATGCTTGCAGTTGTATTGTCAATTTCTGTGAGACAATGTTGTTGAAGTAACTCACTCACTCATTCATTCATTCATTCATTCCTTGTGTGTCCAATCACACTTAGCCAATAAAAATTCTATTCTATTCTATTCTATTCATTCATTCATTCATTTTATTTTGTCAAATACATATTAAATAATTATATAAATATAAGCATGAATTGAATACATAAAAGGAATACAACTAAAGGGAACATTAGGACAGGGACGGTAGGCACGCTGGTGCTCTTATGCACGCCCCTTACAGACCTCTTAGGAATGGGGTGAGGTCAATACTAGATAGTCTTTGGTTAAGGCTTTGGGGATTTTGGGAAGAGACCAGAGTCAGGTAGCACATTCAGGCATTAACAACTCTGTTACTGAAGTCACATTTTCTGCAATCTAGATTGGAGGTTCACTTTTAAGTTTGAATCTATTGTGTTCTCGTGTATTGTTGTGGTTGAAGCTGAAGTAGTCATTGATAGGAAGTACATTGTAGCAGATAATTTTATGAGCTATGCTCAGGTCATACCAAAGGCGGCGTAGTTCTAAATTTTCTAAAGCTGGGAATCCTCCCTCCCCCCTTTGCGCTTTTATTGTTTTCGTTCAAATAAATATTCATGTTATTTTACTTGGCTCTATCTTTATTTTTTACATTGACCAGTAGCTGCCTCATTTCCCACCCTCGGCTTATACTCGAGTCAATAGTTTTTCCCAGTTTTTGTGGTAAAATTAGGTGCCTCGGCTTATATTCGGATCGGCTTATACTCGAGTATATACGGTATTTTTTGATGTAAACATTCCATAGAAATTTTATTATGAATAAACCAATGTTCATTCAAAATAGGTAAAGGATGTGTTCTTGGCATCCATAATTTTCCTGAAATGTAAAACTACTGGAAGCATGTGGAATTTCTGTTCACAAGGTTTGGTGTTTCAAAGCATATCTCCCTTATCCTTCTCCAATTCCTCTGCTCAGTCTAAAATGAATTTGTTCCCCACTTTTGCCTTGGTAACTATTTGTATGGGTGAATTTATGTATTCAACTTCCTGGAATTTTAAGCAGGGGTTTATTTAAAAGTTGACCTATCTAGTATGATTACTCTTGTTATCGGTTGAAGAGAAATATCATAGAAATCCAACCCAGTAGCTTTCAAGGCTTTTTTTTCCAAAACTCATCAAATATAAGATTTCTTTACATCTTTTCCCCCACTTTCTCTACACGTTAGTTGAACTGCATCTATTGAACTGCATTATTCTGTTATGGTGAGCACATTTTGATGCTCCTTCTTCTGTCTAATCTTGGATCAGATCTTTTTAAAGTGGAATGGCATAAACAGGATATCTATTTTTTTAAAAAATTCACCAGGTGAATTATAAGCCATAGTTTACGATACTAGATGAACCAAACAACTATTAAGTGGAAGTATATAGTGAAACAACAATGGAAAGAAACCGGTGCTAAATACTTATTTGAAATTCACTTTTTTTATTTTGTCACAACAATATACACAAGCATCAACATAAAATAACTACATATCATACATATAAGCATATATATGAGCAAAAGTATGCAATAACTATATTAATTTGATATAATGGAAGGGAACAATAGGACAGGAATGGTAGGCACTTTTGTGCTCTTATGCACACCCCTTATAGTCCTCTTAGGAATGGGGTGAGGTCAATAGTAGACAGTTTTTGGTTAAAGCTTTTGGGATTTTGAGAAGAGACCACAGAGTCAGGTAATGTGTTCCAAGTGTTAATAATTCTGTTGCAGAAGTCATATTTTCTGCAATCAAGATTGAAGCAGTTAACATTAAATTTAAATCTATTGTTTGCTCTTGTATTATTGCGAATGAAACTGAAGTAGTCTTCAACAGGAAGGACATTGCAATAGATGATTCTATGAGTTAAGCACAGGTCTTGTCGGAGTCGGCGGAGTTCTAAGTTTTCTAAACCCAGAATTTCGAGTCTGGTGGTATAAGGTATTTTGTTTTTTTCAGAGGAGTGGAGAACTCTTCTTGTAAAATATTTCTGGACACATTCAATTGTGTTGATGTCAGAAATGTGATATGGGTTCCACTTGCCAGATGGCTCCCAATTTTCAGGGCTTCAAAATAACATGCCTTGTTTTTGCATGTGCAATAACATTTCAATTTGGCAAAGACCTGATAAATGCCCCTTGAATGGGACTATCCCTTGAGAACTCTGCTTTCTGTTTATCCAAGTCATGTTTTCCTGACATGGAAGGCTATATTACATTATTGCTCCATTTAATCTACTGAATAATTTGAGCATGAAAGTACTATTGATGAGTGACTAAGATCAAATTTCCAGAAGAAACTATTAAGCAATACCTGTTTTAAGTCAATAGAATACAATCACTATCTCCCAGTTTCCCATCTTAGGTTTAAACAGCAGCTTGTCTGCATCTTTACGATACAATCATGCCATCCCTTCTTTTCTTTAACAAGACACATTCAAGGCTAGTATTCAATAGGGTGATATTCATCTGAACAGCTGAGACAGAACCCTGCCAGGTTCAATTTGCACTACCACTATAATTCTTTCTATGTCTGTTAGGACATTTTGATCGGAAAAGGCTGCATTTAAATTTTTGTTCCGGGGGGGTAGGGGGTGTTATTCGATAACTTCAGAATGAGTCTTTTTCCTATTCTTAAAAACAGTTTTAGTATAATTTAGATATTCCAAGATTTAGGGATAAATTCTGACACTGAAAATTTTCCAGCATTATATCTGGTGAAATCATAGTGTACTCAACATATGTTGATCTATTTTGAGAAAAATATAACAGAAAATAATTTATAGAATCTATCAATGATAAAGCTCAGTTTCCTATAATAATCCATAGATATTTCTGATCTCAAGAGAAGTAAATTGTATTTTTATTCCAATTAGTACTGTAGCCAGAATATAAAGCATATGATGGCACTGCTTTAATAAACTTTGGTAATTATATTAAGCAATTATCCAAAATAGCCAACATAGCATTAACATACCAAAACAGTTTGTATTCAGTATCCACAGTATCATATTTTGAAATTGTATAATAAAGAGGTGAAAATATTAAGAAGTTCTGCTCATCAAAACAGAGATTGCATATTATTTACTCCTGAGTTAAATGTTACATTAAAAACATTTATGCTTACTGAATAAAAAAGCTAAGCAAAAAGTAGGCTTCTGGGCCTAATTCAAAATTGCAATAATGGAGAAATAGCAGTAATAGTTATATTTTTACCACCAGGAAAGGGTAAATTAGTTTGTGAGATTTTCTTAACCATGTACCAAAACAATTTGCTTAGCTATTATGCTTCTTGATTGATTGTGGTTGTGGGGAAGACATTCTCACAGAGAAGATGGGGTGGGGTGGGGTGGGGTGTCAACCTATTCTCCAAAGCAACTGAGAAGAGAACTAGAAATAATATATTTAAGCTTATCAAAGAGAGATCCAATCTAGAATTAAGGAGAAAATTCCTATCAGTGAAAACAATTGATCAATGGAATGGCTTCTCTCCAGAGGTTGTGGGCACTCCATCAATGGATGTTTTTGAGAAGAGACTGAACAATCACTTATCTGAACTAGTACAGAGTCTCCTGCTCAGTTGGACTAGAAGACCACTAAGGTTCCTTTCAATTCTAGTATTCTGAATTCTATATTTGTGTTCTGATGTAGCAAATCTTTCTGGTTGCTCCTATGAATTGCCATCCTGGTACAGAATACATACTATCTATAGAGCAAATTATCAGCATACAGGGCATAGAAAGGAATAATAATAAAGACTTTTCATAAACTGCAGAACTGCAGAAAAAAGAATTGCTACCAACCTGCCTTCCATTCAGGACCTGTATATTGCACGAGTCAAAAAGAGGGCTGTGAAAATATTTACAATCCCCTCGCATCCTGGACATAAAGTGTTTCAACTCCTACCCTCAAAAAAACACTATAGAGCACTGCACATCAGAACAACTAGACACAAGAACAGTTTTTTTGCAAATGCTATCACTTTGCTAAACAACTAATTCCCTCAACATTGTCAAACTAGTTACTAAATCTGCACTACTATTAATCTTCTCATTGTTTCCACCATCCATCTCCTTTCACTTATGACTGTATGATTGTAATCTTGTTGCTTGTATCCTTATGATTTATATTTATATTGATATTGTTTCCTGATTGCTTATTTGTACCCCATGACTATCATTAAGTGTTGTACCTTATGATTCTTAATGAATGTATCTTTTCGTTTATGTACACTGAGATATGCACCAAGACAAATTCCTTGCATAATTGCGTATCCAATCACACTTGGCCAATAAAAAATTCTATTCTATTCTATTCTATTCTATTCTATTCTATTCTATTCTATTCTATTCTATAGCAGCAATATTTCACTAAGGCCACATTATAATTAATTAATATTGATGAAGTTATACTAGGATTCAGTAAAATAAAGAGCTCATTGGGTGATTTGGGACTTGATGCTCTCTCTCACCTTAACCTACTTCATATAAATACAATTAGAAGAGTTGCCCTGTATGCTATTCCAAGTTTTCAGACACAAAATGAGATACACACCATCATCATCACTATCATTATAAGCTCTAAAGTTCAAATTCACCACCATTAAATTATCTTCACGCCAATGGACAACAATTAAATGGTTGTCTTTGTGTTAATCTGTATGTAATTATCGAGCTCTAGAAAATCACATTTCTTTTATGTTACTATATCATCAATTCCTCTTTAAAACTGACCTAAGGTACTTCAAAATCAGGATGATCATTTTGTATTTTTTAGCATTCGAAAAAAACAAGGTCAACAAGGAATTGCAGTAAGATAAACCTGTGTAGACTCTTTGAACAGATTTATCTCCTGCCACACCAGGTTTTTCATCTACAATAAAGAAGAAACTGTTTCCAGTGGTAACAACTCTGAACTACACCGGCCAGCCTTAGGTGAGAAGAATTGGATGCAAAATTGCTTCTCTCTTTCACAAATACAATTTGCAAAGTGAGAGCATTTCACTGCTCTTCCATAAGCACCTCTCCAGGTTATGCTTCTCAGAACACCGAGTCTGCTCACATCCAGCTCTTACAATGCAGTAGGGAGAAATGGCAATGGCTTTCTGCAGCTAGCGTGGATCAAGCAAAACATTCTCCTAGCCATTCAGATGTGCAAACAAGATGACCTGAGAATCTTTATAGAACTCAGCAAGTGTCAAGTGAAATGTAGAGTGATACGTATACCTATTTATGATCTCCTTGCTGGAGACGTCTATTCTTTGATTAAAGCCAGCTGGGGATGCCATATAAAACTTCCGTCTGGCATTTCTCAGAACACACTGATCTCAGATATAAGTATGAGAAATTCTTACATATTCCTAAAAGATAAAGGTTGAGAATGTGCATAATTCCCTGTTGAGAATAAAACAGGAAGTATTTTTGTTATGAATTTCTAAGATGCACCTGAGAATGTAGTCTTAAATAGGCATGCAAGACATCTGAAAGCTCAAGTTTCCCAAGTCAAAATTATAATTACCTATATCAGTCTCACCAAAATACAGTACTATTAGGCAGCAAGGTACTTAGATTAAACTTGAAAATTTCATTGACGTATCTTTTTTAATCTATCATTTTTATTGTATCCTATCCTTTGGAGCAACCATGGCTAAATCACTGAATAAATAATATATGTTTCTGTTGTTATTTAATATATAGAGCTGTAAAAATAGCCATTCTTTATATTTTTACTACAAATATTATTGTGTAGTACTGCTTTACCAAGCCATTGTTAAGCTAGAATTACCTAGTGAACCTTCTTGATCTAAAAGGCTACTGTGGGGTGGACCCAAAAACTGGGACCATCTGGAAATTCCTATAAACCAGATTAGGATATTGAAAAAAATATATCCCCTGAAGGTCATAACCAACTATTTATGTGGTGTTGCTCCATGATCCACTATATGGAGGTCTGGAGAAAGCTTTGCTTTCATATAATGTTTACAAGCAATCACAAGAGTAGAAAAATTAGTATTTCTTTTCTTAAATGTCCAGGTCTGTTGGGACTTCATCAATCTGGGTTTTCAGTCAAAGTGACTGGTCAGGCTGGCTAGTATTCTGGGATTTGTAGTCTAGTGTTCAAGGGACTTTGGTTAGGGAAAAGTGATTTATGGGCACCCTCAAGTGGCAGCTCTCAGCCACAAAAGTAATTGGTTTGTGAGTGGAATTCAAACACATGTGAAGTGACAGACATATGCAATACGATAACAGAAATAGAAGGGTAAAGTCCAATAGCTGAAGTCAGAAGCAGCTAATGTCAAGATATAAAGCAAAATATTTTGGTTGTCAGAAAAAGGTATTGATAAGCCACTTTTCACACTTCTTCAATGCAAACCTGAAATTCTCTGAAGTTATGTGATTGTCATATTAGTCTGACCCATGCTTTTAATGAGGTCAAGGCTTGGAGACTTGGGATCTATGGGAAAACAGTTATTGCAGCTGAGTTCTCTGCATTTGATCCCAATGCCAGACATTCCAAATACCCCCTTGCTGTAAAAATAATTACACATTTTAAAGTATTACCTGTTTCAACACATTAGACATTGTTTTCCTCCAAACAACTGTTGCTAAGCAATAACATCAATCAATAATGAAACACGCAGACATTTGCTGTAATGTGGGATGCAGGGTTTTCTTTGTGTTAACATTTTAACCTGGACCATTTTTCTAAGTGTGAAATACTTGCTACCAAAACAGAGCTTACAAAGACGTTATTAGAAAATATATAATGCATTACAGGTGTAATTTCCTATTATCCAAACAGGTATTTCTGGATCTTTATAGGATATTCTTCATTTTAAAAAATGCACTATTTAGAGAGAAAAAATCTCTGTCTTTCTGTCTTGTCTGTCTCTGTTTCTTTCACACACACACACACACACATACACATACAAACTCACTCACACACATAGAGGGAGAGAGAGAAAGAGGGAGAGGGAGGGAGGGAGGGAGAGAGGGAGAGAAGAAGGATTTTTATGTTTATTATAATTTAATTTTCTAAAGTTGCTATTTCCAAGAAAGGGTGTGACAAGACTGGATAAAAATTTAAAAAAGGCACTTAAGGAATTATGGCACAAACATAATTGTAGGGCACCTGATTAGAAAAACTGTTATAGAAGTTCCCTGGGTCACAATTCCCTTGAAATCATTTTACGTACCATTGAATTCAATGAGGCTGCACAGCATATTCATAATTACAGATGAAACATTTATCAAGGGATTTATTGCGAAACTCTTTGAAATATATTTGTAGTTTTGTTTATAATGCTATATTTATGGTACTGATATAAGCAGTAAGTAGCTTTGCACTGAGACAGAAATTATCTATTATATTCCCGGATATATTACTCTTAAAATCGGGTACATGGACTAATTTATTTATTTATTTATTTATTTATTTATTTATTTATTTATTTATTTATTTATTTATTTATTTATTTATTTATTTATTTATTTTGTCAATCATATATAATAGGTAAAAGTATAAATATAATTTGGATACATGACAAGAGTAAGTAAAAAGGAAGATTAGGACAGGAACGGTAGCCACATGGATGCACTTATGCCAGTGGTAGGATTCAAGTAATTTAACAACCGGTTCTCTGCCCTAATGATTTCTTCCAACAACCAGTTTGCCAAACTGCTCAGTAAGTTAACAACCGGTTCTCCCAAAGTGGTGCGAACTGGCTGAATCCCACCACTGACTTATGCATGTCCCTTACAGTCCTCTTAGGAATGGGGTGAGGTCAACAGTAGACAGTTTAAGCTTAAAGTTTTGGGGTTTGGGGAAGAAATCACAGAGTCAGGTAGTGGCCACTCTGTTACTGAAGTCATATTTTCTGCAATCAAGTTTGGAGACGTTTGGACTAGGAGGAACAGTCACTATGCCATATGGAAACTAAGCAGAAATGTCTAAGTAAATCCATGACAAAGATTAACTTAACATATAATTTACATTTACATATAATAATGAGAATAATGAAAAAATGCTCTTTAATAATATAATCCAAAACATTCAAGCTTATGAAAGAGATTTATCTGATGATATGATTTCATATACCCCACTACAACTTGCTCCGACATGAGAAGAGAAGATGGTGGAAAATATCCAAAATTTAATTTTGAAATAATTGCCTCAAAATGCAGTTCTGATGATCGGTTGTTTGCCCCATGAACCTTTTACAAGGTGAAAGTGAGATAAAATACACCACTCATTTCTCAAAATGAATACAATCCTGATCCAAGACAGATTCCAAATAGCAGGAATTTAGAGTTGATATAATTATCGTAGAGCTACAAGTCTAAGTATCAGCAAGTAAGAAATGCATGCAGAGCGGAATATAAGTGAACAAAGTGTGCAGATAAAGTTTTCACTTTCATGGACTATTTAGAGTCAAATGATCTCTTTCAGTATAAAATAATTACTCTATTTGAATAAAAAGTTTGATCAAGGTCAGTGAAGTCCTAACAAGAAACCCAGGTGGTCAACTGAGAGCTATTAGAAAAGAATAATTAGTTTTATAAACAAGACCTCCATAGTATAAATGATTGTACAGTAGTTTCTTTTGGGGCTGATTTTGTCCCGAACAGAGAAATGCTGGCTTTATTATTTCTACCTAAAAATAAAGAACTTCAGGATACTTAATAAAACCTTAAATAAACAATCCCAGAGGCACAATTCTTCTTGCGGAGTGCAGTTTAGTTTATTGCTATGTAACCAGAGACTAAGGAAATGTAAGAGAAATGGGATCATGAAACAGCCAAGCTTAGATTCTGCTAAACAAAATGGGTTTGAATAAGATGTCAAAAGCCAAAATATATTTAATATAGAACTCCATGATCAAGATTTTAGCATTTGTGTGTTCTGTTTTACAAAAGATTACTAGCAAACTTGTTTTGGGGAAGGTGAATTAGGTCAACATGAATAGGTGTTATGCTTGTTGCTTTATCTGTTAAAAATCTTTTCTTTTTGTCCAGTGGGAGGAACTTGTTAGTACATTTCATATTTCTTCCTTGTTCTCAGTGGACTACAGAGATTCAGAACGCTGGTTTTAATAGGTGGTAAAAGCTAGGTAGGGAAAGACTTTCATTGCCCTCCATTTTCCAAGGCATTGTTATTTTATTGAAAATAATCCATTTTTTTCCTTTATAACTCAAAGCAAAGTTATCTCTTAACCTTTACTTGGTTTATGCTTCAAACAACCTTGAAACATTCCATTTTCTCCTATTCTTTAAAACAATTTGAAGTTTTTTCAATTCCAACCATCCAGCTGGTTAGCTTCTAGCTCTTAGCAGCTGTATAAAAAAGTAGGAAGTTTACAATTAGGATTTTTCTCTATCTTCATTCAAAGATCTAATCTGTTTACATGAAGAGCATATTCTGAGATGGAGATAAATTTTCTATTCTGCCTTATCTTCTAAGTCAACATGATCCTAATTCGGGACTTCTTTCTTCAAATTCAGGACTAGTTTTCTATGCCTAATTTAATGCTACACATAAGAACATATTAAAGTTGAGAGGGAAAAAACTAAAGAAAAATTAAGAAAAAATAGTGTAGCCAAATTGGTCCTATAGAAAACCATTGATATACCAATTTTTCCCCAAAAAATCTTAGTTTTCTCAAACAGTGATCTCTTTAAAAATATTTCAACAATTTGCAATTCAGTAGCTAATATAGTAGAAAAATAAAAGGAACAGGAAAATTGCTCTCCATATGTTCTCTTGTATAGAAGATTAAATCAGATTTAGTTTAATGGTATTATAGGATAAGATGAAGATTATTATAGTCTGAATAAATTTGCACCAGCACATATTTAAGAAGACATAAGATATCAGTTATAATGTTACTTTTTAAGTTGCTATGTCAGTATTAGAGACTTGTGGATAGTAAATAGGCAACCAGACAAAACAGTGCACTAAGCAATGGATTGGATTCATCAGTCTAAGCTGGTCTTCCAACTCTATGACTTTATATTCAGGTATCATAATTATGAATGGTGCTTAATTATTGCATAAGATTTGGGCAACATGGAGATCATATATAATCCATGGAACTTATTCTCCAGAGAGGGAGGGAGGGAGGGAGGGAGGGAAGGAGGGAGGGAGGGAGGGAGGAAGGAAGGAAGGAAGGAAGGAAGGAAGGAAGGAAGGAAGGAAGGAAGGAAGGAAGGAAGGAAGGGCAAAATCCACAGTCAGTATTGCTTACAAAGATATTGAATCATAGAGATAAGTAGTACTTGAAATTTTAATTGGTTGGTTACATACCGGATTAACAATGGGAAGAAACAGCATTATTCTTAGGACAGTAGAAATGCCCAGTGGTCCGGTCCAGGTTACGTGGACCACTTTGATGAACATATTGTCCATCCAGCATCTTTCAGAATTTCCAGGATACAAACAATGGTGGGTTGTATTAGTTTCATAAATTTGAAAAATACCAACTTGAAAAATGTTAATTTACTGTAATTTACTGCAAAAAAAGTTATCTGGTATTTCCCCAGATGTCTTAGGCTTCAGTTTTCCTAAACTATTCTTATTGCACATGCCAGGAGGATGGAAGTTAAACTACAGAACATCTGCAGAACATCATAATGCCAGTCCCATGGTTGTCTATTTATAAATTAAAATAACTTCATCAAGGTCCTGCAGATATCTTGCTTCAACTCGGTGCCTTCAAAATTAAACACCTGCATGGCAGGCACCTGTATGCTAGAATTGCTAGGCCATCTGCTGTACATAAGGCAGGCTTTTATTTTACTTTTTTTTTTTTTAGACTTGGGTTGTCAAGGGAAATTGTTAGAAAAGGAAATCTTTGAAAAGAAGAAAGATTCTAGACTGCAATGCCAGCCCAGATTGTTCAGCTAAGAAAGCCAAGTTTTATCATTAGATTTTTCTCCCTCATTTTTATGTAGCATTTTCTTGATCATCAATATCACCATTACATGAAAACCTAAATATTGGAAGAGGTATTATTGTAATTATTTTAGAAAAAAAATTAATGCACAAGAAAAAGAAAGCCCATCAAGCAATTAATCAGGATTTTAAATTTGAATTAAAATGAGATTGCATTGAAATATATTTTACTAATAAGCAAAAAGATTGATTCAATGTATATAAAAATTCTCCAAACACACATAATGTATTACTTATCACTAACTGGATTGCCTTGTTTTTTCTTTGAAGACATTTCACTTCTTAGCCAAGAAGTTTCTTCAGCTCTGACTGGATGGTGGGGAATGGAATGATTTATATTGCTTTTAGATACCTGGCCTTTTAGAGAGTAGTTGAGGTCCCTTGGATGTTTATCCGTGTCCTCAGGGTCACCTGAGCAATGCAAATGAATATGGAGCCTTCTTGGAACTACAGAAAGGATTGAGTTGTAGACTGGAGATAGATGATGTCATAACCCTCCCTCTCTGTGTGTTGAGAGAGAGCTGTTCAGTTTTGACATAGATGGCATGTTTGACCCCTCCTTCAAACCAGCGGTCCTCTCTGTCCAAAATGTAGATTTTTCTGTCTTCAAAAGAGTGGCCTTTGTCTTTTAAATACAGATGATCTGCTGAATCTTATCCTGGTGGGTTTGTTCTCCTATGTTGTGCCATGCATAGATGAAATGTCCCCAATGTACATTTCTGCACATTTCACTGTATTGTACTGCATACGCCACGTTGTTCAGTTTGTGTCTGGGTATTTTATCCTTGGGGTAGACAAGCTTTTCACAGTGTATTCTTGGTTTAAAGTGTGCACGTATATTGGGTTGCCTGAAGATCCTCCTGAGCTTTTCAGATATTCCTGCAACATATGGAATGACAACATTGTTTTGTTTATTGTTCTTTTCTTTGTCTGTTATTGAGGGGCTCCTTCTAGGACTTTTTGGGATTTGATGAGGGCCCACTTGGAATAGCCACATGTTTTGAGGGCTTCCTTGATGTGTTTTAGTTCTTTTTCTTTCCCATCGTTGCTGATAGGCAGGCCTTCAGCTCAATGGTGGAGGGTTCTGATAACTCCCATTTTGTACTCCAGTGGGTGGTGAGAATCAAAATGTAAATATTGATCTGGCTGTGTTGTTTTCTGTAAACTTCAGTGTTGAGGCTTCTTTCTTCTTTAAAATGTACTGCACAGTCCAGGAAGGCTAGGCTATTTTCCTTAACATCTTCCCAAATGAATTTGATGTATCTGTCCAGAGTTGGTATGTTTGATGAACGCTTCCAATTCCTGTGTTTTGATCTTGGCTCAAATATCGTCTATATACCTATACCAGTGAGTCGGCAGAATTCCTATGAAGGAATTTAGGGCTTTGGTTCAGGAGTGAAATCCAGCACGTTCTGACGGGTTCTGGAGAATCGGTAGCGGAAATTTTGAGTAGTTTGGAGAACCAGCAAATACCACCTCTGGCTGGTCCCAGAGTGGGGTGGGAATGGGAATTTTGCAGTATCTTTCCCCTGGAGTGGGGCGGAAATGGAGATTTTGCAATATCCTTCCCCTGCCACATCCACCAAGCCACACCCACCAAACCATGCCCACAGAACCAGTAGTAAAAACATTTGAATTTCACCACTGCTTTGGTTTCATACTGTTCCATATAGAGATTGGCCACAATGGGGGAGACAGATGAACCCATGGCACAGCCACGTTTTTGTCTGTAGAAACAAAATGTTTTTTTAAAGTAGGTAGTGGCCAGGCTGGAAAGGGGATGAACTGAAGACTCATCTGGGCATTTTCCCCCCCTGTAATGACTCTAAAATCATCAATGTCTAATTGGCTAATCACCAATCATTTTAAAGATGTCATCAATATTCTATCATCACTGGACTGTTTCAAAATTAAACTCAATAACCTTTATCAGGAGTTCAGCTGAAAGCAATATTGTTCATTACTTAATATGACTACTTCTCATCCAATTCAGTGGATATTTGGAGGTAATTATCACCTAATCTTGCTCAATATTTATAATATATCAATAAACCTTACGTGTTTATCACTTCACAAGTTTATCTTTGATAACCCTTGGACCAATAATTAGTAATATGTTATTACAGTACTATAATCAGTATGATAAGTGATTATTAGAATAACAAATTTAACAATATTCTAGGATATTCCAAGAAGTAAACAGAAAGTAAACATAGACAAACAAGGCGTTGGACTTATCAGTCCTATCAGTCCATGTTAGAAGCCCACATATCTAATGGTGCATTAAACCTAACAAATCAATTAGATTTTCCTCTTTCCACAAGAGTCTGGACCAGGGGTCTTAAAAATTCAAAGAGCCATTTGGACCCATTTCCCACAGAAAAGAAAACACCGGGAGACATAAAACCTGGGTGGCTGTGGCTAACTCGACGTCACACACTCCCACCCAGTCACATGACCCCCCCAGCCATTTTGTGGCTCTTTGTGTTTTCTTTTCTGTAGGAAACAGGTATCTCTCTGTATGTGTGTCGGTCTCTTTCTCTTTCACTCTCTCTTTCACTCTCTGTCTCTGTCTCTGTCTCTCTCTCTCTGTGTCTCTGTTTCTGTGTCTCTGTCTCTCTCTTTGTCTCTCCCTCTCTCTCTCTCACTTTCTCTCTGTCTCTTTCACTCTCTCTTTCACTCTCTGTCTCTGTCTCTGTCTGTCTCTCTCTCTCTCTCTCTGTCTTTCTGTCTGTCTCTCTGTCTCTCTCTCTCTCTCTCTCATGTGTGTGTTCCAAAAACAGGTGAGGGTTGGGGGTTTGTTTTTTGTTTTTTTGACGATGTTCTTGTTCTTCTTTGGGTGTTTTTTACCATATTATTTAAATCAAGAGGCTCCAATCAATAATGTACATCAGCTCGGTATCTGGGTGGTAGCTTAGCCTGGTTTGTTTATTGTTCTTACCTTCCCGCCCAACAGAAAATTATGAAAATTCATTTCTCATCTTCTGTGATCTGCCATTTGTTTATTGGATTCCTGGTCTTGACTTGTGCCAAGCTTTGATTCTATTACAGTTGCCACCTTTAACTATAGGTAAGGAGGACTGTTTGTTTCTGAAGGTTCTGCCTGAGTTTGCATATCTATGAATTGTGGCAGGCCAGTAGTTAAAACACAGAAAAGACATGGACAATGAAGCAAGTACCAAAGTGGCCTACAAGATGTGGAATGCTTGTACTCCACCCTGAGGAGAACTTCAATCAGTGGTGAAATCCGGCCGGATCTATCCGGCTCACACGAACTGGTAAGGTCAGTGGTGGAAGATTCCGCCTACCCACTGGGACGTGATTACATCCCATTTTTTGACCCTGTGCGCATGCACAGAAGAGGCGCATATGCTCACATTTCTGAACCGGTAGCGAAGGTAAGTGCATTTCAACCGCTGACTTCAATTACGTCTCGCCTGGATTACTGCAATGCTCTCTACATGGGGCTCCCCTTGAAGGGCATCCGGAGGCTGCAGTTAGTCCAGAATGCGGCTGCGCGGGTGATAGAGGGAGCCCCTCGTGGCTCCCGCATGACACCTATCCTGCGCAGACTGCACTGGCTACCTGTGGCCTTCCGGGTGCGCTTCAAGGTTTTGGTGACCATCTTCAAAGCGCTCCATGGCATAGGGCCGGGTTAGTTACGGGACCGCCTACTGCTACCGAATACCTCTCACCGACCCGTGCGCTCCCATAGAGAGGGACTCCTCAGGGTGCCGTCAGCGAGGCAATGTCGTCTGGCGACACCCAGGGGAAGGGCCTTCTCTGTGGGGGCTCCCACCCTCTGGAACGAGCTACCCCCAGGACTTCGTCAGCTTCCAGACCTTCGGACCTTCCGCCGCGAGCTTAAAACATACTTATTTATTTGCGCAGGACTGAGTTAGATTTTAAATTTACGGGTTTTAAATTGGGTTTTATTTTTATATATTTTTTAGTTATTGGGCTTTTAGAATAAGTTTTTAATATTGTTTTTATGCTGTATTTATGTGTTTTTAAGTGCCTGTTAACCGCCCTCAGTCCCTCGGGAGATAAGGCGGTATACAAATATGATTAAATAAATAAATAAATTACACTTGCACCACTTGCAAATTCACTGCTTTATTGGAGAAAAAGGTAAGAGTCTCTAGGCACATCTTACCATTTGGAGACTCATCATGGAAGATGAGGACTTTCTGAAAAAAAAAAAAGAGAGAGAGCTCTGCCAAATGAATGCAGGAAAGAAATACAGATAGTTCTTGACTTGCAACCATTTGTTTAATGACTGTTTGAAGTTACAATGGCATTGAAAAAAGTGACTTATGACAGTTTTCATACTTACATTATAGCATTCCCATGATTATATAATCAAAATCTTGATCTTGAGTCTCCAAAGATCTATGCAAGGGTCCTTTCTGTAGACTTTAGTTCAGCATTCAATACCATCATTCCAGACATTCTTCTAACTAAGCTAAACCAGCTACAGGTACCGGAACAGACTTGTAAGTGGATCACAAGCTTCCTAACAAACAGGAAGCAGCAGGTGAAGCTAAGCAAGATCACATCAAATACCTGTACAATTAGCACAGGGGCCCCCCAAGGCTGTGTGCTCTCCCCACTTCTCTTCTCTCTGTATACCAATGACTGCATCTCCAATGATCCATTTGTTAAGCTACTGAAGTTCGCAGATGACACAACAGTGATTGGTCTCATTCGAGACAATGACGAATCCGCATATAGACGAGAGGTCGAACGACTAGCCTTGTGGTGCAACCAAAACAATCTGGAACTGAACACACTCAAAACCGTAGAAATGGTGGTAGACTTTAGGAGAAACCCTTCCATACTTCCACCTCTCACAATACTTGACAACACAGTATCAACAGTAGAAACCTTCAAATTTCTGGGTTCTATCATATCGCAAGATCTCAAATGGACAGCTAACATCAAAAACATCATTAAAAAAGGACAACAAAGAATGTTCTTTCTGCGCCAACTCAGTAAGCTCAAACTGCCCAAGGAGCTGCTGATCCAATTCTACAGAGGAATTATTGAGTCTGTCATTTGCACCTCTATAACTGTCTGGTTCGGTTCTGCAACCCAACAAGAAAAACACAGACTTCAGAGGATAATTAGAACTGCAGAAAAAATAATTGCTACCAACTTGCCTTCCATTGAGGACCTGTATACTGCACAAATCAAGAAGAGGGCCGTGAAAATATTTGCAGATCCCTCGCATCCTGGACATAAACTGTTTCAACTCCTACCCTCAAAACGACGCTATAGAGCACTGCACACCAGAACAACTAGACACAAGAACAGTTTTTTCCCGAAGGCCATCACTCTGCTAAACAAATAATTCCCTCAACACTGTCAGACTATTTACTGAATCTGCACTACTATTAATCGTTTCATAGTTCCCATCACCAATCTCTTTCCACTTATGACTGTATGACTATAACTTGTTGCTGGCAATCCTTATGATTTATATTGATATATTGATCATCAATTGTGTTGTAAATGTTGTACCTTGATGAACGTATCTTTTCTTTTATGTACACTGAGAACATATGCACCAAGACAAATTCCTTGTGTGTCCAATCACACTTGGCCAATAAAATTCTATTCTATTCTATTCTATTCTATTCTAAAATTTGGACATTTGGCAACCGGCATATATTTATCATGGCTGCGGTGTCCCAGCATCATGTGGTCATCTTTTAAAGCCTTCTGACAAGCAAAGTCTATAGGGAAGCCAGATTCATTTAGCAACCATATTGCTCACTTAAGGATTCACATAACAACTGTGGCAAGAAAGTTTGCAAAATGGGGCAAAGCTCACGTAATAACTGTCTTGCTTAGCAATGAACATTTTGGGCTCAGTTGTGGTCATAAGACGAAGACTACTTGTATTACAAGAAAAATAGAAGTTGCAAGAGATAAGGAATGATGGCAGGCAATCTGGAGCAGGGGTCTCCAACCTTGGTCCCTTTAAGACTTGTGGACTTCAACTCCCAGCTTTGCTGCCTGAGGGACTCTGGAAGTTGAAGTCCACAAGTCTTAAAGGGACCAAGTTTGGAGACCCCTGATCTGGAGGACTGAGAGAATCCTTGCGGCTCAAAAGATTTTCAGACTTTTGGAGAAGAATTTTCACCCACCATTCCAGGAATGGGAAGGAGACAAATTCAGACTTCCTCAGAGGAGAGAGATCCAATGGCTATCCCTAAGAGAAACAGGTGTGCAGTAGTGATAAATGACTCAATTCAGAGAAACTGAATTAGTAAGACCAGGCAAAACTGTGTTCTCTCCCAGGTGCAGGTGTAATGAAGAGAGTGGCCCAACTTATCAAATCTACCAACCAATATCTATTTCACATTATAATAAATTATAATGCCACAAAGAGAGTCTGGAAAGCACCAAAGGCTATGATGAGATAGTCAGGAAGGCAAAGCAGATTTATCAGATGTTCAGATTGGATTTGGCATTTCCATCCACTTATCTAGCCCTTTTGAAGTACATGGGATAGGCAGATCTGGATATTTGATGGCATCAAATATCATTGCAGGATGTAAGATCTTTCAAGTAAAGCCGTCTTTTGCAATTGACTGAATTGCAAAAGAATTTGTGAATGTCGACAGTATTCAAATGGCACTCCAGTTGTTTTGGGATTGCACCCAAGGTGCTGATTACTATTGGTATTACTTTTGCTTGTTTTACCACAGTCATATTACTTCTTTACAGATGTTTACAAAATATTTACAGATGTTTTCTTCTATTCTGCTGTTTCCAGCTACTGCCATGTCCATTAGCCAGACTTTTTTGTCTTTCTTATCAACAGTTGTTAAGATTGGGATGTTATGGTGACAGGTACAGTCTGTTTGAATTCAAAAATCTCAGAGCAATTTAGCTTCCTCATTTTCTGTGACGTTCTCTGTTTTATGTTCCCCCCAGTTCATGCTTGCAGGTCAATGATATTTATTGAGGATCTTCCAGTGCACTATTGTTTTTAATCTGTCATGCCGCTGCTTGTAATAAGTTTGGGTGATCTTGGTCAGTAGTTAGCCAGTGGTCTACTGTTTCTTCAGCTTCTTTGCAGGTACGTTGCTGTGTGGGTGAAGGGCATGATTCATCATCATTATTTTTGAGGTCTTCCTATCCAGGGCTTTTAGTTCTGCTTGAGTCCAGTTCACTATTCCAGCAGTGTATCTAAATGACTGGAATTGTCCACATGTTGATTGCCTTGATGGTATTTCCTCCATTCAGTTTGGACTTTAAGATCATCTTCCCTGACTTCCCGTGGCGCCACCTTCTTCGCTGAGTTCCTAATTAAGGGGCTCCGTACTGAATATCGTAAAAGCCAGGAAAAGCCGGCTTTAATTTCTTTCCCTGGATGAAAGGGAAAAGATAAGAGCTGTGGGGGTGTGGTGGTAGACCTCCCCAGGGGCTTTGTTTTTAATTAAGCAGAGCCCTGAGGGTCGAGAGTCCCATAAATATTCCTGCCAAGCTCCGACTTCAGTGCGTGCCTGCAAAAGCAGGAAAAGAAGAAAGTGTCCATCTCTGCTAATTGTCTTATCTTTATGGATTTCTATAAGCAGACGGAATGAGCTCAAGTGAACAATTACTGGATTGCAAGTATTTTTGATTTCCTGACTTCTACCCTTTTAAAAAGAGAAACTTTTTTTTTCATTGTTTCAACTGACTCTTTAAGATGGCGCCTGAAAGGGAGTGAAAGAATGGAATTCTAAACAGCCTGTGTAACTAAGAAGCTAAGAAATGTTATCTGTGGATTTTAATGAAGTGAAGTGAGCTCTCCTATACTTAAAGGGGAAAAGAGAAGTTTCTAGACTTATATTTTGTGAATTTTAAAAACTGAAATGGCTACTAAACCACCTAAGACGAGGGGTAGAAAGACTGGAGGTGGTGGAGGAGGAGGTGCAAGAAATTGCTCAGTCAAATCAGCAAATAGAAAATAGAATGGGGGGAATGCAAATTAAATTGGACAAAAATGAAGATCAAGTGGTGGTGATGCAGTATAGAATGATGAAGGAGCTCTGAGAATTAGGGCTTGAATGAGGAGAAAGGGGAAGATTTAAAAAAAAAAATATTAGAAGCTCTGGCTGAATTTATTGAACTTGATCCACAAGAGGTTGCTTATCAAATTGACAAAATTTATAGAGTTAATTCCTGGATTGCTAGGCAGAAGAAACTTCCTAGAGACATTGTGGTTTATTTTTTGAAAAGAACAGTGAGAAATCAAATTTTGCAAGTTGCATTTCAGAAAAACTTGAAAATAGGGGAACAGGAGCTGAAGGTTTTGAAAGAGATTCCTCCGAAGATGTTAAGGGATAGAAAGGACTTTACATTTTTTTACACAAGAACTTAAGAAATACCAGATTCAATTTAGATGGGAGGTTCCAGTTGGTTTGACAGTGTATTATCAAGGAAGGAGATATCGTATTGATACAGTGCTTAAGGCCAAAGATTTTCTTTCCACCGTGCTGAAACTTGAAGTAGAAATAATAGAAAAAAGAATTCAAGAGACTCAAATGGGTGTGGAAGCTGAGGTGATTCCAGTGATGTTACCATCTGAGGAACAACCACAAGAACAAAGACTGACGAGGGGAGCCCTTAAGCGTAAAGAAAAGGAGCAACAAACTCAAAGTAAAGTTCAGGATTCTGCTACAGAAGTGATGGGAGGAGCACGGCCGAAGATATGGGAGGACGATCTTCAGCTGATCGCTCAAAAGCTTCAGCAGGCCAGTAATGGCAAATAAAATCTTGACCTGGAATGTCAATGGTTTGAATTCAGCTCAGAAGAGAAGAAAAATATTTCATTATTTGAAACAATTTAGAAATGATGTAATTTGTTTACAAGAAACGCATATTAAACTATCAGATCAAAAGTACTTAATAAACTCAAAGTTAGGTAAACATTTTGTTGCTTCTGCTTTGGACAAAAAACATGGCATAGTGGTTTATTTGAGAAAAGATATACCAGCCAAGTTAATAGAGGCAGATATTCACGGAAGATATATTGCTATTGAACTTACAATAGAAACAAAAAAGACCCTTTTGTTTGGTATATATGCACCCAATCAGCAACAAGAAAATTTTTATAGAATGTTGTATGATAAGTTGATTCTATGGGATTATAAATTGTGTATTATATTGGGAGATTGGAATGGAGTAATAGATACACGAAAGGACAAGAGAACTTTTTCTAAGAAGATACCTGCATATGCAAAGCTGCTTAAATCCTTTTTTGACATGATAGAAGATTTTGAGTTGAGAGATGTATGGAGACTGCGGAATTTGGAGGAAAGAGACTATACTTTTTTCTCTGACAGGCATCAATCCTTCTCACGTATTAATTTTATTTTAATTTCTAACGACTTGCTTTTTAAGGTGAAGAAAACTAAGATATTTCCAAGATGTTTGTCTGATCATAGTCCTGTTTGGATGGAATTGCAATATGGAAAAGAAGGTAGAAGAACTTGGAGATTAAATGAAAATTTGTTTAGATATCAGGATAATGTAATTCAATGTAAAAAGCAGATGAAAGAATTTTTTGATTATAATTTGAATAACGAAACATCGATAGAAATGGTTTGGGATGCCAGTAAAGCTTTTATGAGAGGTGTATTAATATATATTAATAATAGAGAGAGAAATAAGCAACAAAGACAGCGTGGGTATTTAGAAGAGGAAATTTATAAGAAACAACAATTATTAATACATAACCCGCATGATCAAAAACTTAAAGATGCAATAAAGTTATTACAGAATCAATTTAATATGATAATAGCTGATCAGGTGGCAACAAATATACAATATGCCAAACATAATACTTTTTGTAATGCAAATAGACCTGGTAGATGGTTAGCATATACCTTAAGGAAAAGACAAAAACAACGTACTATAGAAAAAATAGAATATAAAGGTAAAGAGAGATACCAACAGGATAAAATTAAAAAAGCTTTTTTAGAATATTATACAAATTTATATCTTAAAGATAATATATTGAATAGGGATATTGATAATTATTTGAAGGAATATAAGGTTAAAAATTTAACTTTAGAACAAACGGATGAACTGAATCGGCCTATAACTTCTGAAGAAATTATTTTGGTAATTAAACAATTAAAAATGGGGAAAACTCCTGGTACGGATGGGCTTACAGTTAGTTATTATAGGAATTTACAGGATGAGATGTTAGGTCCACTTAAGGAATTATTTAATCAGATACAAATAGGAGGGGGAATTCCCCCCTCATGGAGAACCTCTTTATTTCATTGATACCAAAAGAGGAACAGGATTGTTCTAAACCTGGGAACTATAGGCCAATCTCACTTTTAAATAATGATTATAAGATTTTTGTTAAAATAATAGCTAATAGATTAATGTTGATTTTGCAGCGAAGAATTCATAATGATCAATCTGGATTTATAAAAGGGAGACAGATGAGGAATAATGTTAGGCAGATTGTTAATTTACTGGAGTATTTAAAAAGAAAATTTTATTCCAGCAGCATTTATTTTTCTCGATGCAGAGAAAGCTTTTGATCGATTGCATTGGGATTTTTTATTTAAATTAATAGAAAAGATGCAATTTGGAGATGGTTTTTTAAGAATAATTAGGGCAATTTATGGAGAGCAAACAGCACAGATTATAATCAATGGTAGCTTAACAGAACCTTTTAAGATTGCGAAAGGAACAAGACAGGGATGTCCTTTATCACCATTATTGTTTATTTTAACTCTAGAACCATTATTGGATAAAATACGAGAAATAAAGGAGATAGAGGGAATTAAAGTTAGACAACATGAATATAAGCTGAGAGCTTTTGCAGATGACCTGGTGATTACTTTAACAAACCCTATAAATTCTAGTAAATCTTTGTTGGAAATAATTGATCAATATGGGAAGGTTTCAGGGTTTAAGGTAAATCAGAAAAAGACAAAAGTGATAATAAAAAATATGGCCAGACAACAGAAAGAAAAATTAGAGGAAATAACAGGATTTGAAATTGTAAAGAAGGTTAAATACTTAGGGGTCTATATTACATCATCAAATGTGAAATTGTATAAGAATAACTATGAGGTTTTATGGCAAAAAGTTCAGAAGGAGTTGATTGTTTGGAAAAAATTGCAATTATCCTTGCTGGGGAGAATAGCTGCTATTAAAATGAATGTTTTACCTAGATTTTTATTCCTCTTTCAGATGATACCAATAATTAAGAAAGATAAGAATCTTGAGGAATGGCAGAAGGGAATTAATAAATTTATATGGGAAGGTAAAAAGGTTAGGGTTAAAATGAAAATAATTCAAGATTCCCGGGAAAGGGGAGGTTTAAAAATGGCCAATTTTAAATTATACTATGAAGCAGCTGCTCTCTCTGTAATAAGTGATTGGTTTAATTTAACGGAGGAAAGAATTTTGAATATAGAAGGTTATGACTTGCTATATGGATAGCATGCATATTTAATTTATGACAAAAAAGTCGATAAGGCCTTTAAAAATCATGTGTTAAGATCTGCTCTTCTGCGTGTTTGGAAAAAATATTCTTACAAACTAAATTATAAGGTTCCTATATGGGCAAGTCCTAGACATACAATAGAGAATATAAATATAGAACAGAATCAGGAAATGATTACATATAAAGATCTTTTGTATACTGAAAGAGGTAATTTGCAATTAAAATCTCTGCACATACTAAAAGAAGAAGGGAAAAATTATACTTGGTTTCAATATGAGCAACTACGTGCTAGATGGAAGGAAGATCAGAAAATTGGTATAGAGCAGAACGAGGGAAATTTGGTAAAGCAAATTAGAAATCAGTCTCAGGAGCATATAAAGAGATTGTATAATGTGTTACTTGAAATAGATTCTGAAAGGGACTTGGTAAAAGGACTGTATGATAAAGTGGGCACAAAATTTTCAGGAGCCAATATTATTGGAAACTTGGGAAAAAATTTGGGTTAGAAATGTTAAATTCACGCAGGCACAGAATCTGAGGGAAAATTTTTATAAAATGTTTTATAGATGGCACTTAGATCCTACGAAATTATTGTGTATGTACCCAGATATGCAAGCAAAATGTTGGAGATGCAATTGTGAAGATGCTACATATTTTCATATTTGGTAGACTTGTAAGGATATAAAGGCCTTTTGGATAAAAATTTGGTGGCTTTTACAAAATGTTTTGAAAAAGAAGATAAAGTTCCTGCCGCAATTTTTTTTGTTGGGAATTATTACGGACTGTACAGTAATTGAGACTAAATTGATTTTATATCTAATAACAGCAGCAAGATTACTAATAGGACAATACTGGAAGAAAAAAGAACTACCTACAATAGAAGAATGGATATTGAAAGTTGCCAATTTGGCTGAGATGGCGAAGATATCAGCCTTTTTGAAAGACAATACGCAAGAAAGATACTTAAAGGAATGGAAAAAATGGATTGACTATATTCAAAGTAGATATCAGACTAAGAGTTATCAGATTGTTTTTGAATGATTATGATGTATTATTTTTGTTTGTGTTTGGGGGAAGTTAGGAATTGATGATGGTAGGGGTATAATTAAGTTGGGATGAAAATTTTTTTAGCATATGTTTGTTTTATTTTTAACTATACCTTGTGCTCGTTCCGGGAAGTCGGGCGGGAGGGGGGTTGTGAAGGGAGGGGGGAGGGGAGGTGGGGGGAAAGGAGGGGAAAAATTTCTGTAAAACTTTTTGAATAAAAAAAAAAAAAGATCATCTTCCCTGTCTCGATGCCTTCATTTCAGGGTGAAATGCTCCCAATTCGGACCAGCTTGCCTGATCTGGTAGCGATGGCTGGTGGTGGTTCAGAGAGCCGATAGCAAAAATCCCTGGCCCCGTCCCCTGCCCCAGCTGAGCTGCGCCATCATCAGAGGTTTGGTTTTTTTTACTTTTAAAAGCATCTTTTCTTCAGCCGAAAAAAGGCTTTTAAAAGTAAAAAAAAAGACTCTGATGATCGTGCGGCTCAGCTGGGATCATCAGAACCCTTTAAAAGTTTTTTTTAACAACCTCTTTGGCTGAAGAGGTTGTAAAAACAAAAGGTTTTAAAAGGCTCCTCTGGTGATTCGAGCTGAGTTGCTTGATCACCAGAACTTTTAAAAAACTTGTCTTCTACAAGCTCTTTGGCCAAAGAGGTTGTTAAAACAATCCTTTTAAGAGGTTCTGGGCTGTGATCAGGCAACTTCAGCTGGGATCGTAAGAGGAGCTTTTAAAATCTTTCTTTCCTCTGGCAATCCCAGAAGAGTTTCCTGATCATCACAAGCTTTTAAAATCATTTTTAACAACCTCTTACAACAACCCCCGCTCATGCCCACCCAATCGCCCCCTCCCCACTTACCTAATTACTGCTTCTTTCGGGCTCACTCCTGCCTTGCTTTGCTTGGCTGCTGCAATCAGTTGCATCAGCTAGCAACTGAATCTGCAATCCATTTCCTCGGTGAGCAACTCAATCTGCCTGCCTCCAATTGGGTAAGTAAATGGTGTTTTTTTTAAAAAAAATATAGTTAATTGTTGTTGTTTTTTAAGGAGTTGAGTTTTTTTTAGACAGTAATTTAAATTTAAGGAATTTTTAAACTTAGCTGCTTTTATCTAAAACAGGGTTCTCCAACCTTAGTAACTTTAAAGCTTGTGGACTTCAACTCCCAGAACTCTGGGAGTTCAAGTCCACAAACCTTAAAGTTACTAAGGTTGGAGACCCCGATCTAAAAAATATAAATAAAATAAAATAATAAAATAAAATATTTGTGCAGCTTTCTGAGATTTGGTGTGTTTCTGTAGTGTTTTACTCTAACTAAACAAACACACAAAATCTCACAAAAAGCTGTATGTGGCTCTTTGTGTGTGTTTGTGTATGTGTGAGTCAGTTGTGTTGTGTTGTGTTGTGTGTGTGTAAAGTGTGAAAGTTGGTTTTTGAGCTTTTTGTGGCTGTGGGAGGTTCCTGCTGTTGGAGGGGCCATTTTGGGTGAAGTGCAGCTGCTTTTAAATTGTGTGTGAGTCAGTTGTGTTGTGTTGTGTGTGTGTAAAATGCGAAAGTTGTTTTTGGTACCTCTTATTGTTTTGTATACTTTGTTTAATATTTTTATTATTTATTATTATTGGCCACGCCCACCCAGTCATCTGACCACCAGGCCATGCCCACCAATTAAGCCACGCCCACAGAACCGGTAGGGAAAATTTTTAGATTTCACCCCTGCTTCATTTCTAACCTTTTTCTTGACTTCATTGTGTTTGATGTGGACAGGTTGTAAGATGACCAGGTGTTTATAGTGACCATCTTTATCCAGACTCTTGATATGATTTGTGTATATATATATTTTATGAGATTTTCACGGGTGTTTGTATGTAGGTCTTTGGTTATTCGGGTTTTCTCCCACGTAAAATTAGAAGTGTCTTGGCGACAGCTGCGATCACACGTTGCTTCTAGAAGCACGAAGCTGAAGCTTGAAGGTGACGAATGAGACTTCATCGAAACATCACCAAGACACTTCTAATTTTATGCTGGAGAAAATCCGAATAACCAAAGGCACACACACAAACACACACACATATATATATATCATCTCGTTGATGATACCTCCCGCCTACCAGCCATTTGGAAACCTGCCCTTATTGACAAACGTGTCCCTAACATGAGGAATGACACCAGCCCACACTCACGAGGGCCACACAGGATGTCACCACCACACATCCACCCAGAAAGCAGACTCAAACCCACACCGATGATGAAGCACAATCAAGGACCAGAAGCCAGACCGCAGCTGCAACATTAGCCATTTCAAACCCCTCCAATCCAAACATGCAAGCAGACACACCCACCATGAAGATGTAGCACGAACACGAAGCCAAACAACAGCAATGCAGCTCACCAACTCAAATCCCTCTGCAACTCAGACTAATCTGAGCACAACCAAGCCCCCACCCAAACAGGACACACCCCCAGCCAATCAGAGCACAAAAAAAACCCCATCCAATCAGAACACAGCCAAGCTCCCACCCAATCAGTTCAAACCCCCACTAGCAGTTAAAAGGAAGAAACAGCTGCGATCACACATTGCTCCTAGAAGCACGAAGCTGAAGCCTGAAAATGACGAATGAGACTTCGTCGAAACGTCGCCAAGACACTTCTAATCTTATGTGGGAGAAAACCCGAATAACCAAAGACCTACATATATATATAACATATATATATATAACCAATATATAACCAAAGACCTACATATATATGTATGTATATATATATATATGGACAGTGTTGAGCAGCAATTCTATGGCTAGTGTTTTTACATATAGCTTCAAATCATCTATGTAAAGAATGTGGGATAGCCTGGCAGATGTTTTTCAAGTTTGATAGCCATGGCCTGAGTTATTCAGTAGTGTTGACAGAGGAGTCAGTGCAATGACAAACAGAGGTGACGATAGTGAGTCTCCTTGGAAGATTCCTCTCTTGATGTTAACCTCTTCCATTCTATCACTATTGACCAGCAACCATGTTTTCTATTCTGCCATCAATCTTTGAACAAAGCTTCTGTTGTTTCTATTGACTCCTGTTATTTCTAGGCACTTGATTATCCAATCATGTGGCAGAAGTTGATTGCTTTCCTGTAATCAATCTGTATTACATTCAGATTGGTCTTCCTCTCTTGCAGTTTTTCCTAATCATCTTGTCAATTAGGAGTTGATCTTTGTTACTTTGCTGTTTGGGCGACTTACTTTCTGCTCAGGTGAAAGAACTTATTTTCACCTCTATGCTGTTGAACTGCATCAGCTACCACACCAGCTAGTAATTTAAATGTTAGTGAGCAGGTAATTGACCTGTAGCTGCCTAGTGCTGCCCCTTTTGTGGATCTTTTATTATCAGGTAAGTTTTGCCAGAATGTTAGCCACTTTTCAATTTCACCTTCTCACAGCATGCTATTAAACTGCTTTGCAAGAAGTAGATGTTGAATAGTCAAATGTTTCACCCAAAATTCATGCAACTTCATCTTCACCTGCTGCTGACCAATTCTTAATTTTCCTTGACCTTTTCTCCCCCATTTCTGCTGTTATTACGAGTTCTTTCATTTCAGCTTTTTTTTTTTACTTATCTACCTCCCTTACCCAAGCTGCATTCTTGTTATATTTATTTGGGTTATCCCATATCTGCACCCAGAACTGCACTATTTCATCTTTGACAGGTACTGACTGATTCACTACAGCCTCTCCATTTGATGGATTGGTAGAGACGTTTCTGATTAGATTGAAACAGACGTTTCTGCCTATAATTTGCAATATGAACTTTGTATCTGCTGATCTTCTTGGCCACAGCTGTTATTTGCTGCTTTATTATTTCCAGTGCTTCCTTGATCTTTGTTTCTAAGTGATATTTCTTCATTAGGTATTCTTTGGTTTTCTTGTTCTTCAGCTTTTTTTCTTTCATCTGTTCTAGCTTGCTTGCATCTGAACTCAGCTTGCTGATCTTATTTTTCAGTCTGATCTTCCATTTTGATGGTGCTTTGGTTTTTTCCCCCCTCCTTCTTTGTTGATTTTGCATCCCAAGTATTCAGTTATAACGGCAGTTATGCTATACATTAGTTGGTTTGTTTATATTGAGCTGGTGCTTATATTTAATATTACAGTGTTAGCATCTTTTAGTGCTTGTGCTAGCTGCTTCTTAGGAAAAAGTTTCCATGCAGGCAACCCTATTCTGACATTTTAATGCTGTTCTAGATGCTCAGTTATTCTTTGTTTCACTTCTATTTCTTTAGTCATAGGTCTTTGTTCTCTCTGAGGAACAGTCAAGGGTACCTGGTTTCTAAATGAAAACAATTCTATATCTCTGCCCTCTAATATCAACTCTCTCTTGTTTGCCTCTACAGTCTGAGTTACTTCTGGCAAAGCTTTGATTTCTCTGCCTGGATAGACCCTTGCAGTTCTTTCAGTTCTGCTTCTGTTAATACTTTATTTCATATTATAAATTGATGTTAATCTGCTATCCTCTGTTCTGTTATTTCTGATTCTGAATGTTGTTCTTTCCAAAACTGGTGCATTCATTTCAAATATCCTTTTCTTGCTGAACTTGATCTATAATAGATCACTATTTATTTGTTTTCAGTTACTGTATATTTGCCATGGGTAAACACCTTTCCTTCCAGTAATTTTCAGAAGGTCCTGGTGCAGTAGCACATTTTTCATCAGATGTCCAGGAACTCTAACATCTAGTGCAGCCTCTGGGCAACAATTGAGCCAATATGGCCTTCTATAATTTATCATATTTTTAATGAGAGATTCTCTTTGTCAGACTCCTCTAATGAGACCTGTTCAATACAGTTGTATTTCTGGCATCTTCCTCAGAGCACACAAGCCCCACAGGGACATGAAGGATTATTATTATTATTACAGTTCATCACACAGCTGGCCAGATATTCCACTGGGTTTGGCATTTTTGTCTGCCTATTGTATCCATTCCAAGAATATGGGCTAGGCACACATGTTTGATGGTGTTACAGATATCATTACAGGATGAAACCTGTTCTGAGTAAAGCTGCCTTTTGCAATTGACTAATGGTAAATTTGTCAATGCCAATGGTGTTCAACTGATGCTCCAGTTGTTTTGGGATTGCACCCATGGTCATTATTATTATTATTTAATCTTCAATTTGATTCACAGTCTGGGACTGGTAAAAAGTTAACAGTTCAAGCCCTAACCAATGCCTGTTAAGGTAATGTCTGTGTATATAGGCAGTTCCGAATAAGGTGGTTTTTTGCAAAATCAGAATATTCAGGTCTAATAAGTTCAAGATTTCCCTGTATATAGGCAGCCCTTTGGATATTTCTTCAAGGATTCCTATTACTATAGGTACAACCATTGATATCTTTCTCCACACTCTTGCTGGGTGGGCATGGCTATGATGGGCATGGCCTCCTCGTCCTCCTGCACCATGGCAGGGGGGTGTTTTTGCCCTTCCCAGGCTCTGGAGGCTTTTCTCGAGCCTCCGGGAGGGTGAAAACGGCCTTCCCCAGACTCCGGAGTCCCTTTGGAGGATGGAAATGGGGTCATTTCCAGACTTATGGGAAGCTCATTTTTCATCCTCCCCAGGCTCCAAAGACTTATCTTGAGCCTCTGGGAGGGCAAAAATGGCCTCCCTCAGGAGGCTGGAAATGGACCTATTTCCAGACTTCCGGAACATCCAGGAGGTCCATTTTTTACCCTCTCCAGGCTCCAGAGACTTTCCTCAAGCCTCCGGGAGGGCAAAAATGGCCTCCTTTGTCTACCTCAGCCCTCCAGAGGCCCTCTGGAGGCTGGAAACAATTCTGTTTCCAGACTTCTGGAAATTCCAGGAAGCCTGTTTTTTGCCCTCCCAGAGCCTATGCGCAAGGCCCGCACTTACCTGGCATCCAAAATGGACCACGTGGAGACTCCTGGGAGGGGTGGGGCCAGCAGTCCTTGCAACTACCAGTTCGGCAAACCAGATGTAAACTTAGCATCCAGTTCACCCGAACTGGTCAAAACTGGCTGAATCCGACCCCTGTGCTGGCTCAAAGGTTGGTGTCATCAAGAAAACTTTGGATTCTTGCACCATAATCTACACTAGCTATAAAAAGAGCTTTTGGCAAGATGTGGACTAGACCACACAAAGATAGGAAAGAATGTATTAGAGCTCTGAACACCTGGCAGACTTTAAATTAAATCTGGAGAAGAAGGGGAAGTAATTTCTAGAAGCTCTCCTATGGGAACTAGGAAGAAATGCAGATAGGTAAGGAAGCGATTAGAGAGTTCTGTGAGTGAATTCAAATCACTGGGGTCAGGTAGACTACATAGATTACATCTCCTAAATATTAAAAGTAGCAGATGTAATCTGAACGGCACTGACAATAAAATTTGAGAACTCCTGGAATAACAGAGAAGTGGCAAAAGATTGAAGAACTAACATGCTAATCTTTTCAAAACGGGTCAGGAGAAGTAGACACAGAAAATTACAGACCAATCAGCTTGACATCAGTGCCTGGGAAAATTGTAGAAAAGATAATCAAGCAGTAGGTTTGCAAGCACTTAGAAAGGTACAGGTGATTACTAGAAGCCAGCATGAGTTTGTTAAAAATAGGTCATGCCAGACAAACTTGATTTTTTTTTAAAAAAAATAAAGTGATTAGATTGGTAGACAAAAAAAAAATGTCCTAGTATATGTAGACCTCAATAAGGCTATTGATGAAGTTGACCATAGCTTCTTTGTAGATGAAATGGAATTATGCGGGGTGAATGGTCCCACTGCCAGATGGATTCACAGCTGATTAAATAACTATACTAAATAGATGGTTTAGTTTTATTAAGCAGTAGAAATCCTGGACACATGGGCGCTCTATAATTGAATCCCCTCCTTTTTAAATATGCATATAATTTTTATTAAAATTTTAAGAGCATTAGTAAGTACTAATTCAAACTAAATTAAAAGAGAGAAAAGAAGAACAGAAAGAACAGAAAAAGCTAAAAATCCAATAAGAAGTCCAATAGAAGTTTGAAAAGCGCCTCCCCCCACAACTTTTATGCAAAAAGTCCATAAGGATGTTCCCATCACCAATAAATGTAGATATTGCCCTTTCGTTAATCTAATAAATTAGTTCATCCTTCTCAGCAAAGAAAGAACATTTGCAACTATTCTTCCAGGGTGGATGATGCCAATTTTTTCTATCTTTGAAAGTTTTCAAACAAAAAATAAACAGCCATAGGATAGATTGAGAATTCCTGCTTTGGGAAGGAAGTTAGAATAGAAGACCATTCAACTCAAAATATAGTATTTCACAGACATAAAAATGGTGTCTTATTGGTATCGATTTTTTTAACTATTTGCCTATTCAACAAGCTGCACTGATAGTAAAAAGAAATGAAATGCTGGCTTCAGATCTAGCATGAATCTAGTATTTACATGTTGAGCAAAATGTACAAGCATAAGCAAAACACCCCAAAGTGACTTATCCTGCTGTTTGTAAATCATTCATATTTCATTAAGTATCGTGTCAAATGTTTTCTGACTGATGGTAATTGTCAATAAAAGCTGGGTGGGCTGTATAGAACTTGCAAATGATTTTAACCCTAGCATACACAAGAAATTGTTGGAAAACGATGCATTAAATATGTTCTGAATTTATTTAAATATTCTACCTCTTTAAAAAGTTAGCTCTCCATAAGCAAGTATGTGTGTGCAGAATGTTGTCTGTAGCAGCAGATGCTTGCTTCAGCATCTGACGAACTGGCCACCTCTCGTGTTATCCCAGCATGTTCATGGCCTAGAGGACTTGAAGTGGGAGTAATTTCCATATCAAACCCAATTTAGATGAAACATCTTGGTTTAAAGAGAGAAAGAAAGGGAGAGAACGCCGGCGCATCAATAGCCCTTTGATTAGATTTTTATCTCCTGAGCAGACAAATATGAATATTTATTACCATGAATGCAGATTTTTTTTCTCTTTCCATCACTCTGATCTTGAATATTATCCACCACTAATTTTATGAAAATTTGGACAACATAATGTTTTCACATAAACTGACAGTTCTCAAGATAATCCCATTATTGTTTGGTAGAAAAATGAGTTTCCACTTATTCATGTGTTAACGAGGGATTAAGTATTGTTTTTCATCACCATAATCTAAGATGGACTGAAAATTAAAAAATGGAACATTGTATAGAAAAGAAGAGCTTTTGTGCAATAGAATTTGTTTGCATTCTCTTTAGGGGAATCTATAAATTAGCAGTTTAACAATCAGCATCTTTTATGTCTCAGCTGAAAATAGCATCATGGAATTCTCAATAGCACTTATAAAATAAATCCATTGTCTTTCCAGCTCAGGGTTAATTTAGACACACAGGCGCACACACTCACAGGCTGAAAAACAAAACAAAACAAAATCACAATATCTCTCACAAAAGGAAAATAAAGCAAAGCTCTATCTCTCCCAAGAGTAATAGGTCAAGACTTTTCAGATGTATGACTAAGATTCTTGCCATAACTAAGTGTATTTTTATTTTTCTTATTCTTGCATAATATTTTGAAAATAGGTGTTCTTTTTTTCAACATGAGAGAGATTTATTTACAAAATACTGTGTGTTAATTCTTTTCTTGACAGAAGGCAAAACACCTCCTTAAAGAAATGGTTCTAATCTTTCTTTATTCAAAGCTGCATGCTTTATTTTTATATGGTCAAAGTAATTTACAAGTCATAAAATGAATTAGTAACCAAGATTTCACTGAAGCAATCTACCATCAGTTCTCAATTTCTTAGAGGTTACATAAATCTTGCCCCTTTTCTTTTAGAACATTTCATGGAAGAACCATAGTATTAGTAGACAAGAACAAGAAGAAAATGGTATAATTTTTGTAGCGGTAGAATGATAGATGTAGCAGTGCCAAGTGACTACAACTTTGGGAAGAAGGACTATGAGAACCTGGGGAAGTACCAGGCCTGAAGGAAGAACCTGAGAATATGTGAAAAGTAAATGCAAACATGATCTCAGTGGTGTGGTATGTGTCTTTGTGTGTAATACACACACACACACACCTGCTTTGTGATCTAAGCTATCCTGCTATATATTGCTTGTTTTGTACATAGTTTGCATTTGCATTGTCTGTTTTCCAATCAACTATTGCAGTATTCTATTAAGGACTCTGTTTCAAAACTGCTAATTTTCACCAAGCTAGTTCTCTCTTTGAACAAGGTACTATTTGTTTGCTCAGTTCTTAACTGATCTTGGCTGATCTCAAAGACTAAGTGGATTTGATTACTAAGTTGGATGAAAGACGATCAGTCAACCCAAAGGCTATAGGCAACACTGGAAAGCTGGAAAAACAACCTCAGATGGCTGTAGTGAAAATTTTCAGTTCTGTTACCAAGAAAACTGCAAATACGTAACTATGAAGTTATCAGAAGTTGAATTCCACTTGGAAAATATGAGGACAAATAGATTGAAGTTTACACTGAATTATAAATCTGAAAAAAAAATTTATAAGATAAAACATGGTAGGTATTTAATGCCTGAAAATTGTCAATAGTATATAAAGGAGTTTTAAATATATGCTGGAAATACAGATGAAACAATATTCTTTTTTACCATCTTGTGGACATGTGATAAAGCAAAAAATATCGGGATCATATTTTTATTTTAATTCAGAAGATTCTTAAAATAAATATAAAACTGAAACAGAAAGTTTTCTGTTTAGCTTTTATGGAAAATAAACTTGAAAGAAGATGTAGAACTTTCTTAATATATATGTTGATAGCAATGACAATCTTAAAAGCCCAAAAATAGAATGATGCACAAATTCTCACAATGGAAGAATGATGGTTAAAATGATTGGGAAAATGGACTGTTTTAAGTATATCTAGGATTTCTTTATTCTATTGGGGAACCACTTCTGGATTTGTCTATGAATTTTCTCAACCATTCAACTCATAGATGTCCCAAAGGTGCTTTTCAAAAGACAACTGGACTTCCTTGGCTTTTTCCCTGAAAATATTTCATCTGTCATCCAAGAAGCTTCTTCAGTTCTGACTGAATAGGACTCCATTCAGTCAGAACTCCACCAGTCAGAACTGAAGAAGCTTCTTGGATGAGTTGAATTCTATACCATTAAACTGAGCAAGAATTTCCATGGAAGATGAAACATGGTATACAAAGAATGTGTGGCTTCAAATAGAGTAGAAATATTTTTATTAAGGGAAAAGATATTCAGAGAAGCTATATATTTTTTCCATGAGAAGTATACTTTTGAAGAACAAGTTGAGTACCAATAAAGAAGAATATTTATAGCTTAAGGTTGAACTTTGGAGTCCTTGGTGTTCTCTAAGCTTGTTTCTTTTCTTGCAGTTGTTTCATTACCCAAACTAGGTAACATTATCAGGTCTATGAAGTACAGAGATCTTCTCTCAATTTATATTCTCATGGCTTGGCCTGTAAATGTTGGTGGTAATAGTCTTGATGGTTTGCTGGTTGAGCTGTTTATTGTTAGCTTGTTTAGCCATTCCTTTGGCCATCAATGAACAAATAGACATAAACTTCTATATATTAAGCAAAAGAGACAACCAACAAGCCAAAAACAGAACAGAGAAACTAAAACATCCCCATTAGCAATCGGCACCCAGATGAGCATAGATTAACACCAAGATTAACATCAGACCAATGATCAAGAAGAAGCAATACTCCAGTCAAGGAACTGCTAAACAAGCTAATAGCGAATGGCCCAACTAAAGACCATTCCTACCAACACTGACAAGTTAAGTTACTAGAATATAAATCGAGAGCAAACCCCATTCCTTACTAGTACTGATGATGTTATCTAGTTTGGGTAAGGAAAGATCTGAAAGAAAATAACCAAGCTCAGAGAGCACCCATCAAAAAGTTGAATATTTATATTATGAGAGCTCTTGCTGCTTAAAACAAAATTTCCCCAATCATCATTCTGCATTGATTTCTAGCAGGTAGCAAGCCAATTTTTGTCCTCAAAGTCAAGCACACTTTCCTTTTGCGTTCTTTGGCTGCATTCAGTGGAAGCCATTTATTTAAAAACTTACCACACAGCAAGAAAAATAATTAATATTAACATAAGCTGTGTGCATTGGTGTTTTTTTTTAAATTAAAAAAAAAGGCAAAAAGGAAACAGGATGGGTGCAGTACTATAGCCATAAGGCAAAGCTCCCTTCTTCCATTTTATGTGAGGCTGACTAAAAATTGAATTACTACTGCTACCATGGCAACCATTCAATCATTTCACAATTCTGCTGGTTTAAACACACATACACACACATGCTACTTCCATACAGAGAAATTCACAATTGCACTTTTTTTATAACCTTCCAAGGAGCAACATGTACCAGAATAAATCAATAGCTGTTTCTGCACTTCAGAACCCATTTGTAACTTTTTATCACCTCCAATCCCCTGTCATTTTCTTATGCAAAATACACAGAAAAACAGATGTTAAGGTATTGGACTCAGAAGATGATAAGATAAGATACAGTAAGGGATTACAGAAGACAACTTGCTTTGGCACTGAAGCTGGCAACTTGTCGGTTTGCAAGTCAAAATACTTCTGTGCAAGATTCAGGATGGATAAACACTTTGATAAATGATACCGACAGTTTGCTTGATGGTTGTATGATTAACTTTAATCACCAAATAACTTTCCTGGAAGCTAGTGTCACCTTTATATTTAAAATAAAGACAATATCTGCAGAACAGAAGCACATGCTTCAAGATGTCACTTTATGTCTCAGACTTCATTTCTTCCAAAGAATTTAACATGCATCCTTGGATATGAAGCACAGTAGTTGTTTTATCAGCTAGTAGACAAAACTCCAGATCTAGGCACTTTAGTGTGGAAATAAATAGCCTTACGTTGGATGTGTGTATCCACCATTATCCATTAATCCACTATCTATTAAACACAAACACAGTAGTTAGTATGTTTGCCTGTGGATGATCTATTCTGGTGTTATTTTCCTTTTATAAAGAGCAATTCAGATTAGGGCAATAGCAACAGAATTAAGCATTATCTAACCTATATAGTAATATCAGGAGCTGTTCCAATTTAATATTACAATTAAAATCATGATAGCATGCTACCTGCTGTGGACTGCAGTAAATGACACAGGTTCATCTAAATTATCACCATCAACCTGGATTGTGACCATCATCCAAAGCCAGTGGCTGTGTTTGAATCAGCCTAAATGACAATCTGTGCTTCTTGGACATAGGTTGCCATTCTTCTTATTAGGATGTGTGAGGGTTGATGTCTCGGGGGTTTGCTACTCTTACATGACTGTGAATACTTTCTTGTTATTTGTGATTCTCTTTCTAATTTTCCTTGAGCCATATAACCAACCGTGCTGCATTATACCTTGAAGATGTGTTTTCACAATTATCTGCTAGGCTTCAGATTTCCTCTCTTAATTACATTAAGGCAGATAATAATCTGACAGTTTGCCTCCAGGAGGCATCTCCTGGATCACAGAAATTTCTCTTCTGCATCCTTCAAGCACAGATGCCAATTCAGAAAAGGTCTGAGGAGCACTTTGGCCAACCTCAATAAAATGAGAATTGCACTTGAAAAGTTACTAACCTACTTAACTGCTCTAGGGCTGATTACCTTTTACAATCACATCCCAATTCTAAATACATTATTTTGAAGGAAGTGCTATTGATTCACTTATAGGGATATTTTCTAAGAGTTGTGTTTTTGATGCACATGTTAATTAACAACCTCTTACAATAACCACTTCTTTGTCTTCAAAGAAGCTTTAAGATCAGGCAAATATCATATTTTCAAGAGCCCCATATTTTAGCTGCATTTTAAACACTGATAAATTTGAAGAATACATTAATCCCATTCTCAACTTATATGCAGAACAAGAAGCCAGTTTTGTCTCCCTTTTCTCTGTTCATTTATTTTAATTATTTGAATACTATTTTAAAAATCAACATGGTTTACACAAAAGGTTAAATAGCAGTAAACTCATCAAAAAAGAGCAAGAATATAGCAACATTAAAATCAACAACATTAAAATCAGCAGGAAATTTAACATTTACGTAACCTATTTACAATGAAACTGCATCATCTCTGACCCACACAAGGCTCTGTTGAGTTCGATAGGCCATGGTTGGGTTCGCACATTGTGCTGGTGACACAATATTGTTTGTTTGAGGTTTTTGTGTACGACATATCATCTCAGTAATACGGGTTGCTTGATTGCCATGGAAAACCCATATCATGCTGGTAGTTGATTTTGCAATGGAAAGTTTTACAATGAAAAGACTAAGATTATCATTTAAGCTTCTTACTCTTCTACAGAGACATACTGCCCAGGAGATTGGCCAATATAGATGTGCAATTCAAGCCTCCAGCAACCTAGAGATGGTTCCACATAGGCAGATGTCCCACAGCAGCACCTCATCTATTCTGCAAATTGGTCCAGGTGGCTGACCAACTAATCAGTCATCCAGGAGCTCATAGCTGGTCATAGCTGAAACTCTCATACTTGTTCACACAATACTAAGCAATTTTTTAAAACCAAAGCTTGCTGAACACATTGTCATGACTCGATTTGTACTTAATATGAAGCCATAACGATTCTTCCATCAAGCTAATCCCAAAATAAAGAAATTATATTACAGCTTAGTGTAATGTATGAAGCCCGCTCCCCTTTTTCCTCTTTCTCAATTCACATGTTTCTCACAATCATAGCTGCTGCTCTGTTAATATTTTGGTGCAAACTGTTCAATTCTGAGGGCAGACTTCCTGGGCCTATGGTGGCTATGTAGTCGTGAAATCTGGGAGCAATAACTCCAGATGAATTGTAGGGGATCAGGCTGAAGAAGATCGAACTGAGTGCTTGCAGCATTAAACAGCACCAGGCAGGTAAAGTGAAGCTGCAAAAGTGGTTTGTAACATATCCATCATATATACAATTAATAGCAGATTTTGCAATCTGTTTTTGTTCTGATAGGTTGTATTAGTTTTATAAAAGATTTGCTATGTATCACAGCATTTGTATAAGAGGAATGTTGCCTTAAAAGAGTATGTCATAAACATTAGAAATTTAAACAATCATAAAAGCATAGAAAATTAGTAAGTAGTTCACAAAAAGCATGGCCGAATATCAAGGGATATATTATCCTAAATTTAAATCTTGGCAGTTTTGAAGTTGAAACACATCATTAATTAAAACAGGTAGAAATAATCAACTTACCAATTGTATTATTGTTTTTGGGGGAATCTTGTTGCAAACATATGATAAAGTCATGAAAATTCTTAAAAGCTATAATGATTTACTTATATGGTTGACGAACTAGGACATTATTATGACAGAAGCAATAATTTAATAATCAGAAAAATGTAAAAAGCCTTTAGGAAGTTTAATGCAATTTACCTACCAACATTAAAGAGAGCTAAGATTTCAGCAAAGAATAAAGCAAAGGATTTAGATGAGAAGATACATTGCATTCACTTACCTTCTCCATGCCAATCTTCAATATTTCCAATCCTGTATGTTTTTCAAGCATATTTTTGTTGTCAGCTGTTAAGAAAATTAAGAATGGCTTTGTTAAAGGGGTTGGGATGGATTTGCATCATATTCTTTCATCACTGTTACACATTTTCGAGCACTCAGATCTTTGCTTCGCCATCCTCACAGAATCACTGTAAAATGGATTAGTATTCAATTTTACAGGGAATAAAAGAAAAGATGAGGGGGGAAAATGGAAACCTCCCTTGACTATTCTATAAATCAGTAAGGCAGCCTCCTGTTAAAACTAGAATGTTGTCAACTTGGTCAACTTTATCATACAATGTGTTCAGTTCATTTATTGAGTGTTCCACCTCTATACTACCACCTCTTACAATATTAAACAACACAGTATCAAAAGTAGAGTCCTTCAAGTTTCTAGGTTCTATCATATCTCAAGACTTAAAATGGATACCTAACAACAAAAACTTCATCAAAAAAGCACAACGAAGAAGGTTCTTTCTGCACCAACTCAGAAAGCTCAAACTGCCCAAAGAGCTGCTGATTCAGTTCTACAGAGGAATGATTGAGTCTGTCATCTGCACCTCCATAATTGTTGGGTTTGGCTCTGTAACCAAACAAGACAAACACAGACTTCAACAGTCAATTAGAACTGCAGAAAAAACAATTGCTACTGACCTGCCTTCCATTGAGGATCTGTATACTGCATGAGTCAAAAAGAGGGCTGTGAAAATATCTACAGACCCCTCATATCCTGGACATAAATTGTTTCAACTTCTACCCTCAAAATGATGCTATAGGGCACTGCACACAGGAACAACTAGAGACATGAACAGTTTTTTTCCAAACGCCATCACTCTGCTTAACTAATTCCCACAACACTGGCAAATAATTTACTAAGACTGGATTATTATTATTATTCTCTTCCTTACTAGTATCTATCTCTTCCCACTTATTACTATAACCATATTGCTTGTATCTTTCAATTATATTGTTTTTATTTATTTCCTAGTACAATTTGATAGCTTATTAGTAACCTTGACTATCACTAAGTGTTGTATCTTTTTATTCTCGATTAATGTATTTTATTCTCCTTATGTACACTGAGAGCATATACACCAAAGACAAATTCCTTGTGTGTCCAATCATACTTGGCCAATAAAGAATTTTATTATTCTTCCTGTTTTCAGTTGTTGATCTAAATGGAGTCAGGTGGAGCTATTAGGAAGCTAGCTGACTTTAGAATAGCTATGTTAGCTCACACAAGCTCTTCAAAAGCTGGTTCTAGTAAACATTTGATGATCTCCCGGAAACCTAGGACTAAAAAGTACACAGGGAAGTTGAAAACACATTTCCAGAAGAAGGAAAAGGAAAACATTTTCCTATCACAAATAGAGAGTTGCATGGGTATGTTCATATAGTCAGAGAAGCTGAAATTAATTCAATCAGGTTTTTACTGTTTTAAGCAACTCAGAACCAAAATTATATGAAGCTTCCCAAGCTTTGAATAAATCCCCCTAAACCTCTTCAAAGATTATTATTTCAATATGAGAAAAGGTGAACATTATTAAATATATTGCAATAGCACTTATATACCGTTTCATAGTGCTTTTACAGCCCTCTCTAAGCAGTTTACAGAGCCAGCATCTTGCCCCCAACAATCTGGGTCCTCATTTTACTCACCTCGGAAGGATGGAAGGCTGAGTCAACCTTGAGCCAGTGAGATTCAATCTGCTGAACTGAAGCTAGCAGTCAGCTGAAGTAGCCTGCAGTTCTACAGTCTAACCACTGTGCCACCTCGGCTCTTATATGGTTACTAATAAGTTTGATTGTATTTAATTTAAATATATTTAAATTCAGCCAAATTTATTTTTTTCCAAAATATTAATTTATTTAATTTTCCAGATTCCCTCAACTCTTAGGATGCAGCTGTCAAGTCCAATTGATCATCCTCTCTCCAAATTCTGTATCCCAAGTAAGTAAACGCATCAAACCAGGTACAGAGAATTAGCCATTTGGAAAGATACCCATTCATACAAGAGGCATTCTCCATGTACAGTACTTCTGTAGGTTGACTGTTAGCTCCAAGAAGTCTCAGCAAATTATGTGGGTGTCATGAAAGATATTATTTTGACTGAAACTAGTTAAGAATCATGATGACTAAGAATAGAATTCTTTATTGGCCAAGTGTGATTGGATACACAAGGAATTTGTCTTTGGTATATATTCTCTCAGTGTACATAAGGTGAATAAAATACATTCATCGAGAATAAAAAGATACAACAGTGATAGTCAAGGTTATTAATAAGCTATCAAATCGTACTAGGAAACAAATAAAAACAATATAATTGAAAGATACAAGCAATATGGTTATAGTAATAAGTGGGAAGAGATAAATACCAGTAAGGAAGAGAAGAATAATAGTAATACAGTCTTAGTAAATTATTTGACAGTATTGTGGGAATTAGTTGTTAAGCATAGTGATGGCATTTGGGAAAAAACAAGATAGAAACAGTGTAGTCTAAATTCCCTTCCACACTGATGTTATGATTAAGAAAAAAATATTCACTCTTTATCTTTATTTATCTGATAATATTGTTCTTGTTCAGTTTCTGTTCAACTGTTTATATACACAGAGTCAGTCCTGACCTTTCTTACTTCAGGTGAAAGATTCAGATGATACCCTAGCAATTTCTTGCAACAAGTTTGAATTGGATGGCCAAATGGATAGTGCTACAGGATTTAGTGTGGAATTGCATTCTCTATTAACAGAGGATAGATGGAAAATACAGATCTGAATACAAACACTTCATACTCCTGCCCTCTCAATAATTCAACACAGGGGTGGGTTGCTGGGGGTTGTCAGGGGTTCATGAAAACCTCTAGCTAAGATTCTATGCAGTTCAGAGAACCCCAAAATTCCACTCCTGGCTCCCATCCCTCCCAGGAGTCCCCACACAACCCATTTTGGATGCAGGTAAGTGCAGGGCGAGGCTTGGGGAGGGCGAAGAATGGGCCTACAGAAAGTTCAGGAGGCCCATTTCTGGTCTCCAGAGGGCCTCCAGAGCCTGGGGGGGCATTTTCGCCCTCCCAGAGGCTCAAGGAAAGCCTCTGGAGCCTGGGGAGGGCAAAAACACCCCACCACCATGATGCAGGAGGCTGACTAGGCCACGCCCACCATGGCCATGACCACCTAGCAACCAGGCAGAGAACCCCTTGCTAAAATTTTTGAAGCCCACCCCTGGTTCAGCACCCAATGCCAAAGACAGCCTCACTATTCCTGATGGTAGGACTAGCCTTGTTCATTTCATTTTCTAAGTAAGTTCAGTTATTTTCCAGGATCATAGTTTAGAAACAGAAATCCGTGACTAATTTAATTCATTCTTACTATTTAGGCATTTACTCAGTGTTATGTGGATTTAAACACTCAACTAACATCAGCCTTATTTATCTTCCCATTTCCCCAGAAAGAAGGGTTAGTAAATGTTATTCAATCTTTTTTGCATAAAAAGAAGGGCAAACTAAGGCATAGATTTAAGTCAGATCACCTTAGCCTCCATGAATCAATGCTGCAGCGGTGATTAAAATTCAGTACTTTGCCAACACAGTGATCTTATACTATAAGCCTATGGATCTTAATATGTATTCTTTGTAATATACACGTACCATGTTAATCTAACAATAAACAGATCATGCAGCTGAGTTGATTTCAAACACTCAAACAACTAAAAAGAAAATGCCTCAAACCCCACTGATAATGTGAATTCATGGTTGCTCTTTGTTGAGAACCACTTATGAAATGAATTCTGCTATACAAATATCAACTATTTTTTCCAAAGGAGCATATATATTTCACATTTCGGCTTCTCCAAGATAATGCCCAAAGGATATGGAAATGTCAGTGATTTTTTTTCCCTTTATTCTCTAATCCTGATTTTTTTGCTTTTATAATTTTTTACAAAGTGTAAATTTCATCGTAGTCTTTAAGGAGTTTACTGGTGGTTACATTCACTTTATTTAATTATTTATTTAGACAGGTTATGGTGGAAAATTCCTGGTTGGTATAATGATCCAGAGTGCTTATTTTTCTTACCCAATGTAATAATTTTTTCTATGATGGACTTAGCTAGCCTTCTAAGAAATCTCCAAATTTGATAGTGAAAAAAAAAAAATCTATGACTAGGAAAAGTTTGGAAGTCCTCAAGGGCAATTCAATAGCTGATTTTAGCTTAGCTTAGAAGAAGGTTATGCCAAAAAGCACTGCTTGGTCCTGTTCTTTCCATTTTTCAGTTATGAATGCCTAATTTACTTTGCAAAATGCTGGTATATCCTTATCCAACTTTAAGAGCCATCGTGGCTCAGTGGTTAAAATGCAGTACTGCAAGCTACTTCTGCTGACTGCTGGCTGTCTGCAAGCCGGCAGTTCGAATTTCACCAGGCTCAAGGTTGACTTAGGCTTCCATCCTTCTGAGATTGGTAAAATGAAGACCCAAATTGTTGGGGGCAATAGGCTGACTCTGTAAACCGCCTAGAGAGGGTGTAAAGCACTGTGAAGTGGTATGTAAGTGCTATAGCTATTGTTATTATTGTTGTGATTGTTATCCTTTCCATTATAGTTTTTTTTGCCCCTTCCACATTCCTTCCTTTTCCTCAGCTTCAAAATTGATATGCGCTTGTTTAATCACCTGTAATTTCTTTGTTTGCTAATTGAAATTTGGAATTCAGCAGTTTTGCTTATCATGAAAACAAGCACAAAAGCAGTATGCTTGCCCAATTATGAGAAGGGGGTCATGGAGGAGATAAAGGAAAGTCTTGAGTCAAGAGGGAAAAGAAATAACCATGATTGCTGGCACTGAATGGAATCGAGCACTATAATATCTCCAGAAGTATCTTCCATTGAGCTTCTTTTTCTTATCTTTCTGTTTAAAAGATTGCCCTTCAGATAAGATACAAAAGGGAAGAAAAAAATGTAGACCAAAGAGATGCTGTAAAATTGTCACAATTAACCATCTGCATCCACCTAGAGGAGGCCTCAATCCTGTCTGTTGGAGGAGTCTTGCGAGATCTGTTATGGATTATTATGGCAATCAGTTTCAAGGCTATAGTTCTTTCTGCTGGAAAATGGCTTCTCCTCCACTCCAACACACAGTGGCAGAAATAAATTATGCTGCTCAGGAAGTTCACCTTTAGAGACTCAAAGCTCTGAGCTGTGGCAACCTCTCTATCTCGTTGAACACTCAGCAACCATCGAGTTGTGCTGCTTAATAGAGCAAGGCCATTAAGTTGTCCCCATTGTAATTTAGATCACAGAAGAGACTTCTACAGATTTTTCAGGTTAAAATAACTGGTATAAAGAGAGCAAGCGATATTATTGCACCATAGCTACGTGCTTAATTATATGGAATTGTCAAGTGCAAAGAATTATTCTGATAAATTAAAATACTAATTAAATAGACTATTGCTGAATTCTGAGAACATTATAAGATTCCACTTCCTCAGGTAATTTGCATATCTTCATCGCTGAATTTAATTTTAATGGACTTCTTTTTAAATGTGTATTCAAGAACTGGTTGCGAGTTTTTAAACACATGGGAATATTTTTTAATTGCCTTAAAAGAGGAGCACCCATTTCTTTCATCTTTTCTAGAAATGTTTGCAATTCAAATTGTATTTTTAATAATTAAGAAAATGTTACAGGTGTATTGATGAGATTTATCCTTTTGTATTTTCTAAATAATCATTTTTCAAACCTATCAGTATTAAAATGCAAAGAACAAGATCTCAATTTACTGCAGATGGAAATATGGTATTTAACACCTGTGCTAAAAGTTTAATATGGTTCTATTTCTCTCAGTACTCGTACAAATCACATGATGTACAAAACCACACCCATGCTTTAAATACATGGCTTAATAAAAATATTTAAAGCATTTATTGTTAAAAAGCATGCTCTTTTTTCTGCACTATATCCTTCTGAAATATGGTTACATTCTGCTTCTAACCACCAATTCTTAATCTAAGTAAAACCATTTATTTTGGTTTTTTTAATTTTTACTTTGAAAAATATTTTCTTTTTATCAGAGTGATATAATCCACCACTTTTAAGGATTCTGGAAAAATTAATGTAGTATGCATTTTAAACTGAACTAATTTTCTCTTCTGGGACACATATGATACGTAACTATCCTTTGATTTTATATTTCTGTGAAACAGTCCCATAATGAAAAAAGCATATAAAATCTATACATTCAAGAAAAAGCATATAAAAAGTTCATGATATTCATTTTGACCCACTGGAGAAGAGCCTAATGCTGGGAAAGATTGAGGGCAAAAGAAGAATGGGATGACAGAGAATGAGGTGGCTGGATGGAGTCACTGAAGCAGTCAACGTGATCTTAAATGGACTTCAGAGGATGGTAGAGGACAGGAAGGCCTGGAGAAACATTGTCCATGGGGTCGCGATGGGTTGGACACGACTTCACAACTAACAACAATCCATTTTGAATATGTGTGTTGAGATCAATGCAAACAAAAGTGCACGTAAATGTGGAAATACTGGTATAAATTCGGCCTTCGCAACATTTGGAAATATAGAAACTTTATCAGTACCCAGTCTTCCCATTTACAGTATAATGATTTCATTACAGCTATTTTTAGCCTTAAAAAATTATTAAAAGTTTTCAAACACATAATTGTTTACTAGCAATCACATTAAATTTTTGACTTTCAACCATAGAGGAATTGATTGTGTAAACTTACATGATTAATTTCACTGCACCATTGCCTGTTTACTAGGTTCAAAGGCAACAAATATGACTCATCCAGATTTCTGTCTTATAGCTATAGGTCTGCCTAAATTATCTGAAGAATCATGAATTGCCATTGTTACTTTCATCAATAAGCTCTCACTGTACAATTTATGTCTCTAATCGCCTGAGTTGAAAGCAGAAACAATAGGCAAGATTCAATGTTAAAAGAAATAACAGAGAAGGAACTATTGATTTATTTTTAAAGTAGTACACATTTAGTAATTTATTCAATGTTTCATATTCCAATTATTGATTCTGAACCGAAGCTAAAATATTGGGTGTGGACAAGAAAATCTCCATCAAGCTATGTCAGGAATTTTATTAAAAGATGTTATAAGTGAAACTTCCCACGCTTATCTGGTTGCTGTGAACTAAACTTTACAAACTTTCTATGAAGGAAGGGGAAAATACAAATGGAGACAAAGGAAGAAAAATATGGTTGAATCTTAAATTATTCTAATAGTAGATATATTATTTCTGAAAATCAACATAATTTCTCTGCATATAAATAGCCCATCTTGTCCATGTTCTTTGAACGGATCCCACACTATCCATATTCATAGTCACATACATAATTGTTATCTACTGGATTCAATAGACCACAGCTGCGATATAAGGATATCTGCAAGAGGGACCTAAAGCCCCTGGAAAGGCCCTGGGAGTGGACATTAACAACTGGGAAACTTTGACCTCCGATCATTCAGCTTGGAGGCTAAAGACGCAGCATGGCCTCCTCCAGTTCGAAGAGACATTTGTTCGGCAGGCTGAGTCAAAGAGATAGGCTGGGCAGGAGACAGAATGTATCTGCCCTCAGTGTGGAAGGGATTGCCACTCTCGAATTGGCCTTTTTAGCCACACTAGATGCTGTTTCCAGAGCATGATACCATAGTCTTTTGAGACTGAAGTATGCCATGTCGTATTGTCAGATTCAATAAGTGATTCTTACAACCCTTACTGTATAATTAATCTTTCACTTATGACTACATTTGGGATGGGAATTTCCATTGTTAAGCAAAATGGTTGTTAAATGAATCATACCCAATTTTATGTCCTTTTTTTCCCCCATGTTGTTTAAGCAAATCACTGCAGCTGTTAAATGAATCAGGCAGTTCTTAAGCAAATCTGGCCTCCCATTGATTTGGCCTCCCAGAAGATGATTGAATCGCAAATAGCAATCACATCATCCTGGAAGGTTGCAAACATTGAAAATACACGCCGATTGCCAAGTGTCCAAATTTTGATCATGTGACTGTGGGAAAGTTGTGCCCTTTGTAAGTGCAAGGACCGGTTGTAAATCACATTTTTCAGTGCTGTTTTAACTTTGTATGGTAACTAAATGATTGATTGTAAAATGAGGATTACCTATATACAATTTTTATACACACTTTAGTCATTGATCAGTAGTGTAATGAATATAATCACTTTTGTAATTACATCCAATTTTCAAGGAATAGATAAATCCTACCTTTTACGCATGTAAATTAAGAACACTATAAAGTCTTTAAATTTAAAATCCTGTATTAAAACATAGTAGCCATTATAAAGCCAGTGTTCATATATGGTACTGAGGTTTCAATGCTGTGGATCGCATTTTCTTTATCTTTTATGTGAGGTAAATCCCTTTCAATAGTAAATTGGGGGAGAAAAATGAAAATTTCAGCACACATCCTTTGATTATATTCTTCCTTTTTAAAGGCAGTAAAAGGCCTAAAAATCTTGCCTAAAGTTCATTTTGACTATGTAGGAAGATACATTCAGTATAGTACATTATACATACAATAAATAATACAGTGTGTGTGTATGCATATGTATTGATTGGTTAATTATATGCCATCAAATAAGGGTAAACTGTTAATGTCTACATTGTTTCCATGATTATCTATTTTCTGATCATTCGGGTCTTCCAACATTCAAACAATGCACAATTGCTGTTGTACTATGAGCCCATCTTTGTTTAGCATATGCAACCAACTTTTGACTTGCTTTAGTGGTATATCCTTATATTGTTCCTGAAGCAGGGGAAAACTCTCCAAAACTTCATAATTCTTAGTTTGGCTGAGAACTCTTAAGAGCTGTGGTGGGATGCATTTCAAGAGAACCATTGGGTTCGGTCTGAGGTATAGCAAAAAGAGGATCCCAAAGAATTTCTTAAATAAGATGGATCATAAAGGTGATTTTGGACCAAGAATTCAGGAAAACAGCATAAATGAAGTCCTGGAGGAGGCAATTGTGACCAGAACTGAAGCAATTTTCTTCTTTCTCCCAATATGTTTTTCAGCAACCTCATTTAATGGGGAAAAAAAATAAGCTTTTTAGCTCTTGCTTAAACTAACACCAAAATTGTTGCTGATTTACATAAACTACAGAGATCTATAGGTAAATGTTAGCTTTAGCTTTCTATCCTAACCTGCCTTTTAATTCTCCCAGGAAAACCTCCATGCCCACAGTTAATACAGAAGATTAGATTTCTCTTGACACAGCATTGTTTCTCTCTTCCCATCTTATTCCTTTTAAGCTAAGCATATTTGGCCGTTTTATTTATTTATTTCCAATTACAATACCACACTAGAGAGATTCCTAATTTTAAGAACATCTTTTCCTAGCTATGTTACTCGCACTAGAGTGACAATATGGCTGAATTAAACGGTCAGACACAATTCTGAAATGTTTCCTTTTTCCATATTCAAAGGGATTTTTTTTGTCAAAGAGAAGGGCCAAGAGGTTGCAGAGAAAGCTATCTTTGCCCCGCCTTTCATATTCAAAGGCAGGGAAATATGTAAGACCTTCACATTTTGCTTGCTTCTTTACTAATCTCTGGCAAAGCTGCAATGAAAACGGAGCCACTGAAAGGCTAAACTGCATGGTAATAACAGTGACAGCCTTGTAAATGTTATGTCAAATCCAATTTTCAACTCATTTTTCAAGTGATTTTAATTAGATATTGTTTCAACCTCTCTTGCATTAATATAATTTTTCATAGAAACATTTCAGCTTCTGATCTATTGAATGGGACCTCCCCCCTCCATGACTGGAGCTTGATGCTTTGAATAATTCAAAATAAGATTTTTTTTTATTTACAGCCATTTTCAGCAGACTGTCTGCATGCAGACCAATAGACCCAGAATTGTTTATTTTTGCTGATGTCAGGGAAGCTTCTCCCAGCTCTTTCATAGACGTAAACAGACAGACCCCACCACATGAAAAGCTGGGATTGTATAACAATGCCAATAATTGCACACCATCATTTTCCTTCAGTTAGAACTAGGCCAGTCATCTAACTCAGGGGTCCCCAATTCGTCGCCAGAAATCCGTCCGTGCAAACAAGCAAAGTCCCATCTGCAGGATGCAGGCAGCATGCGAAACCACGCCCCCTGCAGTCTGCAGAAAAACCTCTCTCCACAGAATCGGTCATTGGTGCCCGAAAGGTTGGGGGCTGCTGATCTAACTCAAGGACTCATAGCCAACAAATCAGATTAATTCCAAACAATAAACTAAAAAAAAAAATAGCTACAACTCCTCCTCCATTCTACATATAGTTCTGCACTACTATTAATCTTCTCATCGTTCCCATCACCCATCTCCTTCCACTTATGACTGTATGACTGTAACTTTGTTGCTTGTATCCTTATGATTTATATTGATATTGATTGGTTCCTGATAGCTTATTTGTACCCTATGACTATCATTAAGTGGTGTACCTTATGATTCTTGATGAATGTATCTTTTCTTTTATGTACGCTTGTGTATGCACCAAGACAAATTCCTTGTGTGTCCAATCACACTTGGCCAATAAAAATTCTATTCTATTCTATTCTATTCTATTCTATTCTATTCTATTCTATTCTATTCTATTCTATTCTATTCTATTCTATTCTATTCTACTCTACTCTACTCTACTCTACTCTACTCTATTCTATTCTATTCTATTCTATTCTATTCTATTCTATTCTATTCTATTCTATTCTATATAACTGTCTACATAACGTCCAATACCACTTTAAAAGAGTCTGTGGAAATTCTCAGTCATCCAGGTCATGGTTGTCCCAAAGTTGCTTTTTCAAAAGGCAACTGGACTTCGTTTTTCTTTGAAGACATTTCTCTTCTCATCCAAGAAGTTTCTTCAGAACTGAAGAAGCTTCTTGGATGAGAAATGAAATATCTGCAAGGAAAAACAAAGTCCGGCTGCCTTTTGAAAAAACAACTTTGGGACACCTAAAAAAAAAAGCATTCCCCTTTGTTGTGGTAAAAAATGCCTTTTTTAATACAATGCTCAAACATGTTCCTCTGTTCTCCTTGGTTTTTTAAACAATATTGATAGTCCTTGGCTTATGATCCTAATAGAGGACAGAATTTTCATCATAAGTCCTGATGTCCTTAAATCAAGCCACTCATGTAACCAACCTAATTTTATAACCTTTTGTTTTGCAGCAGTCATAAAGTGAATGCTATGATCATAAGACAAGTCTATTCATTTCTATGAGAGGTTTTTTTTTGTTTTTTGTTTGCAAGAAGGCCAGAAACAAAAAAACTGGTTGCCAAGTGCCCAAAATGCGGTCATTTGACCATGAATAAGTGCTGCCATTGGAACTCTGGAACCAGAGTTCCTTTGGGGCATACGCTGTAATAAGCAACTGGTCAGACACACCAACAACAGCCAAGCCTCCTACAACTGACCCCATTTCATTGGGTTCACAACCCCTAGTGATCACAGAAAAGGAAGTGCAGGACCTATTTCACAGACAAAAGCCAGGAAAAGCTCCAGGCCCAGACAAGATAACTCCTTCTTGCTTAAAAGTCTGTGCTGACCAATTGGCCCCCATCTTCACCCATATTTTCAATAAATCACTAGAGATGTGCTATGTTCCTTCTTGCTTCAAACGCTCTACCATCATCCCAGTGCCGAAGAAGCCCACCATCAAGGAACTGAATGACTACAGACCAGTTGCTCTAACATCTGTAGTCATGAAAACCTTTGAAAGGCTAGTGCTTTCCTACCTGAAAACCATCACGAATCCGCTCTTAGACCCCTTGCAATTTGCATACCGAGCAAATAGATCAACAGATGATGCTGTTAATATGGCTCTGCACTACATCCTACAACATCTTGAGTCTCCAAAGACCTATGCAAGGGTCCTTTTTGTAGACTTTAGTTCAGCATTCAATACCATCATTCCAGACATTCTTCTAACTAAGCTAAACCAGCTACAGGTACCGGAACAGACTTGTAAGTGGATCACAAGCTTCCTAACAAACAGGAAGCAGCAGGTGAAGCTAAGCAAGATCACATCAAATACCTGTACAATTAGCACAGGGGCCCCAAGGCTGTGTGCTCTCCCACTTCTCTTCTCTCTGTATACCAATGACTGCATCTCCAATGATCCATTTGTTAAGCTACTGAAGTTCGCAGATGACACAACAGTGATTGGTCTCATTCGAGACAATGACGAATCCGATATAGACGAGAGGTCGAACGACTAGCCTTGTGGTGCAACCAAAACAATCTGGAACTGAACACACTCAAAACCGTAGAAATGGTGGTAGACTTTAGGAAAACCCTTCCATACTTCCACCTCTCACAATACTTGACAACACAGTATCAACAGTAGAAACCTTCAAATTTCTGGGTTCTATCATATCGCAAGATCTCAAATGGACAGCTAACATCAAAACATCATTAAAAAGGACAACAAAGAATGTTCTTTCTGCGCCAACTCAGTAAGCTCAAACTGCCCAAGGAGCTGCTGATCCAATTCTACAGAGGAATTATTGAGTCTGTCATTTGCACCTCTATAACTGTCTGGTTCGGTTCTGCAACCCAACAAGAAAAACACAGACTTCAGAGGATAATTAGAACTGCAGAAAAATAATTGCTACCAACTTGCCTTCCATTGAGGACCTGTATACTGCACGAATCAAGAAGAGGGCCGTGAAAATATTTGCAGATCCCTCGCATCCTGGACATAAACTGTTTCAACTCCTACCCTCAAAACGACGCTATAGAGCACTGCACACCAGAACAACTAGACACAAGAACAGTTTTTTCCCGAAGGCCATCACTCTGCTAAACAAATAATTCCCTCAACACTGTCAGACTATTTACTGAATCTGCACTACTATTAATCGTTTCATAGTTCCCATCACCAATCTCTTTCCACTTATGACTGTATGACTATAACTTGTTGCTGGCAATCCTTATGATTTATATTGATATATTGATCATCAATTGTGTTGTAAATGTTGTACCTTGATGAACGTATCTTTTCTTTTATGTACACTGAGAGCATATGCACCAAGACAAATTCCTTGGGTGCCCAATCACACTTGGCCAATAAAATTCTATTCTATTCTATTAAGTGAGGACTTAATTGTATGAGAAATAAATATGATGGCATCTTTGTTAATTTGGAACAATTAAAATCAAGCTCATCTGCTAATGATATCATGCGTGTGTCCACACAATTATCTGGTGGCTCAGCAGACTGGTCTGCCTGTTATTAACACAGCTGCTTGCAATTACTGCAGGTTCAAGCCCCACCAGGCCCAAGGTTGACTCAGCCTTCCATCCTTTATAAGGTAGGTAAAATGAGGACCCAGATTGTTGGGGGCAATAAAGTTGACTTTGTATATAATATACAAATGGATTAAGACTATTGCTTGACACAGTGTGTAAGCCGCCCTGAGTCTTCGGAGAAGGGCGGGATATAAATGCAAATAAAATAAAAAAATAAAATAAAAAAATCTTCACAAAAATACAGAATTGGTTGCCATTGCCAACTTCTACAATCTTTTTAAAACTTCAGCCTCCCCAAAGTCCTGGGGTTGCCTGATGATCTCCCATTCAACCCTGCACAACTTTCTGAGATCAGCTAAGGTCAGCCAGGATCTACTACTGAACTGAGCATCACAAACTGATTAATAAATCAAAGATAGTGAATCTGTGACCCTGCAAAGTAGGTAAATGGAAATATGCAGCATTCAATCCAACATTAGTCAACACAAATAGGAAGTATAAAAGTTATAGTCTAGCACAATTGCTAAATCTGTTCCCTCATTGTTTTTTAAACAAGATTGTGTTTCTATATTTCTATTTAATAATTTTCCTGCTAACCTAGTAGTTCAAAAGCATACAAATGCAAGTAAATAGGTACCACTTCATTGGGAAGATTACTGCGTTCTTTATTTTTATGTTGGCCAAATGGTGACAGAGATGTCTCTCCATGCAGGCTCCCTCAGCTGAAAATCAGAGATAAGCACCATCTATAAGCACTCAGACTGTAAGGTAAAGGTAAAGGTTCCCCTCTCACATATGTGCTAGTTGGCCGGCATGACTAGGGATTCGAACCGCTGAACTGCCGACCTTTCAATTGACAAGTTCAGCATCTTAGCCACCGAGCCATTGCATCCCTTTTATTCAGATTATACCGCTTGGTAATATACTACGTTTTTACTGACAATGTTGTTTTCTGGACTTCCCATGGGATCTTCCTCAAACTGAAATGTTTGCCAGATAGGAACTATTTTATTTATTTATTTATTTATTTATTTATTTATTTATTTATTTATTTATTTATTTATTTATTTATTTATTTTGTCACAACAATATATGTAAGTATCATACAAAAAGATTATATAGTAAATAAACACATATATGGGTAAATATAAGGAGGTATAAGCATATATATAGGAAGGAGAAAAGAAAAAACAATAGGACAGGAATGGTAGGCACGTTTGTGCGCTTATGCATGCCCCTTATGGTCCTCTTAGGAATGGGGTGAGGTCAATAGTAGAAAGTTTTTGGATAAAACTTTTAGGATTATGGGAAGAGACCACAGAGTCAGGTAAAGTATTCCAAGCACTGATGATTCTGTTACAGAAGTCATATTTTCTGCAATCTAGATTAAAGCGGTTGACATTAAGTTTAAATCTATTAGTTGCTCTAGTATTATTGCAATTAAAGCTGAAGTAGTCTTTAACAGGAAGGACATTACAATAGATGATTCTGTGAGTTAAACTTAGGTCTTGTCGAAGGCGACGGAGTTCCAAGTTTTCTAAGCCTAGGATTTCAAGTCTGGTGGGATAGGGTATTTTATTGTTTTCAGAGGAATGGAGAACTCTTCTTGTAAAATATTTCTGGACACGTTCAATTGTATTGATGTCAGAGATGTGGTGAGGGTTCCAAACAGGCGAGCTGTATTCTAGAATTGGTCTAGCAAATGTTTTATATGCTCTGGTTAGTAGTGAGGTGTTTTTGGAAAAGAAGCTACGCAAAATTAGGTTTACAACTCTTAGAGCTTTTTTTGCTATGTAGTTGCAGTGGGCTTTGGCACTTAGATCATTTGACATGAAAACTCCAAGGTCTTTGACGGGATGGGGGTCATCTGTAAGGTAATGTCCATCTAGTATGTATTTAGTTTTTGGGTTCTTTTTTCCTATATGTAAGCATGAGCATTTGCTGGTTGAAATTTGAAGCTGCCAATTTTTAGACCAAGCGGATAGATGATCAAGGTCGTTTTGAATGATAGAAGTATTGTCTGTGGTGTTAAATAGTTTGACATCATCAGCAAAGAGAACACAATTACTTGAGATGTGGTCACAGAGATCATTAATGTATAGTATAAAGAGTGTTGGTCCAAGGACGCTGCCTTGAGGAACGCCACTCTTGACAGGAACAGGATTTGATAAAGCATTGCCAATTTTGACCACTTGTTGTCTGTTAGACAGAAAAGCAGATATCCATTTGTGGAGGGGTCCTGAGATGCCATAGGATGTTAGTTTTAGGAGAAGTTTATCGTGTACTACTGAGTCAAAAGCTTTGCAGAAGTCTATGTAGATTGCATCTATTGATTTGCCTTGATCGAGATTTGAAGTCCATATGTTTTTGCAGTGGAGAAGTTGTAAGTTACATGATAATTTTTTCCTGAAACCAAATTGTTTGTTGGAGAGTAGGTTGTTAGTTTCTAAGTGTGAGGTAATGGATTGGTTGATGATAGATTCCATGACTTTGCAGGTGACGCAGCAAAGGGAGATCGGTCTGTAGTTTTTGACTAAGCTGGGGTCTCCTTTTTTGAAGATAGGGATGACTGTGGCTAGTGACCAAAGTTTGGGAAGAGAACTGGTAGTGAAAGCTTTATCAAAGATAATACTTAGGGGTTCTGCTATATTAATGGAAAGTTTTTTTAAGAAGTATGCACATAGTCCATCGGGTCCAATAGAAAGCGATGGTTTTAAGTTGTGAAGAGCTTTTCCAACATTGTCTTCTGTGAAATCTATATGAGTTAAATCATCATAGTCATTGCTGGTTCGTTTGTGGAATGTCGGATATGTGTTATCGGAATTAACAAAACCTGAGCCAAAGAAAATGTTGAAGAGGTTTGCTATGACTGTTTCATCATTGCATTCTTTGTTGTTAGAATCTTTTAGTGGTGGGATGGATCTTGAGTCTTTAAGTTTATTGTTGACAAAATTATAAAAGGCACGATTGGAATTTGTGCGCAGAAGGTTCTCTTCTTGCTTGGTGTGGTAATTTGTGCATTCAGTTTTTATTTGGTTGCATATGTTTCTGTAGCGGTTTTTGAAATTTGTAACATAGCCTTTTTTGTTTCTTTTCCAGAGGGATTTTTTTTTTGATTGAAGTTTTTTTATTGATATGGGTAGTTTGTGTTTTTTTGGTCATGGTAGTCATTTGTGGTACATATAGTTTAACGACTCTATTTTAGATGAAAACAAAGCATTTCCCAGGAAACATTCATTAAATGAATAAATATTCTTTACTGAGATGAAAAACAGTGAAAATTACCCTTCACTGTCTATGTATAATCCAAAGATAGGAGTAGGCAGAAGGGTGGAACACCAAAAGCCAAAATGGTTTCCAATCTCTAAGCCTTGCAAATAAAACGGTGTTTGGCTTTGGGTCAAAGTTAATCACCCTTACCTTAATCTGAATGCTAGTCTTTCTCCCATTACGCTATGGTGAATAAAACAGGTGTTTTCAGCAAGGCCAGACATAATGACTTATAAATTTTGACAATGACCAAACCAAAGTATTTTTGATTAGCACTTACTCCTCATACATATAGTGACCAGACGTCCGCTTTTGGCGGGACAGTCCTGCTTTTTAATAATTTGTCCCGCGTCCCGCGGCAATTCCAAAAAGTCCCAGGTTTTTTTTGTTTCACTCCCATTCTGAAAATGGGAGGCGGCAACGCAAGAGGAGGAGGCGGAGAAAGGGGAGTGGCGGAAAAGGGGCGCAAGAGGGAGGAGAGATGCCGCTTGACTTCATCCGAGAGGAAGAGAAGAGCAGAGAGGAGAGCCGAGGAGAGCCGAGCCTGCCTGGCAGGTGGCAAGACTCAGCGCGCAGGAGCAGCCCCCCCCCATCAATGGTGTCCCGCTTTGCCATCGCTGAAATCTGGTCACTTTACTCGTACACAATTTCAGCCCAAACATCTCACCACAAAAGCATATGATAAATTGTTAAAATAGAGTTTGAAGGATAATAATCCTTTTGGCCAAACTACTTGGGAATTTTTCTCCAAAATGTCTGCTGAGGGAAGGCTGTATTATGACAGAATTACTGTATTTTTTGGACTGTAAGACACACTTTTTCCCCCAAAAAAGAAGGTGAAAATCTGGGTGCGTCTTATACTCCAAATGTAGCCCTGCCCAGTTTCTCAAACAGAGGTTTCAGAGATTGAAAAAAGCATCAGAAACAGAGCTTCAGAAAAGAAGCCCCCAAATAGAGCTTCAGAGGCTTTTTTTCTGAAGTTCTGTTTTGGAGGCTTTCAGAGGCAGAAAAAAGTTTTTTCTGAAACAGAGTTTCAGAGGCAGAAAAAAAAAAGCCAAAAAAGCAAGACACAGAGCTCACAACCAAGGAACCTGTTGCTAAAATTCACCTCTGGGAACAGCTGATTGGGGGTATTCCAGGAGGCCAATCCACCTGCCAATCAGCTTTTTTCTTATTTTCCTCCCCAAAAACTAAGGTGCATCTTATACTCCAATGCGTCTTATACTCCCAAAAATATGGTAAATGCGCAGACTGAGTTCCAAAGTCACTGAGCTATGGTTTCTTTTGAATCATAGTTTGCTGACCAGCTGGGCTGACATGGTTGGATTCACACAACATGCTAAACCATGGTTTAATTGCACTGTTTGTTTTACTTTGGCTGTACACCGCCCTGAGTCCTTTGGGAGAAGGGCGGTATAAAAATCGAATAAATAATAATAATAATAATAATAATAATAATAATAATAATAATAATAATAATAATAATAATAATAATAATAATGCTATTCTAGAATGAAACAAGTTACATTATGTATAAACCAAGTCACATAGTTTTACAGATGAAACATGCCAGGATAAAACTTTCTGAACAAAAACATAAAATTGGAATGACACTTTCGATGTAGACGCTTTAATTATAGCAATGTTCCCAAGCTTGGCAACTTTTAAGATGTGTAGGTTTCATCTCCCAGAATTCCCATGCTGGCTGTCCACAGCTGATGTCCACACATTTTAAACCTCAAGATCTAATTCAGGAAAACTGAATTAGATCCTGAACTAGAGGAAAAATCTGCCAGGAAAGCCATTAGAAGCAGATATAGTCCAAAAATTATTTATACAAAATGAAGATTGAAAGGAAGAAGTTTGATGATTGAAGAAACTCCCTGAAGTTTGCATGTTTTATTTCAAGAAAAAAGGAAAGAAGAAAAGAGAGACGCAAACAGGCCTGCCTATTCTCAAAGCCCAGCTGATGATATTTCAAATGCAAAATTATTCTGTTCAAAGACTGTTCAATCAGCACCTCAACAATAGGACTGGTGTATGCCTCTTCGCTTCTTATTTTTATAGCTCGCATATATTACTTCTTTGGGGAGACCAATTATATATCTCGATGATAGCATGTGTTTCAGAATGCATGAGAATTGCTTTTCAAAATGAAGCTTAAAAAACTCTAATGAACAACAAAATGTATACTTCTGTTTCAATATTGCATTTAGTCACTGATCTGTTCCAAGCCAAATAAGGCTTCACTCTACAAGTCCATTTCAATAATAGCCAAGCCTATTGTTCGCTATTCATCTGCTAGCGCATTTATGCTCTCCTGGCACAGCCAGATTTGCCAGAGTTGGAAAAACATTTGCAATATTTCAACTGACTGGTTTATTAAATCATAAGTTATACAGATAATGTATTGGGTCACCCACTTGTAAATCTATTTGCTCTGCACTCAAAAGGAAAAGAAAAAATATTTATTATGAGCAATGGCCTAACAAGATGCACTTTTTGATGAAAATGAGTTCTGGTAACAGGCTCACTTGTTTCTCCACTCCAAGCATCTGCCTACATTTCTCTCTTTCCAATAGTTCATGGAGGCTTAGGAAGGTCTTTTGCAAAAAAATAAAAAGGATTTATTCTAAATCATCACACAATGAAAAAAAAATCATTGTAAATGTCTTTCATTTGAAACACACAAAACCCCCAAGAACGCATGAGACCTGATTCTGTAGCATTCCTTTTCTTCTTCCTTTTTGTTTTTGGCATGCAATTCTAGCTTTTACATTAAATATCTTTTTTTTTCTTTCATTTTACTGATTTCAACAGGCATTGCACTGAGCTGTCAGTTGGTAAAGGAGACTTTGTTCATGGATAGGATTGGGTAATGTGGAACTTCAAATATCAAAATAGAAACACACATATAGAAGAATAGCAAATTTCACTTCCATATGTGATTAGCTTAAATCCACACTTAAGAAAATAAAGAATAACAAGAATTTGGCATTAATTTAAGCTTTAGGACAATTCTCTCCTTCTGGCTGAAAGCAATTAGAGAAATCCCTCTACCACCACCATAACATACAAATATATTCTCTGCTCCCCCAAGCTGGTGAAGTAAGAGCTCCACCTTCTGTTCTGAATCAACCTCAAAAACTCTTTTATTGGTATAAATTTCAGCTGTTATTGTTTTCTTGTAACAGGATTACCAGATGTCTGGCAAAAGGAGGAGAGGTCCTCCTTTTGTCCTCATGTCCTTCGTCCGTATGCCTAGTCTTAAAATCAAATATTGTCAAGTTTTGAATATCTTTTTTTTTTCAGTCGAATGTTTTCACAGTAGTTATTCAAACTTTTGTCTATTGTGATTTTGTAAATTGTCTCCTTTCCCTTGCTTGCTGTCAGACTAGATATATTGTAGCAATTGGCTAATATAATAATTCTAGCAATTGGCTTCAATCTAGTCCAGTGATAGTCAACCTGGTCCCTACCACTCACTAGTGGGTGTTACAGCTTTCAGGGTGGCCGGTAGGGGTTTTGTCCGATACTGAAGCACTTTCCTTTTTTTTAATTTAATTAAATTTTTAAAAAAATTTCATAGCATTATTTAAAAACATTTTCATTAGGTTTTCATAAATTCCCTGTGACAATTTAAATTTCTGAAAATATACTATTTGTATTGCCCGCGCATAAGTTTAGTTCACATTAGGTAAGTGAAACTAAATGGCACTATAGTGCAACCACAAACAAAAGAGCCTCGTCCCGGAATAGCTCGTGCATCTCCCCCCACACCACCCAGCTGTAACAGACAAGCAGAGCTGGTAGCCGGCACCTCCCCCCCAAAAAAACCCCAATCCACAATGAATGAGAGGCATGCCCAGACGACGATACACAGCACATTACTGTGGAACCGGTGGGCGGTTAGAAAATTTTACTACTAGCAGAGATACAAAAGTGGGCAGTAGGTATAAAAAGGTTGACTACCCCTGATCTAGTCCCTTCAAATCTGAAAAGAAAAAGCCAACACAGTCCTAGACTGCTTCAACTGTGGAATAGAACAAGATCAGTGAAGTGTTAGTACCACTTTGACACACTTGGAATATTGTATCCAGTTTTGGTTGCCATGATATAAAAAGAATGTTTATATCGACACCAAGCAACACCAGTTCAATTGGAGCAACCACCCGCCACGCTTGTGAGTTCATCGAAGCCTGGCACTCCCCAAGCAATTCCATCAATGGACACATTGACCTACATCCAGCCTACAAACCCCTCAGAATCCAAATCAATCACACAGCCAACCAGAGACAGCACTGATGCTCAACCAACCCACACAAGCCCCCGCCCCCAACTAGCATTTCACCTCCCAATGACCTTCATCTAATGTAACTTCCCCATCACAAAACCAATCACATGCTCCAAAACAAAAAAATACTGGATGAAAATACATAGTTGGATACAGAAAGTAATAGGCTACATAACCAGAGCTGTTTCTGCTAGGAATGATGAAAACAAAATATGAATATATATCTATATATATCTATATCTATATCTATATATCTATATCTATATCTATATCTATATATCTATCTATATATCTATCTATATATCTATATCTATATCTATATCTATATCTATCTATCTATCTATCTATCTATCTATCTATCTATCTATCTATCTATATATGTGTGTGTGTGTGTGTTGTTTTACATATGTCAATGGTGGCAAGATTGGCATTTGGGCAATGTTGGCGAAGCTCAAATACACCCTCTGAAGAGTTAATAATTAGAAAAATATTGGATTGAGCCAATAGGCACAATAGGTCCTCCTTTGTCCTCTTTTTCCAATTGTCCACGTGCCTGAACACCATACCTACAGCAGAATTTGCATTTGGATTTTATTTGATCTTTTGTATGAAAAAGAGCCATTCTATTCCTTACAAAATCATGGTTTGTGCAGGGATAACACCATTTTTAGGTAGGAAAGTCAAACTGGGCTAGTCATTAAGGTAGGAGTTTGAAAATATCTGCAATTTTTCTTTGCATAATATATCAAGCCATAGTTTGCTTGCCTGAATGTCTTACCAAGCTATAGTTTTCAGGAACAAGTTCATTGGATAGAGGTTATGAATAGAATGGAAGAGCAGAGTCCCTGAAACAGATGTGGAAGAGTACAAATACTATTTACACTTGAACACCTGAACATGAGTGTGAATGTAATTTGGCACATGTTGTCAATTCATACCCATGTTTCCTGATCCAACTTGTGAACTTAAGAATTCATGCCTATGTCCATAGCTTACTAAAATCAGGACATAATAATTAAAATTAAACATAAAGCAGAACAGGAAATAGTTTGGGGAACAAGAATATGCATGTCAGTTGTGAGTTTTTAATGTTATGTATTATTATACCTTTATTTAGCATATGGCATACCTTAATCCTCATCACAAACACTTGTACTGCAATTATTTAATCATAGCAATTAACATTATAGTGAGGTTTTATTATTATTATTAAATCAGAAATGTTTCATAATTGTAAGATCCTTTGTGCTATTCCTGTCGTGTTGCTCTATGCTGTTTTTCTGAGCAAAGTTGTAATGTGTATCTTTTAGCTCTATTTCTGATTCAGCTCTGTTTTTCCTGACCACTTTGTACAAATATATTTGTAGACTGTTATAACTAGATTGCTGTTATAAACCTGGTTCACACTAATTTGCAGTTTGTAGACTATAGTTTATGCCTTATTTTGTGTGAATAAGCTAACGATGACGTACTCTACAAATTATCGTTCCCATAAAATTCTAAAAACAAAAAAACAACCACCACAAAATCCCTGAAATTTTATGAGGCCTTGTGGACTGTGAAGATCTAAGTTGTACTTTGTTCAGCTTATGCCTACATTTGGCACTATCCGCTGTTCCCAATCCTACATACGTGCAAGCTGCCAGAATCCCAGACTAAATATGATATTGCACAAGTAACTTTATATTAAAGCGCAATATGTAAGTGTGAAAGAGAGGATGCTTCCCTTCCCAATTCAACCCACAATGAGATTTGTATTTTGTTTCCTAATTGATATTCAATGCCATCATCTTTATAACCATCCACATTCAATAAATTTCATATTATTTAAGATACCTGGATGATATCATTTGCATTGTCCCAGCAATAGCTCTCCATGATAAATGTTACCATGTCTGACCAAGCACACATAAGAAATTGGTGTGATACAAGTAGCATACATAGTTCCATGCAAAACTATTGTTAGAAATCTGCTCAAGGAAGGCTCTAGTTAAAAATAACTTTCTATTATTTTTTAAAATATTATTTGGCAATTCCAGTGTCGAAAACTGAAGAATGCAAAGTTCTGAAAACTACCACAAATTTGAAGAGAGTCATTGTCATCAGTTTTCCAAATATTTTTATTGCAGTTTGAACTTCAGTTGTTCAAAGCAAGGTTTTTCTTTTGGAAATATATGGACTTAAAAAGGAGAGAGCCACATGAAACACAAAATATTTGATGATACAAATTGTATTACTGATTTCATCATTTTGAAGGCTTCTTCTGTTTTTAATAGTTTCAGTGCATGACTTCTTTTTTCTTTTAGAAGTATATCATATTGTTTTAAGCCTATATTTAGAAAGATCTCTTAGATATCTATTATTAAGTTGCTATCACAAGCACAGCAAAGCAATTCAAAAGAAGGAATGGACATTATACAGTACGCCAGTCATGGAGATTCTTACTCTCTAAAGACATTTAGGGAATAAATCTAAACCATATACCATGATGATCAAAGGTCTAGTTTCAAAACAGGATGTTTTTTTTTAATTCACAGAAAGTCCTGCATTAGCTTGTGTCTATACTCTAAACAGTGTCAGAAATTTATTTTTTATTTCTGATTCTCATCAGAGAGAGAGAGAGAGAGAGAGAGAGAGAGAGAGAGAGAGAGAGAGAGAGCGAGCACATTCTCCAGTATGGGTTGGTTGGGTTTTTTAGACGCTTGGCTCATCTTGTCTTTTTTATTATTATTATTATTAAATTGTCATGAAGAACTGCAGATCCCCGAAAGATCTTCAAAGAAATAAAACCCTTCATTAAAATAATTAGGTTTCAGATTTCATTTTAAAACTGGTTAAATAATAATCATGTGAAAATATGAAGATTAAATAATTTTAAAAGGTTCATAAAAGTGTTCAGCATATGGAGAACATCAGATAGGGAGATTCACTTGGTAGATTCTGAACCCAGTTTTCAACCTATAAATTCATTTGACATCAATGAATGAATCTGAAGCTCCAGAAAAGAAGATGCTTAAGATCTGAGCAGAGCAAGTGGTTTTCACTGCCAAGTGAGATGCAGTGAATTTGTCAGTGGACTCACAGGAGGAACAATACGGATGGAATGGGATATAATAGGATCAGAGAAACCACAACAGCTGAACTAGGAGATACATTATTAAGTATGTTATTAACTATTTCCTTATAGAGCTAATTTGGTCTAGTGGTTAAAGCACCATGCTAGAAAGCAGGAGACCATGAGTTCAAGTCCTTTCTTAGCCATGAAAGTCAGCTGGGTGATTTTGGGCCAGTCACGCTCTTTCAGTCCAATCCACCTCAAGGAGTTGTTGTTGTGGGAAAAATAGGAAAATACGTTCTGGATATGTTCGCCACCTTGCGTTATTTGTAAAAATAATAAAAGCAAAATACAAATAAATAAAAATATTTCTTTCACATGATTAATATTTAGTATGAATCTTGTGTAGACTTTGCAATAAATTATGACAGAAGGATCACAGAACACCTCTATGTATATTTATATCATTTGTATGTATCTTGTATTCTTATTATTTCTTATATATTACACTCTTGTTTCTTTTCTTTTTTTAATTTTTTTTACAAATATATCTAATGTGTGAACAGTGTGAACAGGCAGTGTGAACAGGCAGCTCATACATTTTAGTACAAATAAAATAATATTCATCATCTTTACTACATTTGACAAGCTTATATAATTCTGATAATAGTACACATATTTATGTTAAGTTATAATCTTTCACTATTTAGTTATTCAGTATTTCAGTATGTTATTTTTATGCCAATATTATTCAATCATACTTAATAATACCATCATTCAAGTTCTGATTTCTCCTCTTGTTATTACTTCACCTTATTATATAAAATGTGTATTCCATTAATCCCCCCCTCTAGTTCCTATCCCTATTCTAACTTTTAATTATGCCTCTATTATATTTTAAAATATTCCCTTTCTATCCATTGTCTCTTGCCCGCTTTAAAGTTTTAATTGTTCGTTTCTTATTCCTCTTTTGGATCTTTAACTCTATCTGCTTCCACATCTTGACCAATCATTTTAAACATTTCTTCCTTCTCTGCCCTTTTCCATTGTCTAATTTTCAAAATATCTATTCTTGCCCCTACCTATCTTCCAAAAAAGACTTCCTGCAACTCCAGTTCCTTTAAAATACCCTTAAAATACTCTCTTCTTGTCTTATTTCATCAGCCATTATTATTTTTGTTGTTATCTCCTTTTTGTCATCTTGTTTTATTTGTTGGTTTATCTGTTCTCTTTTTTCATCTACTCATTCAGTTGGCTCCTCCTCTTCCTGGGCGTCTTGGTCACTCCTTGTCCTTTGTATCTTTTTTCCAGCTCTCCATTTATGCTCTGCATTTTATTCATAATCTCCTTGTAGTTTCTTACTTTGAATTATCGACACCGTTTCTTGCCAAATTCCACTTATTTCTTTCTGATGGAGCATCTCATTTAATTTTATTTTGTCCCTCTTTTGTTCAACAATCAAAAAACCATATATTCAAACTTATAGTCACTTCTCAAAAAGTTCAATATTCATAAATCTTTATATTCCAAAGCTGATCGATTTGTTGCTCTGGATAGTCCCATTTTCCCCCAGAACCTTCATCAATCCCTCTATAAATTCAGTCTTGTGTTGTAGCCTTCGGGGGTCACTTTAATAATAATGTCTTTCTTATTCTCATGTTTAAATCTCCAATAGCCAAGTATTTCCAGGATTTTGGGAATGTGTTATGATTTCCTTTTGTCAGCAGGTGATACTCTTAAGTCAAATTTCAATATTAACCCGTTTTATCCAAATTTAATGATAACAATCCAAAATATAAAGATGATGTTAGTTTTTTAAGCAACTAGCTCCAGAATTTTGAGATGCCTATCCAAAGCAACACCTGTCCAATTTAAAAATCCAATTTTCTCTATTTTTTTGCCTTTTCCCCTTTGATTCTTATTCCTTCAATTTTGAAATTCTTCTCAAAATGTTAAATCACTTCTTTTAAAAATAGTAGTGAGCCTCTCTTTTCCTGGATATTCTTTTGGAGTTAAGTTTTGAATAAAAAATAATTTTTCTCACCCAGTTTCAGACACTGTTCACCGACTCCACTTCCGTACAGTTCTTAGGTGTTTTTTGGCTGTCCCAGCTTTATGGCAACCATTTTTAGGCTGCCTCTTCTCCTTGCCATGGCACAAAGGTAAAAAAGCCTGGGGTTCAGCAGAAGACTTGTGATTTCTCCCAAGACCTCTCAGGGTACCCCTCCTTAGCTTCACCACCCCTACAAGGTGGCTTTGGCTCATCTTGGAGCCCACAAACAGGGAGAACACAGCACAGGGAACGTGGAAACCTGTTCCCTATGTCTGATATCACCATGAAGTCAGTTGGAAATCCTGTTTCTTATATTTTAAAATGTACTATTCACTGTTATTTTATTTTAATACCTGTAAACCACAAAAATTGAGGTGATAAGTAAACTGCATAAATAAAATAAAAAGGCTGGGTTAGATTCCCTTCTTTTGTTAAGAATATGTATTGGCATATGATGCTGCTTATGATTACCATTTTGTATATATTACAAGATAAATATCCTATTATAAGATAAATCATATATTAGAACAGAATAGAAACTTTATTGTCACTTTAAACTTACACTAATCAGCATATATTAAAAGATAAAATATAACCATTATGCATATCGACATAGCCACACATATATGACCCAGAGAAACATCACAGTTTATTTTGGATGTATACATATACATGGCAAGGGAAAAAAGAATCCTGCGAATTAAGATGGGTGGAATAAGGAACAAAGCTGTTACAGAATGTTGTAGTCCTGCTAGAAATACTTTAAAACCTCTTCCCCGAGGGGAGCAACAGAAACAAACCATGAAGTAGGTGTGTGGGGTCTCTAACAATACTTCAAGATCTAAACACATAGTGCTTATAACCAGTATCCTGAATAACAGGAAACAAACTTCCTATATTCTTCTCAGCTGTCCTTACCACTCTCTATATGGATTTTCTATCTGAAGCACTGCTACCACCAAACTAAACAGTGATGCAGTTTGTTAAAACACTCTCAATCATGTCACTGTAAATTGTGGCCAGAACAAAAGAAGAAAGATGTGCTCTTCTCATGCAACACAGAAAATGCAAACTTTATTATCTCAACTTCCTCAGGCATACACTTTTTCTTTCCTTGCATATGACTTCCTCCCTTACTACCAAACAACATTTTCCATTTATTTTCTACCATTCACATGTCCAATTAACATTTAGCCAATTTGAGAACTGATTAGGGTAAGAACCAGTGGTGAAATCCAAATTTTTTTACTACCGGTTCTGTGGGCAGGGCTTGGTGGGCGTGGTATGGCTTGATAGATGTGGCTTGATGGGCATCGCAGGGGAAGGATACTGCAAAATCTCATTCCCACCCCACTCCAGGGGAAGGATACTGCAAAATCTTCATTCCCACCCCATTCTGGGGCCAGCCAGAGGTGCTATTTGCCAGTTCTACGAACTACTCAAAATTTCTGCTACTGGTTCTCCAGAACCTGTCAGAACCTGCTGGATTTCACCCCTGGTAAGAGCTAAAATTAGATTTAGGATTAGAAATTTACTGTGAATTCCCAGAGATATTGGTTAAACTGAAGAAGTAAAAAATAAAACAAATATCTTAGGAAAAAGCAATGGTAGACAACAGGAAGGTATCTACAGAGTCAACTGGAATCAAACTCAACTCAAGAGAGACTTTACCATCAAATTCAATGGTCATCATAGGTTGCCATACTTACACAGAAAAGAATGAAAACCTATTGTTGTTTAGATTGTTGGGAAACAATAGTTTTGGGTAATTTGAAGAGCAATAAGATGATGCTAGATATAGAAAATCTGATAAATGACCTTGGGAAAGGAATGCAGCAACTAACTGTTGCTAACTGCAAAGTATGGTTTTATTTGGATGTTTTAATTAACGGGCTTTTTGAATAAGTTTTTTAACTGTTTTTATACTGTTTTTATATGTTTTTAAATGCCTGTAAACCGCCCTGAGTCCTTCGGGAGATAGGGCGGTATATAAATATGATTAAATAAATAAATAAATAAATAAATAAACCCAGGTTGGAAAGAAACAAGCTGGCTCCAATTTCAGTCTGTTCAGTATAAGGAAAAGAGAAGGAAAATACTGTTGAGTTTTCAAAATTCTGTTACTGTAGCCTATATCCATAAAGAAGAGTTCTGGTATTTTTGTGGAATCTGTTTTCTGAGTTGGCCTTGAATGGCAAATACTAGAGCAGGTGGTATCAAACAATATCTTGTGATGATGCCTTTAAGAATATCAAACAGCAACATCTGCCTATCCTAGCTGTGTTTCTTTAAGCAGAACAGCTCTGGTGGGTATCTTAATGCTTTATTACCAGAGGAGGACCACTTCTATGAAGAAATACTAATCTGAGAACACATTCTGGCAAGGTTAGAAGAAAATACCTAGAAATCAGACTAATCCATTATCATAGCAATGGAGTTATAAATTTTATCTGTAAGATATCTACCTTATATTTTATGAGATCATGCCCATTTCTAGAAATGCTGGATTATAGAAAAGGGATCCTGGACATTTGGTTAGAATAGAATAGAATAGAATAGAATAGAATAGAATAGAATAGAATAGAATAGAATAGAATAGAATAGAATAGAATAGAATAGAATAGAATAGAATAGAATTTTATTGGCCAAGTGTGATTGGACACACAAGGAATTTGTCTTGGTGCATATGCTCTCAGTGTACATAAAAGAAAAGATACGTTCATCAAGGTACAACATTTACAACACAATTGATGGTCAATATATCAATATAAATCATAAGGATTGCCAGCAACAAGTTATAGTCATACAGTCATAAGTGGAAAGAGATTGGTGATGGGAACTATGATGGAATTATAGTTCCCATCACCAAAAATAGATGGAACTATTTTTGGTCCATCTGAAATGTTGATAATCTGTCTTGAAGACTGTTAAGTTCTGGAAGTAACGAGGCTGGAGACCAGGGTAGTGACAACAGCTCTATAATATATGGTGAACCCAGCAACAGGCTGGGGGAAAACCTCTCCTTTTATACAGTTCTACTGGCGGCTTCGTCCAATCAGCAACGTGCTGATTTCCCGCCCAAATATTTAAAGGTACATACAAGAATACATAACACTCCTCCCCTCCCAGAAAACACTTTGCCTCTATTTACATTTTATTTACATGTTATTTTTCGACGTAGTCACGCAAATAACCTGGGCGTCTCCTAGTTCTTTCAGACCTGCGCGGTTCAGTCCTGGGTGGTGTTTTGAGCTGTTCGGAGGGTCTGTTTTCTCCTCCCAGCTCTTTCTCTAGGCCATCGGGCCCTGGATTATTGCAGACTCTTTTCTTGGCCATCCGGCCCTGGATTACTTTTGTAAATTTCCCTGTCGTTTCCCTCGGGAACCTGATGGCGTCGCTGGACCTCCGGGACCTCAGCTAAGTCTTGCGCCTCCCCCTGGTCATGGTCAGCTGTGGGTTCAAATAAGGAGGGGTCATAATTTGTTTCCTGTGGCTTAGTTTGTTCAGTTATTTGTTTCCTTATCTGATCTATGTGGCGCCTCCATACTCGGTTGTCTTGTAATTCGACCAAGTATGACTTTGGGCCGGTTGCTTTTATTATTTGCCCTGCGAGCCAACTTGGGCCGTCCCCGTAGTTGCGGGCCCACACTCGGTCGCCTATGCCCATTTCCCTTGTTTTGTCTATTTCCCCCTTGTACCCCTCTGGTGTGTAATGGGGACTCAAACGGTCAAGTGGGCACCGGAGTTTCCGTCCCATCAATAATTCGGATGGGCTTCTGCCTGTAGCAGTGCTTGGGGTTCTGTGCTGAACGGCCAGAAAGAAGTCTATCTTTGTTTGCCAGTCACCTGGCTTGAGCCTGGACAATGCCTCCTTAGCGCTCCGGACGGAACGCTCTGCAAGGCCATTCGACGCAGGGTGGAAAGGCGCAGAGAGGGCATGTCGGATGCCCTCCTCTGCCAAGTATTCTTCGAACTGGGCTGCCGTGGAATTGCGGCCCATTGTCGGACACCAGAGTGTCAGGCAACCCGTGGGTTGCGAATAGGTGGCGCAGGGCTGCGATTACTGCCTCGGCCGTAGTGGATTTCATGAGTATGATCTCCAACCATTTAGAGAATCGTCGACAACCACTAGGAAAGTTTGGCCATGGAAAGGGCCAGCAAAATCAATGTGGATTCTTGACCAGGGCCCTTGGGGTTTTCCCATTCCTGACTGGGGCCGTTGGGGTAGAGGTCTGGACTCTTGGCAAGCCTGGCATTTCCCTACCCTCTCAGCAATCTCTGAGTCCATGGTGGCCACCACACATAGCTTCTTGCTAGCCCCTTCATCCTGACGATCCCTGGGTGGCCCTCGTGGAGGAGGTCCAGTACCTTTCCCTTAATTTATCGGGATTACCACGATCACCCCATAACAGGCACCCCTTGAGCCGAGAGCTCATCCCGTTTTTAACAAATTCCTTAAACGTTGCGCCGGCCAGCTGGCCTCCCTCTTGTACCCAACCGGTACAGTCCTTAACATAATGTCGGTATGATGCCGAGCCACTTCCTTAGATGTGACTGGGCCAGAGTCAAAGAGTCAATAAGCAGGATGGGCGTCCCGGTGGGGTCTTGATGGCCCCTGGTAGTGGGCATCTGCTTAACGCGTCTGCATGCCCACTTCTTTTCCTGGTCGATGCTGCAGCTTGTGCGAATAAGCGGCTGAAAATAGTCCATCGGGTCAAGCGTGGCGAAAGTGCCACAGGCGTTGGTGATCGCCAGCCAGTATCCCTAGTAGCGGTCTGTGGTCAGTCACGATTTCAAAATCCGCCCAAAACATATTCGTGGAATTTTTCACCCCTGACACAATGGCTAGTGCTTCTTTATCTAATTGGCTGTAGTTCCTCTCTGGGAGGACATCGTTCTAGAGTAAAAGCTATAGGGGCTTCTGTGCCGTTTGAAGTCTATGGCTGAGTACAGCCCCACCCGTAAGGGAGGCATAAACCAGCACTAGGGGCAATGAGTTATGATATTGGATGAGCAGGCTGTCACTTGAGAGCAGGTTTTTACTGCTTCAAAGCCCTATTTTCCGACTTTCCCCAAGACCAAACAGTATTTTTCCTAAAAGCCTATGCAGCGGTTCAGCAGTCGCTTTGTTTTTAAAAAGACCGCGTAAAATTCACTAGCCCCAGGAATGCCTGTAGCTCTGCTTTGTTTTTGGGCGCTGGAGCCTTTCTAATTGCCTTGACCTTGCTCTCAGTGGGGTGAATTCCTTTCTTGTCTATCCGGTAGCCCAAGAATTGACAGATTCGACCCCTATCTGGCATTTGTTTACCTTGACTTTTAATCCGGCTGTCCGGAAAATGCCCAGAACCTTTCTCAAACGCTCCCCAATTCCTCTCGTTTTCCCTGAAATCAGGACATCATCAGTAGGGAACTACCCTGGGAGCCCTTGCAGAAGTCGTTCCATTAGGTTTTGGAACAGCCCTGGTGCCACACTCACCCCAAATTGCAATCGGGTGCACTTGAAGGCCCCCTGTGCGTTACAATCGTTTGGGCTTGGCTGTGTTGTCTACGGGCAGTTGTTGGTAGGCTTGGGCCAAGTCTAACTGCAAAGACTTGCCCTCGCCCCAAAGAGTGCAGCAAGTGTTGCACCAGGAACCGAGTGGCGCTTTTCTGTAAGGCTTTGTTAAGCGTCGCCTTGTAGTCAGCGCAAATTCTAATTGACCCGTCTGGTTTTATTGGGGTGACGATTGGCGTCTCCCACTTTGCGTGATCGACTGGCACCAAAATCCCTGATTTTATGAGCTTATCTAGCTCCTTGTCAATTTTGGTTTTAGGGCAAAGGACTCTCCTCGCCTTAAGCCTAATGGGAGCTACCTGGGGTCTAAGTTGAAGGAAATAGGGGTCCCCTTGTACTTGCCCAGGCAGTCCTTGAAGACATCTTGAACTCGTTAAAGAGAATGTCTTTCAGGTTACAGTCACTTCTGTAGATGCCAGTCACTCCCATGCCCAGGGCACGAAACCAGTCTAGTCCCAACAGACTGGGCAGGGTCCCTTCGGCGATCGTGATGGGCAGGGTCTTCTTGTGTGGTCCGTACTCAACTCGGACGGAGGTGGTCCCTCGAACAGGGATGCGATTCCCTTGGTAGTCGTGGACTCGTGGCCGTTGTGCTTGCAGGTGGCGCTTGACTGACGGCAGTGACTTGCCAAAGTGTCCCAGGACATGATGGTGATCGCTGATCCCGTGTCTACTTCGAGCCGGCACCGTACTCCCTCTATTTTGGTTTGGTGAAGATCTTCTTCTCCACGGTCGAGGCGCGCCTATGACCACAGTCGTTTGGTTTGAATCCGCGCCTTTTTTGTTTGAGCCAATCGCGGGTCGCCTTGCCGATTCCGCGCTCTGATTGGCCGATTTGAATTTTCGGCGGGAAGGTTGGGCCGCTCGACAAACTTGAGCTAGGTGCCTTTCTTCCTGCACCGCCGACATGTCGCGTCCTTAAACTTGCAGCGTTGGCGCTGGTGTTGACCACCGCAGCTTCCGCATTCGTCTCGGTCCCCTTTGTCGCGTTTCTCGGTTCGGCAGACCCCTTCCTCATCTTCACCGTCGGATTCGGTCTGAACCTCCTCCTGGTGCACTGGAGTTGGCTTCGCGCTCGCCTTTGGTGGGAGAGGCTTTTGCAGTGTCTCCGCCGCTTGGGTAGACATTTCATGTGCTCTGGCTTCGTCCAGAGCGTTGGCCAGCGTTAGGTTGCTCTTTGCTAGCAGCCGTCGCCGCAAACGGATGTCTTTGACTCCTCGGATGAGTTGCTCGAGGAGCACCTCGTCTAGGTCGCGGTATCCGCAGTCCTTGGACGCTTTCCTTAGGGCGGCCATGTAGTCACCGATGGATTCGCCCTCCATCTGCCTTCGCTCTCCGAATTCAAACCGCCGCACGTATTTGGACGGCGTTGGCGCAGTGGTTTTTAGTAAGGTCTGTAGAGTTGGCCTCGACACCGATTGTAACGGCGTTGGCTCTGCCAGGGCTTCCGCGATATCAATGACCTCCGGACCACAGTGGCTTAAGAAATAAGCCCTTTTGCGGTTATCTGGAACTCCTTGCAGTTCGTTGGCTTCTAGAAAGCTTTCGAAACGGGTCATATACGTTCCCCATTTCTCTTTAGCCGGGTCAAACGGTGCGGGCGGAGTGTAGCTGGCCATCTCTGCTTTTCTGCCCTGTGTTTGCTGGGTTCGGGTCTATCGTGCTTCAGCTCGGTTCTGGTTCTCCTTAGCCTCGAGATCCCACCTTCGTCGCCAGTGTTAAGTTCTGGAAGTAACGAGGCTGGAGACCAGGGTAGTGACAACAGCTCTATAATATATGGTGAACCCAGCAACAGGCTGGGGGAAAACCTCTCCTTTTATACAGTTCTACTGGCGGCTTCGTCCAATCAGCAACGTGCTGATTTCCCGCCCAAATATTTAAAGGTACATACAAGAATACATAACAAAGACTATCCCAAAATGGCTACTATATGAAAGAAAATCCTATTATCATCACTTCAAGATAGGCAAGGTCAAGTATCAAGAGCACCTATGAGTTTAGGAATGTGTACTGTATTGTTGTTGGGTGGATTCTGCAGTTGGCATTACAAATTAGTTAGCACAAGAGGAAGGCAAAGAACTATAACCAGAGGTGGACTTCAGCAGGTTCTGACCATTTCTGGAGAGCCAGTAGCAGAAATTTTGAGTAGTTCGGAGAACCGGTAGTAAAAATTCTGATTGGCCCCACCCTCATCTATTCTCTGCCTCCCAAGTCTCAGCTGACCAGGAGGAAATGGGGATTTTGTAGTCATCTTTATTTTTTATTTATTTATTTATTTATTTATTTGTCGTAACAATATATACAAGCATTACATAAAGGATTATATAATATATAAACATATATATGAGGAGAAACAAGGTAATGTAAACATATATTTCGCCGTGAATTGAAAATGCACTTATTTATTCAAGCGGGACTGGCCTAAATTTTTTAAACTTTTTGAATTTTAAATAATTTTAATTGGGGTATTTTTATGAATTTTATGGGTTAAATTTGATGGTTTTATATTTTCGGCCATTTATAGAATATGTTATTTTAAGTCTCTGTTTTAATTTGTATATTGTATTGTTTTTATAATCTGGCTGTACACCACCCTGAGTCCTTCGGGAGAAGGGCGGTATAAAAATCTAAATTAATTATATATATATATATATATATATATATATATATATATATATATATATATATATATATATATATATATATATATATATATATATATATATGGTTATTGAGTTTTCTCCAGTAAAATTGGAAGTGTCTTGGCGACGTTTCGAAGTCTCATTCGTCATCTTCAGGCTTCAACCGTGCTTTTGGGAGCAATGTGATTGCAGCTGTTTCTTCCTTTTAACTGCTAGTGGGGTTTGAACTGATTGGGTGGGATCTTGGCTGTGCTCTGATTGGATGGGGGGTTTTTTGGTGCTCTGATTGGATGGGGGGGTGTCCTCTTTGGGTGGGGGCTTGGTTGTGCTCAGATTAGTCTGAGCTGCAGGGGGATTTGAGCTGGTGAGCTGCACAGCTGTTGTCCGGCTTCGTGTTCGCGGTCGTGCCACATCTTCACAGTGGGTGTCAGTCTGCTGCATGTATGGATTGGAGGGGTTTGAAATGGCCAATGTTGCAGCTGCGGTCTGGCTTCTGGTCCTTAATCGTGCTTCATGATCATTGGCCATTTCAAACCCCTCCAATCCATACATGCAGCAGACTGACACCCACTGTGAAGATGTGGCACGACCGCGAACACGAAGCCGGACAACAGCTGTGCAGCTCACCAGCTCAAATCCCCCTGCAGCTCAGACTAATCTGAGCACAACCAAGCCAATGTCCACCCAAAGAGGACACACCCCCATCCAATCAGAGCACAAAAAACCCCCCATCCAATCAGAGCACAGCCAAGCTCCCACCCAATCAGTTCAAACCCCCACTAGCAGTTAAAAAGGAAGAAACAGCTGCAATCACACATTGCTCCCAAAAGCACGAAGCTGAAGCCTGAAGATGACGAATGAGACTTCGTCGAAACGTCGCCAAGACACTTCCAATTTTACGCGGGAGAAAACCCGAATAACCAAAGATCTACATACAAACACCCACGAAAACCTCAGAAATATATATATATATATATATATATATATAAAAAGAAACAATAGGACAGGAACGGTAGACACGTTTGTGCTCTTATGCACGCCCCTTAGAGTCCTCTTAGGAATGTGGTGAGGTCAACCGTAGATAGATTTTGAGTAAAGCTTTTGGGGTTATGAGAAGAGACCACAGAGTCAGGTAATGCATTCCAAGCATATATAATTCTGTTACAGAAATCGTGTTTTCTGCAATCTAAACTGGAGCGGTTGACATTGAGTTTAAATCTGTTGGTAGCTCTTGTGTTATTGTATTGAAACTGAAGAAGTCATTGACAGGAAGGACATTACAACGGATGATTTTATGAGCTAAACCCAGGTCCTGTCGAAGGCAACGAAGTTCCACATTTTCTAGACCCAGGATATCAAATCTGGTGGAATAAGGTATTTTATTGGTTTCGGAGGAGTGGAGAACTCTTCTTGTAAAATACCTTTGGACACCTTCCCCTGGAGTGGGTGGGAATGAAGATTTTACAGTATCTTCCCTTGCTGTGCCTACCAAGCCATGCCCATCAAGCCATGCCCATGCCCACCAAGCCATATCAAACAGAACCGGTAGTAAAAAAATTTGAAACCCACCACTGACTATAACCTGAAAAATTCACATAATATAAGTAACAATTATGAAAGAATAGTTAAAGAAATAAATTTCGTTGAAAGTACAGTTCCCAACTACTATAACTATAGAGAATTGGCCACTGCTGCTTGGGATACAAAAAAATCCCTTCAGCTTTTATAGCGGGACCAGGTTGGGATAAAGTAATCTGTAGGATTAATGGAAGCTATTCATGCTAAGGAGCTGCTAGAAACTCCAGTACAGTACTCCTTGCAGAGGGGAAAAAAATTAAATTGATATTTGATTTTCCCCCAAAGCATGTCTATGTTATGATCATTACTTAATACAGGGTTTTTATTTATTGGTGCATTTCACATTTTCATTTCTTCAGTGTTACACTCTTGTCCTCTGGGTTCCTGTCATCAGCCAAGAACATGTTGGCTGATGACATGCTCATTTTCCATTTCCTATTTGGCCATTTTTATCCTATACACATTTTCCCAAACTGGATAAAAATCTGTAAATTAGGCTTCCAGAGGTTACTCGTTCTCTCTGTCTCTGTCAAAGACAATCACTATCAAAAGCCTGTTTCTGCAGACAGCCAGTCAGGCAGGACAATTATGAAAGTGTCTGGATCTCCTTTTTATAAGACATATGAGGCTAAAGAGCAGAGTGACTTCTGCAGCTGCAGGAGAGCAGTGCCACATGGTTAACATCCACCAAAAAGAGACAATCTATTAATTGGCATGATTAATCCTTGAATTCATTAAGGATAAATTAATATTGTTAATGAGATTTGATTATGCCGAGTGAAAGAAAAGCTTCTGTATTAATCTAGCCTGGTTTTAATCCAGCCACGGGTTTCTTTTGACATAAAAAAATATAAGGGAAGTTATTTATTTTGAATAACCAGAACATTTGAAATTCATTAAGAAATGTTGATCTCCAAAACTGGAAGGGGGAAGATGGAAGGGGGAAGATTTGGGGGGGGGGGGGAAGGTTAAATCTCAGACTATACTAAGAATCTAATTGGCTCTGAATATATTATATAAATGGCATTTAAACTTCCAAGCATCATACAACAAGGGATTTCTTAAGGAACACATGTTTGAATTAGATGCAACCCCGTGTTTCTGTAAAATATTTCAGGAATGAGTTCTTGTCTGTGTTTTTAATTAATATGTCAGATTTCTTTGTCTTCTATTATCTATATCTGCCATCCGTCCATCTTTATATATAATCATACTGACTTATAAGAGTCAATGTGATCTCACATTCCCCTTTTGCTTAAAATTTCAGCATACTAGTCTTAATGGAATACAAGATTCTTTCAGAAAAAATTATCTAGCTGTGCATTGGACCACTCAATTCAGCAGATAAAACTAATGTAGAAAACAGTACACTGACAAAGGATATAGAGGGAAAAGGGGTATTGAGGGAGTAATCAATACAAATCCTGTCTCTGGCCCTCTTTTTAAGGCCCTAATTTGGCACAGTCTTCTCTCAGTATTGCAGAGTTGGCTTGTCTCCTAACTCAGCATGCACTAGAGCAGGGATCTCCAACCTTGGCAACTTTAAGACTTGTGGAGTTCAACTCCCAGAGTCCCTCAGCTAGCAAAGCTGTGGAGAAGAGTTCTCCACTCCTCTGAATACAACAAAATATCTTATGCCACCAGACTTGAAATCCTGGGCTTAGAAAATTTAGAACTAAGCCACCTTCGACATGACCTGAGTTTAACTCATAGAATCATCTATTACAATGTCCTTCCTATCGAAGACTATTTCAGCTTCAATTGCAACAATACACGAGCACGCAACAGATTTAAGCTTAATGTTAACCACTCCAATCTTGATTGCAGAAAATATGACTTCAGTAACAGAGTTGTTAATGCTTGGAATAAACTACCTGACTCTGTGGTCTCTTCCCAAACACCCCAAAGCTTCAACCAAAAACTGTCTACTATTGACCTCACCCCATTTCTAAGAGGTCTGTAAGGGGCGTGCATAAGAGCAAAAGCGTGCCTACTGTTCCTGTCCTATTGTCTCCTTTCATTATATCCAATTAATATAGTTATTACATACTCATACTTATGTATATGCTTATATATTGTATAGTTATTACATGCTTATGCTTATATATACTGTGTGACAAAAATAAATAATTTTTTTTTAAAAAAAAGTATACTTCTAAGGAAGGTATAATTCCTTAACACAAATGAATCCAGAGACTTACAACATTCCCTAGGGCTTTCAACAATACACATCTAGTTTCTTTATAGTGGCTCCATTTTCTGGCCATTGGCTTTGTTTGTCAGAAAGTTGCAGAAGAGAATCACCTTATCCTGGGATGCTGCGACCATCATAAATAGGACCAATTGCCAAGCATCTGAATTTTGATCACATGACCATGCGGATAGTGCAAAAGTTGTAAAGTTGTTATAAAAAGAAGGGACAGAACCAATATATTCTCATTTAAACCTTTGAGGTATTGCTTTGAAGTGATGGGATCATACTATTATATCAAATGGCAGGAAAACAAATAAAAGCATGTTTTATTTCCAAATCAGGCCCCAGGGCATTGGGTAGCTCACTTTGTGACTCATGAATCAGCTATTTTTGTCCTAGCAAATGATGTAGAAGTGATGTTTAAAAGGAAATGTAGAAATCATACGCTGTGATTCTTAATGCTATGGAAGTAGTTTGTCTGTTTGAATTCTAAAGTCCCTCTTCACTTTCTATTAGTAAGTGTATTTTATGGTCTCACCAGTTCTTACTTGAAGGCAACTGGTATTTCTTGCAGATATTCCAATGTGCCATTGTTACTTTGTCATACCTTTGTTTGTAGTCAAACAAAGACATGGCCCCTTGAGGATTTTGCAGTATCTTCTAAAGAGGCCATCCCCTATCTAGCATATTTTGAATATTGACCAAGACATCTTGTGTGCCAAAATTATAAGACTAATGGTTCATATTAAATCCAATTTAAAAAAACAAATAAGATCAATGACAGTAGAAGTCAGACAGTTTATGAAATTTGGATATCTCGTAGCATATTTGTTAAGAACAACTTCATTTGCCTCAGTGGTGAAATCTAAATTTCTTTCCTACCGGTTCTGTGGGTCATGTGACTGGATGGGCGTGGCTATGTGACTGAGGGATCAAAAGACAGAAACTCATTAACAATGTCCTGCTGGAGCAGGGTTGGACTAGATCAGGGGTCACCAAACTTTCGGACCTCAGGGACCACTAAATTCATAATTTAAAATACCGTGGACCACTAATATGATCTGCCTAATGACTGGCTGGGTGGGCGTGGCTATGTGGTCATGTGACTGGGTGGGTGTGATCAACTCAATGCCACTTATGTCGAGGGGCACCTCACCAGCCTCTGCTCACCCCTCCCCTGCCAGCCACTCCTTGCCTCCCCACTCGGGCTCCTTAGGGCCCCAACAGGAAGCAGTTGTTGGAGCTAAGCAGCCACCACAAGAAAGAGTTGGCAAAACAGCTCAGTTCAAATTGGATCTGACTGAGAAGGAGGCTCAGCAGAAGCACCTCACTGAGGACTACGAGCATAGGCTTTCCAAGCAGAGGGAAGACCTCTGGGAGTACAAGGCCAGGTACTGGCAATTGGAGGCTCAGCGGGCTGAGATGGTCAGCCAGTTCCAGGCCATGATCTAGTCTCACTGGAACGAGGCCCTCTGGCTCTTTTCCACCAGCAGCACTTCCCTCCAACCTTCACCCAAAGCCCTGCACCAGGAGGCTGAAGCAGACCCCAAGTCAGAATTTCTGCTCCCCTCTCAACCACACAAAAAGACCCCAAAAGGAGAGACTCCCTGCAGCAACACAAACATTCATTGCCTGTATCCGTCCCAGGGGCCGTAGTTTGAGGACCCCTGATTTAGTGCAATATAAAAAATGCAAATAATTTTTCTGAGGACCACCAAAATTTTCTCACGGACCACCAATTGGTGATCCCTGGACTAGATGACCTCCAGGTCCTATCCAGCACTGGATTATCCTCTAAAGCTGCATCTAGTGCCAGGTTTGTAGTCCTTCCTTCCTCTCCTTTTTCCTCCCTCCCTCCCTCCCTCCCTCCCTCCCTCCCTCTCTCTCTCTCTCTCTAAGGAACCCCTACACCCCTCATTTTTTGTCTACACCCCCCAATTTTTACCTAGCAGGCTTCAGCTTTTTTACCTTTCAAAAAAATGCTTTTAAAAGTAAAAAAAAAAAGCCTCTGACATCAGGCACCTCAGCTGGGATTGTCAGAGCCTTGTTTTAACCCTTTAAAAGCATTTGTTTTAAGAACCTCTTTCGCCAAAGCATGCTTTTAAAATGCTTTTAAAAGTTTAAAAAAGGCTCTGACAATTGCGTAGCTCAGCTGGGCATGGGGGGTGGCTACCGATTCTCCAAAACACCTGCCACCATTGCTACCGGATCAGCTGATCCGGTCCGAACCGGGAGCATTTCATCCCTGATCTGCTTCCAGTATTTGACATTATGTGATTTAATTTATGTCTTTTTTTCTGCCTTGAAAGCAAATGAGGGACCTCACATGCTTCACTCTCCAAACCATCTTAACTGGGTAGAAGCTGTTTTAGTCCAAGAGTCTCCTTCCTCCGTCCCATCACACCACCCTGCAGATGAGAAGCAGAAATGAACAGATACCTTCTGGAGCTTCAATGTGCTTATCAAATAGACTTAACAAGCTAAAATTTCTCACTAACTATAATCAAAGGCCAAATAATATGGATGCAACCAAAAGCAATACAACTCTAACCAAAGATTAGCAGAATAACAGAGTTGGAAGGGACCTTGGAGTCTTCTATTCCAATCCCCTGCTCAAGCAGGAGACCCTATATCATTTCAGACAACTGGTTGTCCAATCTCTTTTTAAAAACATCCACTGATGAAGTATCCGTAACTTCTGAAGGCAAGCTGTTCTATGATTAATTGTTCTGTCAGGAAATTTCTCTTTATTTCTTAGTTGTTCTCTCCTTTATTAGTTTACATCTATTGCTTCTTGTCCTGCCTTCAGGTGCTTTGGAGAATAGATTGACTTCCTCTTCTTCATAGCAATCCCTTAGATATTTGAATATTGCTATTATGTTCACCCCTACTTCTTTTAATTAAACTAGGCATACCCAATTCCTGCAACCGTTCTTCATACGTTTTAACCTCCCGTCCCCTAATCATCCTTGTTGCTCTTCCCTGCACTCTTTCTAGAGCCTCAACATCTTTTTATATCATGGCAACCAGTATTCCAAGTGTGGTCTTACCAAGGCATTATAACACTCCACTGATCTTGATTCTATCCCTCTGATAATGCAGCCTTCGACTGTGTTAGCTTTTTTGGCAGCTGCAACAACTGCTGGCTTATATTTAAGTGATTGTCCAATAGGACTCCAAGATTCCTTTCACATTTACTACTATTGAGCCAGGTACCACCTATTCTACACCTTTTGATTTTTCTTGCCTTAGGGTAGAACCTTACTTTTCTCAACACTGAATTTCATTTTGTTAGGGCCGGAGATGGGATTAATTTACCTTCCCTACCGATTTGCAAATGTGAGCACGAGCGTGAGTGCACTTGCTTGGCTGACCCCCACCCTGTTAAAGACCTTGGAGTTTTCATATCAAATGATCTAAGTGCCAAAGCCCACTGCAAATACATAGCAAAAAAGGCTCTAAGAGTTGTAAACCTAATCTTGCGTAGCTTCTTTTCCAAAAACACTACACTACTAACCAGAGCATATAAAACATTTGCTAGGCCAATTCTAGAATACAGCTCGCCTGTCTGGAACCTACACCTCATTTCGGACATTAATACAATTGAGCGTGTCCAGAAATATTTTACAAGAAGAGTTCTCCACTCCTCTGATCACAACAAAATACCTTATGCCACCAGACTTGAAATCCTAGGCTTGGAAAACTTAGAACTCCATCGCCTTCGACAAGACCTAAGTTTAACTCATAGAATCATCTATTGTAATGTCCTTCCTGTTAAAGACTACTTCAGCTTCAATTACAATAATACAAGAGCAACCAATAGATTTAAACTTAATGTTAACCGCTTTAATCTAGATTGCAGAAAATATGACCTCTGTAACAGAATCATCAGTGCTTGGAACTCACTACCTGACTCTGTGGTCTCTTCCCATAATCCCAAAAGCTTTAACCAAAAACTTTCTACTATTGACCTCACCCCATTCCTAAGAGGACCATAAGGGGCGTGCATAAGAGCACAAAGGTGCCTACCGTTCCTGTCCTATTGTTTTTCTTTTCTTCTTCATATATATATATATATATAGGTCTTTGGTTGTTCGGGTTTTCTCCCGTGTAAAATTGGAAGTGTCTTGGCGACGTTTCGACGAAGTCTCATTCGTCATCTTCAGGCTTCAGCTTCGTGCTTCTGGGAGCAATGTGTGATCGCAGCTGTTTCTTCCTTTTAACTGCTAGTGGGGGTTTGAACTGATTGGGTGGGAGCTTGGCTGTGCTCTGATTGGCTGGGGGTGTGTCCTGTGTTGGTGGGGGCTTGTTTGTGCTCAGTTTAGTCTGTGTTGCAGGGGATTTGAGCTGGTGAGCTGCATAGCTGTTGTTTGGCTTTGACAGCACGACCACAAAGCCAAACAACAGCTATGCAGCTCACCAGCTCAAATCCTGCAACACAGACTAAACTGAGCACAAACAAGCCCCACCAACACAGGACACACCCCAGCCAATCAGAGCACAAACCCCCATCCAATCAGAGCACAGCCAAGCTCCCACCCAATCAGTTCAAACCCCACTAGCAGTTAAAAGGAAGAAACAGCTGCGATCACACATTGCTCCCAGAAGCACGTTGAAGCCTGAAGATGACGAATGAGACTTCGTCGAAACGTCGCCAAGACACTTCCAATTTTACACGGGAGAAAACCCGAACAACCAAAGACCTATATACAAACACCCGTGAAAACCTCAGAAAACAAATATATATATATATATGCTTATACCTCCTAATATTTCCTCATATATATGTTTATATACTATATAATCTTTTTGTGTGATGCTTATATATATTGTTGTGAAAAAATAATAAATAAATAAATAAATAAATAAATAAATAAATAAATAAATAAATAAATAAATAAATAAATAAATAAATAAATGTACATGGCCTTCTGTGCATGCACAGTACTTGCACATTGCATATGGGTGGGCAGAGCAGTCACCACTACCAGTTTGCCCGAACCGGACAGAACTGACTGAATCCCACCTCTGGATAGGGCTCCATGTTCATGTTCAAGTTTGTATAGTTCCTTCTATATCTTGAGCCTGTCTTCTAGAGTATTGGCTATTCCTATCAGCTTGGTGTCATCTGTAAATTTGATGAGTTCTCCTATCCCCTCATCTAAATCATTTGATTTAATATCCAAGTTATTAAAGAGTACTGGGTCTAAGACAGAGCCTATAAGTACCCCACTGCATACTTTCCTCCTTATATGCAGTTAATCAGTCAGTTGCTAATCCACCTGGTGGTGATAGTGTCCAATCCACATTTACAATCTTATTAAGTAATAGATTGTGGTCTACTTTATCAAATGCCTTATTGAAGTCCAAGTAAATTATGTTCACAGCATTCACTGGTCTACTAATTTAGTCATGTTGTCAAAGAATGCAGTAAGGTTTGTCTGGCATGATCTGTTTTTGATAAACCCATGGGGGCTTCTGGTTATAAGCTTGCCTTTAGGTGTTTGCAGAGTTCATTGAAAAAGATGTCATCCAAGCTAGTCAGGAGAAATTAAAGAAACTCATTATCAGCTCCCATTAATGAGCTGCTGTACCAAAAGAGATGAGAATGCTTTCATCCTTGTATAAGGAGGAATAGACTAGGTCTGACTGGATGACCATACTCATTTAATACAGGTGAATTGTGCACCCTTTCTAAAAAGAAAAACAAAAACAAAATTGCCTTTAATATAAATAGAATAGAATAGAATAGAATAGAATAGAATAGAATAGAATAGAATTTATTGGCCAAGTGTGGTTGGACACACAAGGAATTTGTCTTGGTGCATATGCTCTCAGTGTACATAAAAGAAAAGATATCTTAATCAAGATACAACATTTAACATTTACAACATAAATGATGGTCATAGGGTATAATTTAACACTTAATGATAAGCAACAAAAATTACAGTCATGCAGTCATAATTGGAAAGAGACTGGTGATGGGAATGATGAGAAGATTAATAGTAGTGCAGATTTAGTAAATAGTTTGACAGTGTTGAGGGAATTATTTGTTTAGCAGAGTGATGGCGTTGGGGAAAAAACTGTTCTTGTGTCTAGTTATTCTGGTGTGCAGTGCTCCATAGCGTCATTTTGAGGGTAGGAGTTGAAACAGTTTATGTCCAGGATGTGAGGGATCTGTAAATATTTTCATGGCCCTCTTCTTGATTCGTGCAATATACAGGTCCTCAATAGAAGGCAGGTTGGTAGCAATTATTTTTTCTGCAGTTCTAATTATCCTCTGAAGTCTATGTCTTTCTTGTTGAATTGCAGAACCAAACCAGACAGTTATAGAGGTGCAAATGACAGACTCAATAATTCCTCTGAACTAGAACAGGATCATCAGCTCCTTGGGCAGTTTGAGCTTTCTGAGTTGGCGCAGAAAGAACATTCTTTGTTGTCCTTTTTTGTTGGTGTTTTGATGTTAGCTGTCCTTTTTAGATTTGTGATATGATAGAACCTAGAAATTTGAAGGTTTCTACTGTTGATACTGTGTTGTCTAGTATTGTGAGAGGTGGAAGTATGGGAGGGTTTCTCCTAAAGTCTACCACCATTTCTATGCCATCATTCATTGCCACCATAAACTGGCAATGCTACTCTCTTCAAGTTTCCCTTAAGTCTATGATAGATTTAAGATTTAATTATATGCAGTTTAAAAAAAATCATCTACACTTCATATTCAGAAATCAATTATTTGAAAGTTGTTTTTTTTTTGCTGGGTTTTATCCCCCAGCATACCCTAGTTTAGGCTTGTAGTTCAGGCTATATGTTATAGACAACTCAGTCCCTGAGAACCAATAGATGGGAAACTCAAATGAGGTAACTCTCTACTTATACCTTTTGAGCCTATCATCCCTTATACCAGGGGTGTCAAACTGGCAATGACACATTGTCGTCACATGACATATTGCAATTTTTTTTCCCCCTTGCTAAAACGGGGGTGGCCAGCATGTGACACATCCAACCTATGCGCCATGAGTTTGACACCTCTGCCTTATACTGTCCATCAATCTTAGTAGGACACCAATCAAATATCTATTGTTTATTATAAATAATTTTAATATAGACACAGTAATAGGTTTTATATGACACTCTCTCACATTACTTTTAATTTTCTTCCATTATCTTTTGCTCAAGTCTACCTAGCTCCCTGTATCTATATACATTTTACAATTTACAAAATTATAGATTACAATTTCAGCTACTAGTTTTTGACTATATATTACTTTGCTGGGAATCTGTCATATTTTTGTACATTTTATTTTTATCAAATACACTGTAAATGAAATATGTCTGCAATGTATTAACAGTATTTTTTTTAAATAAGGGAATGCTTTGCCTATTGAAGCTTTTCACTTTATTTGGTAACAAAAGAATTTCTTTTGTGTGTTGTATATGCACAGATTAAATAGCATAGAAACTCTTAACATGCTAACTAGCAGAAATAACCATCTCTTTATAGTAATTAAATCACTTTTTTTAACCTTTTTAATTGCCTGATCAATAAGGGATCCTGGAACCATAGAACCTAAGAGTGAAAAGGATCATTACAATTCCATATTTTAATCATCAAGAATGATCCCAAGTGAGAAGAAATCTTCTACTGGGATAAAAAGCTAGCTGTTTGACTTAATTCAGTATTTTATTTCCATAGCCTAAAGCATTCAGTTAACTACCGTAAATGGCAAGTGATCTCCTGCCAGAAGGAAATTAGAAGACTATACAGATAGACAGGGAATTTAGACCTATTAATGCAAAGTGCTGTGAACCATACAATTCCAATTTTCAGCCTTCCATTTTAGTATGTATGTAGATCTCCTTTGCAGTGCCCTGGGAGAGAAGATGCCAAAAATCTGGTTATACAAAGGCCTCTTTCCCATGGCAATTGACTTCAGAGGGAAAGGTTTATAGATCTAGTTACAGGTGGTTAGAATCGATTTAAGAATGTGCAAAGGCACTGGAGGTTAATAATCTCTCTAATTAATCATGGTATTTCATTTCTGTAGCTCTGGAAAAGATGGGTCTCTTCTGTAGCTCTGGAAAAGATGGGTCTCTTTTCCTTCTCACAAATTTCATGTCCAATTGACCAAGTAACATGCAGAAATTGACTGATACCAACAGTCTGATAAAAGTGCTTTATTCTTTGGATTTCGTCATCTGATGTGCTCAGGAAATGCAAAACAGGAAACTGAGCTTAATCTAAACAGGAAGTGATATTAAAGAGAGATAAATTATCTTTGCCTAGACCTATGCAAGGGTCCTCTTTATAGACTTCAATTCAGCATTCAATACCATCATTCCAGATATTCTTCTAACTAAACTAAATCAGCTAGCCGTACCAGACAAAACTTGTAAATGGATCATAAGCTTCCTAACAGACAGGAAGCAACAGCTGAAGCTAGGCAAAATCACATCAGATACCTGTACAATTAGCACAGGAGCCCACCAGGGCTGGGTGCTCTCTCCACTTCTCTCTATACACTAATGACTGCATCTCAAAAGATCCCTCTGCTAAAATACTGAAGTTTGCAGATGATACAACAGTATTGGTCTCATTTGAGACAACAATGAATCTACATACAGACAGGAGGTTGAACAACTACTCTTGTGGTGCAAGCAGAACAATCTTGAACTACATACACTCAAAACTGTAGAAATGGTGGTGGATTTTAGAAGAAAACCTCCTATACTATCCCCTCTTACAATACTATACAATACAGTATCAACAGTAGAGACCTTCAAGTTTCTAGGTTCCATATCTCAAGACTTAAAATGGACAGCTAACATTAAAAACATCATCAAAAAAGCACCACAAAGAATGTTCTTTCTGCGCCAACTTAGGAAGCTCAAACTGCCCAAGGAGCTGCTGATCCAGTTCTATAGAGGAATTATTGAGTCTGTCATCTGCACCTCTGTAATTGTCAGGTTTGGCTCTGCAACCAAACAAGACAGACACAGATTTCGACAGATTATTAGAACTGCAGAAAAACAATTGCTTCCAACCTGCCTTCCATTGAAGACCTGGATATGCGCGAGTCAAAAAGAGGACTGGGAAAATATCTACAGACCCCCTCACATAAATTGTTCCAACTTCTACACTCAAAAAGACACTATAGGGCACTGCACACCAAAACAACTAGAAACAAGGACAGTTTTTCCCCAAATGTCATCACTTTGCTAAACAAATAATTCCCACAACACTGTCCAACTATTTACTAAGACTGTATTACTATTCTTCTCATCCTTCCTATTATCTAACCCCTTACCTATCTCCTCCCACTTATGACTATTACCACGTTGCTTGTACTTTTATGATTTATATTGTTCTCTTTGTTTCCTAGTATGATTTAACAGATTAACAGAATTGGAAGGGACCTAATAGGTCATCTAGTCCAGGGGTCACCAACCTTTTGGACCTTAGGGACCACTAAATTCATAATTTAAAATCCCGTGGACCACTAATATGATCTGCCTAATGACTGGCTGGATGGGCGTGGCTAGGTGGTCATGTGACTAGGTGGGGTCATGGCCAACTCGATGTCTCTCACATCGAAGGGCGCCTCACCGGCCTCTACTCACTCCTCCCCTCCCAGCCACTCCTCCCCTCCCCACCCCGGGCTCTTAGGGCAACAGGAAACAGTTGTTAGAGCTAAGCAGCCATCATGTGAAAAAGTTGGCAAAACAGCTGGATCAGTTCAAATTGGATCTGGCTAAGAAGGAGGTTCAGCATAAGCACCTCACTGAGAACTAGGAGCATAGGCTTTCCAAGCAGAGGGAAGACCTGCGGGAGTGCAGGACCAGGTACCAGCGCCTGGAGGCTCAGCGGGTTGAGATGGTCAGCCAGTTCCAGGCCATGAGGCAATCCCACTGGATCGAGACCCTCCAGCTCTTTGCCAGCAGCAGCACTTCCTTCCAGACTTCACCCAAAGCTCCATACCTGCAGGCTGAAGCAGACCCCAAGTTGGAATTTCTCTCCTCCTCTGACCCACACAAAAGGACCCTGAAGTGGGAGACTCTCTGCAGCAACATAAACATTCATTATCTGTATCTGACCCAGGGGCCATAGTTTTAGGATCCCTGATTTAGTGCAATATAAAAAATGCAAATAATTTTTCTGAGGACCACCAAAATTTTCTCATGGATCACCAGTGGTCCATGGACCACCAGTTGGTGATTGCTGATCTAGTCCAACCTCCTGCTGAAGCAGGAGACCCTATACCATTTCTGACAAATGGCAGTCCAAACTTCTGAAGGCAAGCTGTTCCATTGGTTGATTGTTCTCACTGTCGGAAAGTTCCTTCTCATTTCTAGGTTGAATCTCTCCTTGGTCAGTTTCCATCCATTATTCCTTGTCTGGCCTTCAGGTGCTTTGGAAAACAGCTTGACCCACTCCTCTCTGTGGCAGCCCCTCAAGTATTGGAAGATGGCTATCATGTCTCTCCTGGTCCTTCTCTTCACTAGACTAGCCAGGCCCAGTTCATGTAACTGTTCTACATATGTTTTATTCTCCAGTCCTCTAATCATCCTGGTTGCTCTCCTCTGTACTTTTTCTAGAGTCTCAACATCTTTTTTATAGTGTGGTGACCAAAATTGGATGCAGTATTTTAGGTGTGGTCTTACTAGAGCTTTATAGAGTGGTATTAGTACCTCACTTGATTTGATTGCTTATTAGTAACCTATGACTGTCACTAAGTGTTGTCTCCAATGTAGAGGTGCTACCCAAAACCAAGAGAAATGATGTGTTTAGGAGAAACAAACTATACTGAGAGAACAGTACAGATAGTCCTCGACTTACAACCACAATTGAGCCCAACATTTATGTTGCTAAGTGAAAAATTTGTTAAATGAGTTTTGCCCCATTTTATGACTTTTCTTGTTACATTTGTTAAGTGAATCACTGCAGTTGTTAAATTAGTAACATGGTTGTTAAGTGGTTTCCTCACTGACCTTGTTTGTCAGAAGGACACAAAAAGGGACCACATAACCCAGGATGCTGCAATAGTCATAAGTATCAACCAATTATCAAGCATCTGAATCAGAGGTGGGTTTCAGCAGATTCTGACCAGTTCTGGAGAACCGATAGCAGAAATTTTGAGTAGTTCGGAGAACTAGTAAATTTATTTATTTTATTTTATTTTATTTTATTCAATTTTTATACCGCCCTTCTCCCGAAGGACTCAGGGCGGTGTACAGCCAAGTAAAAAATCACAATATCAATATTAAAAGAAATTAAAACAAGCATATTATAAAATGGCCAGATTTAAAACGAATTAAAATATTAAAATATAAATAACCCAATAAATTTTAACCCAATAAAATTTTAGGCCAGTACCACCTCTGATTGGCCCCCATCTATTCTCTGCCTCCTGAGTCCCAGCTGATCAGGAGGAAATGGGGATTTTGTAATATCCTTCCTCTGTCACGCCCACCAAGCCACGCCCACCAAGCCGTGCCACGCCCACCAAGCCACACCCACAGATCCATCATTAAAAAAATTTGAAACTCACCACTGATCTGAATGTAAGTCCCATGACCACAGGGATACTGCAATGGTCATATGTGTGAAAAATGGTCACAAATACCTTTTTTCAGTGCTGTTGTAACTTTGAACGATCACTAGGTGAACTGTTGTAAGTCAAGGCCTATCCGTTTAGAGAATCAGAGATCACAAAAAGGAGAAGCGAAGGAAAGACACTGAAGATACTGAAAGAGCAGTTATATAAGCAAGAAACAACTGAGGACTAAAATAGAGAGAGTTAGCCTTTAATAGGCTGGCCTGTCTCCAACATTCAACAACCTCAGGTGTATCTTGCTGGATCTGAGTTAGTTTTGGCAGCCCCAACCACTTTTGCAATAAAATATTGCACTTTCATCCATAAAATATTTAAATTCTTTCTTTAAAAAACAAAACCCCTAAAAACAAGAAAAAGAATAAAGTTGTTTGTTTCAGATCCATCAGAGCCATAATATTAATTTCCCGATGAAGGATGTTCAAAAGAGCAAATCATTATGACTACTTGTTATTACTAATTAGATTTCATTTACCTTTAGTTACCATTTAGGTGCTCCAGGCATGTCTTCTCACTTATTTGGAATTATATTGCTGTACTTCTTTAGATACATCAATAAATTATCATACCTAATTAATCTCACATAGCATTTTTAACTAGAATTCTGAGACCCCGGGGAATTTGTATTTAAGATGGATTTTTTTTTTAAAGCCTCTTCTGTTGAAAAGGAATTTATATGTGCTGACTGCATTTTACTTAAGATATGTACTTCATTATGTTATGTGTGAAAAATTTGGAGCTTAGAGTTCTCAGCATTTAGATATGACTTGACAATAATTATCAAAATATATATTAACTGTTGTTTAATAAGAATTCATAAGAATCAAATTGGGAAAATGGTGCAAAATTCAAAGCAGCTTGTAAGTATTTAAAACCATTTCTTAAAGGTTTCCCAATCTTTTCTTGGCAGAGCCACAAGTTTCTTATGGAGTGTGTGTGTGTGTGTGTGTGTGTGTGTGTGTGTGTGTGTGTACACACACACACACATATATATATGTATGTATGTATGTATGTATGTATGTATATACATTCATTTTCTGAAATAAACTTTTTTGTATTCTCACAGTCCAATTTGCTGACAGACGAGGACAACCCATTCCTGGATGCTATCTCCATTCAACGAGAAAGAGCATATCAGGTAGGACCAACGCCCTTTCTCACCTGTCTTATAAAATCCTTATAATTATCCATTAAATCCATCTTTATGGTTAAATTAAGTTTGATAATTTGTTCTGATTAAAGACTAATAAAATTGGGGAAGTGCTATGTCAATTGACAGGTTCTTGGTGTTCTCTTTGTTCGTCGTTTTCTTGAAGACATTTCATTATACAAACTAGGTAAGATCATGAGTGCTATTTAAGGAGTGGAATTTGCTCTTGGTTTATCCCAAAGGTGCAATTTCAAAAGGCAACTAAACTTTCTTTGTTTTTGCTTGAAGAACTGAAGAAGTTTCTTGGATGAAAAGCAAAATGTCCCAAGCAAAAGTAAAGAAACTCTAAACTCTAAAGAAACTTGCCTTTTGAAAAAGCACTTTTGGGACAACCATGACCTGATGACTGAGAATCTGCATAGACATTTCCTCTCAGTTTATATTCTAGTGTGGCTTTCCCTGTCAGTGTTGGCAGAGGTGATTGTTGTCGTCTGCCAGCAGCCTACGGACCTGGCAGCGGAATCAGACAGTGAGGAGGCTGGGGAGGACAATGGGCCAGTCCTGAAATCAGGGGAAGGCCCAGACGAGGGCTCTGCGTCAGAGGCAGAGATGGGGCCAGAGCCATCTGGGAGCGACACACGGACTCTGGAGGCTCCAGAGGTGGACAGCAGACTGGCAGAGGAACAGGAGGAGGCTGTTCCTATTGCACTCATGAGAAGAGCTGCCAGAAGGCAAGAGCAGCTGAAGCAAAAAGGACAACTCAGGAGTAAGGCCAGAAGATGATTGGCCACTCTCATTTATTTTATTTATTTTTATTTTATTTTATTAAATTTCTATACCGTCCTTCTCCCGAAGGACTCAGGATGGTGTACAGCCAGAATAAAAACACAGAATATATACAATTAAAAGAATTTAAAATGAACTATTACTATACGGCTTAATCATAAGGCTTAAAAGAGCAACAACGAGCCATTGGGTTCTTTGTAGAAAAGGAATTTGATTCCCTTGCTTCTTGCCAGTGTCTTTTGAACTTTGTGGGGGTTTTGCCAAGAAAAGCCTTTGGCAAATTGCCAAAGACAGCAAAGAATGGTGATAAAGCCACAGGACTGTTTATGAAGAATTTGTTTGGGACTAAGCTGAGAATGAATTAATTCTCAGCTGTTCTAATAAAATAAGTTTGTTCAGGACTGAATTGTGTTTGATAATCATTACTTGGGCCTCGGTCACAACAGTGATCTTGGGAGTCTAGGACAATATGCCACAGCCAACTTACAGTAGCCAACTCACCACAATCCACTCATCACAGTCAGCTCGCCAAAGCCAGCTGACTGTGGCCAACTCACCAAGGAACAACTCACTCTGGGACAACAGTTACACTAATATCAAAGAAACAGTAGAATAGAATTATCAAAGAAAGGATTCAAAAGGAGGGACAAAATGAAATGTGACTGACAAAAAATAAAATATTGTAAAATTATTTTAAATAATTAAATTGAATTGTTGAATTGTCCTATAGTGAGTTGACCATGGTAAGTTGGCCAAAGCAAGTTGACTGTGGCAAGTTGTCCCAATTCCATGGTCTTAGAGATTCTTTGGTTGAGCTGTTTACTATTGGCTTTTTTGGCAGTTCCTTGATTGTGGTGTTGTTTACTTCCTGATTGTTGGCCTAATGTTAATCTTTGAATTAATCTATACTCATCCGTGTGCGTGGGGAGGTGTTTTGGTCTTTTTGTTCCTTTTTTTGGCTTGTTAGTTGTTTCTTTTGCAGATAATACAGATTTTTTTATTCTATATGCTTATTGATGGCTAATTTGTCAGAGTGTCAGGCTTCTAGAAATTCCCTAGTGCTTTTGGAGTTGGCTTGATCTAGGATGCTCATAGTTTCCAATTGAAACTATGGTTATTGTGAAATTAAAGATGTTATATGTTGTATATATGCTGTTTCATTTCTTTTCTTTTCTCTTTTCTTTTCTTTTCTTTTTTCTTTCCTTTTCCCTTCCTTCGTTCCTTTCTTCCTTTTCTTTCTTCCTTTCTTTTTGCTGTTTTGGTTTCATGCAGTGAGTTTGTGCTCATCTAAATAAAGTTCTTAGGCAGCTTCTTTTGTGGGAAGTTAGGTTTTGCTTTGGTGGTAATGCACTTGGATGGTGAGAGTGGTTTTTCTGTACACTTGTGTTTTTGTTTGCCATTGTGGTCTCTGATGATCAGGATGTCCAACAAGGTTAGTTGTTTTCTTTATTATGGTGAAAGTGTTGTCTGTAAGGGCATAAGAGCACCAGTGTGCCTACCGTTCCAGTCCTAATGTTCCCTTTGGTTGTATCCAATTCGTATGGTTATTTCATGTTTATACTTACATATATTGTTGTGTTTGACAAATAAATAAATAAATAAATAAAATAAATATCTGATCCTTATTTTGGGTAGTGTTTGTGGAAGTTCTTTAGCTTCTATACATTGCATAATGACCTCTGCTATACTGATGAAGCTTCTTCCATGAGAAGCTTCTTGGATGAGAAGTGATGATGCTCCCACAGATGTCTGGAAAAAATGATCCAGTTTCCTTTTGAAAAAGCATCTTTGAGACAAGTATGACCTGGATGACTGAGAATCTCCAAGAACTATAAATCATGAAAGCAGTGATCCCCTAGGTGTACCTTTAATTTGCCAGTAAGTTTGCTCACCAAATTGGAAGTATAGGCAGAAGTTTATGAGACCTATAACCCTGAATGTTTCACTCTTCATATATTCCATTGTCAGATGTACTGTGGAGCAATGTGATCATAGATTCTTTGGCTAATTCCAAATCTATGGACACTAACAAAGCTGTGACCTCAAATAAGACCATGATTTCATCTTCATTTATAGCCACATCTCTGATTGTTTGAAGACTTTGTAGTGGAGAGTTGATGGTGTGTCTGCTTCCTCTTGTAAAGTGCCCAAGCTTTTTTGTTAACTCTTTTACAATTCTGTAGATAGGGGTTGCCAGTAATTATGATTGGACATAGAGGTATGTCAGGCTTGTGTTTTTTGGGGTATCCATAAAAGTATGGGTCCAATGCTTCTCATCCACCACTGTTCCTCTTTGGTAATTTGGCCCTCCTTAGCAAGGTCAATTCTGAGCTACAAATATTCTTGTTTATTGGTTATTCCAATTGAAAGGGAAAAAGCTCTCATTTTTGCAATTGAACTGGACAAACAGTTACTATTGGTGATCAGATAACAATTTACATTGATATTTGAGTTTGAATTGGTATGTGTTTAGTATTTCCATTGCCATGGGATGTAGCAATACAATCAAAGTCTTTGGTCATCTCAATAAATGTAAATATTAGTGGCATTCAGAATTTTTATTCAATTTTTAAAATATCTATTTTTTTACAATAGAAAAAAAAGTTGAAGATTACCAATCTACCAGTAATACCGATGAAATTAAGACTAAGTAAACATTATATGAAAAATGTCTTGGTTACAGAAATGTGTTAGTTATCAGCAAATAGGAAAGGTAAAGGTTTTCCTTATCCCGTCATGTCCAACTCTAGACAGCTATGCTCATCACTGTTTCTTGGCTGAGGAAGCCAGAGTTGTCCAAAGATCCTTCTGTGATCATGTGGCCAGCATAACTACATGCCAAGTCACACAGAACACTATCACCTTCTCATAGAAGTGGTACCTATATATCTATTCACATTTGCATTTCCAGCTGACAAATTCAGTGTCTTTAACTGCTAAGCCATCATGCCCAAATAGCATCCAGTGAAAAAATGAAGCCAGCAAGCATATTGACCAATTATGCAAAAACTAAAAAGAAACTACCCCACCACACCACTCTTCATGTAACATTTTGGTTAATATATCAATCAATCAATTGATCAATATTAAAAGTAACGTAATTATTTTCTTGCCCAAGCTTAAGTTCTACAAAGCTATTAATTACAATCAAGAGGTAGCAAATAAATCAGTTAATCTTTTTGGGGGTTACAGTGTTAACATTTGAGAATCTCTGCCTTAAGGTGTCTAAAGAGTTTTACCCCTTAAAATAGGTGATGTCGAACAGTAGGAAGTAGAATGACCCAATGTATGTCCTCTGATTAATAAGTCAACAACTTCTGGCAAATATTTGAGTCTCTATCATACAAAATCAATTTTTTTTTAAAGAAAAAAAAAAACCTAGCAGAAGATGCTGGTAAAAATATTAAGCAAAATAAAATCTAAAGCACATAAAATTTATATTTTTATCCGGGGAATTTGCTTTCCACCAAGCCAAACAATCAGACTAAGTCTATTTTGTTCCAAAAGTACAGAAAGAGGAAAAGTGTCTCATCTAAGGGTCACAATCCTCTTTTTAGGTTTTTTTTGGCCCCCATCTTCCCATTTTGTATGTCATCTTTGCAGATAGCCCCCAGTGGGAAGGAAGCAGAAGAATCAAAGCTTTGGATTTTAAAAAGATGTTTATAAGTGTCTTCTGCTCAGGCACCAATTATAGAGAAAGAAATATATCACTTTCTTTGATAGAGCAACATGCAGTTGCCAGTTGCTTTTCTTATTGAATAAATTGTCAGCCTGAAAAAAAAATGATTAGATCTTTTCTATAAGATCCTGCAACATCTGTATTGTTGCAATGAAAATTCAGAAATTTGGAGAAGTTTCTCTGCCTGGTAAAAATGCTGTGAACTATTCTTAATCATATCAACAATACATTAATAAATGAGTAATTTTCCTATTAAATTGGATTATTCTGTCAAAAATGTACCAGGACTAAAACACCCTAAATTTTTCATGCTGATCTTTATTAGAATTATAGAATAGAATAGAATAGAGTAGAGCAGAGCAGAGCAGAGCAGAGCAGAGCAGAGCAGAGCAGAGCAGAGCAGAGCAGAGCAGAATAGAATAGAATAGAATAGAATAGAATAGAATAGATTTTTTTATTGGCCAAGTGTGATTGGACACACAAGGAATTTGTCTTGGTGCATATTCTATTCTATTCTATTCTATTCTATTCTATTCTATTCTATTCTATTCTATTCTATTAGAATTATAACCCTGGAACTCAAGTTTCTTCCAGCATCTAGCTTTTGTGGCTGTACAGTATCACTAGAAAGCTCCATTGCTTCAAATATTCTGATCTCTGTTGCCAGAGAAATAAACATATTTTTGGCATAAATTTGTCATTATTTCCTTACTTCTACACAGTGTCCAACTAATTTATTTCTAACACCATCAAACCATCACTTCTATTTCTTCTCTGTGGTTAAATGTAAGTTCACTAAGCATACTAGTTAGCAGTATCTCTATCTTTTTAATATTTAATCTAGATTTCTTCTTGTTGTTGTTACTTTCCAATTTCAAATTCATGCTGAGTTTTATTTCAAGTCTTATTTTCAGCCAATCAACTAACATTATCTGCATGGTCAAATTGCTAGTGTTTCAACCATCAATTTTGACTCCAGCTTCATCTCTGCAGAATAAATAATTGCTACCAACCTGCCTTCCATTGAGGACCTGTATACTGCACGAATCAAGAAGAGGGCCGTGAAAATATTTACAGACCCCTCACATCCAGGACATAAATTGTTTCAACTACTACCCTCAAAACGATGCTATAGAGCACTGCACACCTGAACAACTAGACACAAGAACAGTTTTTTCCCGAACGCCATCACTCTGCTAAGCAAATAATTCCCTCAACACTGTCAAACTATTTACTAAATCTGTACTACTATTAATCTTCTCATCTTTCCCATCACCAATCTCTTTCCACTCATGACTGCATGACTGTAACTTTGTTGCTGGCAATCCTTATGATTTATATTGATATATTGACCATCATTTGTGTTGTAAATGTTGTACTTGATGAAGGTATCTTTTCATTTATGCACACTGAGAGCATATGTACCTAAGACAAATTCCTTGTGTATCCAATCACACTTGGCCAACAAAGAATTCTATTCTGTTCTATTCTATTCTATCTCTTCCAACCTTGATATACTTATATTTGCTATGTAAGTTGAAACAGTTCTTTCTGCTCACTGTTAATAAAAGAACTAAACTAAATTGGTTGGGTACTGGTGAATCACTCTGGGAGTGAGTGCTTACGCTATCTTAAAGAAGCAAGACTTAACTGCTATGGAAAATTTTTGTCCTGTTCACTTGTGGAGAAGTTGATTGACTTACAGCTCTAGAAAGTCATGCTGTTGTTAATGTGATCAGACCTAATTCTCTGGCAAAGTTTCTAATGCTGGGAAAAGTGGAAGGAAAGAAACAGCAAGAGGGATGGGCGGATGTTGCAATGATGATTAGTGCACCACTGGAAGATTTGAAAGACTAGGTTAAGGGCAGATCATCATGGAGAAAATCTGCCTATTCAGTTTGTAAAAGTAGACAATGATTTGATGACATATAATCAATCAAAATTCATCAATATGGTTGTAGCTGCGTTTTCATCTTTGTACAATGCCCAGAGTCACCGTTGTGAGATGGGCAGCCACATTAACCAACTAAGTAAGCAAGTAAGCAATCAATCAATCAAGAAAGAAACAAATAATGTTTTACAGTAAAGAATATTACACTTCATCCAAGACTATTAATGTTAATGGCAAGATCACAACCAATTGAAATACTGTGGATTGGTAAACTGATGTCTTACTTTTTTAAATTATAAGCATCAGTTGGTAACATATGAAATTTATTGATAAAAGTTTGCAACTGCAAAGATCAAGAATTCCAGCATCAGCTCAAATACAGTGTGTGTGTGTGTGTGTGTGTGTGTGTGTGTGTGTGTGTGTGTGTGTGTGTGTATTTATTTATATTGGAGTACTCTGTTACCGAGAGTAAAAGAACTAGAATATGGATCCAGCAAGCAGATGTCCCCTCTTCCTGATGCACAGCGATATTATAAGGTATGATTCTACCGAACTTATGTCACATTGATTGGCTTCACAAACCTGATACTCTGCAATATTATTTGTCTGAGACTTGCTCAATCTATTTTGTGAGTTCATTTATTATGTTTTGCAAACCATAGTTACTTAGCATATATAAATCAAGACAGTACAGCAAAATATTTAACAAATAGTGGCTTAGCCAAGTACAGCCCCCAATTTTTAATTTAAAGGAAATTTCCTGTAGATATGGATCGGATATGTGTGAGAAAGCTAAATGACTGTTTGTCAATTTCCTCAATCTAATTTGCTGCTCTGCTATGAATGTTAAAAAGTTACCTTCCTAAAAATAATAAGCAAATACTTTGAAAATGTCACTGTTTATAATTCACTAGCAAGAAGGCACTTCAATTAACCCCCCCCCAAAAAAAAATCTCTTAATTTATAACATTGCTCCTTTTCAGAGCACTATATTTAATACAACTAGGGTGGAATAAAGATAATCAAAGCAAGAAAGGTTATAGAAGGAAATTATGCAATTCATAGTTTAACGTTTTTGAAAAGATAATGAGAAGGAACCCAACTCCTTTATTCTTGCACATGCTCTAGAAGATTGAGGTACATTTCAGATTTATTCCCATTATCTGCATTAAGAACCGTTCAAAGGGCTTTCTTTGAAAAATAAATACTGAATGGCCTATTTTCTATTTAGACTTGCCTGAACCTTCCTTTTTAGTACGAAGGATATGAAATGTTAAGATGGCCATCCTTTCCTGCTGATCAGTATTATAAAGCAACTTAAACTTCCTCACTAATTTGTGACTATGAGAAAAATCAATACAATATGCAGTGTAATTACTGAGTGTTCAAATTCTTGTGTCAATTATTGATTATATGCAAGAATGAATAGGAACAGCAGGGGGCAACACTTGGTTTTCATTGAACAAAGCCAGCACACTTCCTTGCAAAAAGGCAAAGATACATTTAATGGAAGCTTCATAGGAACTTCAGTTGCTGACTGTAAGAACCAGCATGAAAACAAAGCTCTTCTACAGACAATCTACTTCATACATGTAAAGTCTGTGTTATGTATTAATATTGTCATTTCTAATTACATTATTACATAAGACCAACTCATAGCCTGATTTAAATTTAAATTTATTTATTTATTTAAATCAACCATTCTATTTTAGATCTTTTTCTTACCAAGCCCAGAGTAGTTTTACAAGCTATAGCACATCCTGAATATGTTCTCTGTAGGCAAGCATTTGTATTACCAAGATGTTCTGTCAAGTATGATGTAACCTGATTCATGTGTTTTAGAAAGCTATGATTTGCTTAGCCATTTACTGGCAAAGATAGAAGGGGCAGTGTTCATATACAGAAATTCTTGACTTTAGAGTAGAGTAGAGTAGAGTAGAGTAGAGTAGAGTAGAGTAGAGTAGAATAGAATAGAATAGAATAGAATAGAATAGAATAGAATAGAATACACTGAGGATAATATGTATCATGTCATCATTGGAAATGTAACCATCTCAAAATTGAGTGTCTTGGAGGCACCCATAAAGTTATATCCAAAGCAAAACATAGTAAGAAATTGAAGAAAAGTAATTATAATGCAAGTAATAGTGGCCAATTCTAATAATAATAATAATAGTAGTAGTAGTAGTAGTAGTAGTAGTAGTAGTAATAGTAGTAGTAATAGTAGTAGTAGTAGTAGTAGTAGTAGTAGTGGTGGTAATAATAGCAGTAATAGTAGTAGGGGTTGTACCTGCCAAGAAAAATAGGGGGCAGAGGGCTATTATAAATCCATCAAACTGTAGAAGAAGAAAAATGAAGTTTGAATGATTATGTGAAGCACAGTACAGAAAAATTGCTGCAGGCTGTGAAAACAGAGAACATTATAAAAACAACAGAAACAAGGCAGAATATAAAGAAAAACAGCTGGATGACAGATTAAATAGATGGAAAACCAAAGCTTTGCATGGCCAGCACTTGAAAAATATTGAAGGAAAATATGATGACAACTTGACATGGGTATGGCTTAAGATGGGAACCATCAAGAAAGAAACGGAAGGTTTAATACTCGATGCTCAAGAACAAGCACTACAAACTAATGCCGTGAAAGCGAAGATACAAAAATCCACCAACAATCCAAACTGCCAACTTTACAACAACAATGTTGAAACTGTTTCACACTTAATATGTGAGTGCAGCATAATCGCACAAACTGATTACAAAGCTAGAAATGATCGAGTTGCTAAATTAATCCACTGGTCATTATGTAAAAAATACAACTTGCCTGTATCCAAAAAGTCATGAAAAAAGTTATAGAAATGAGAAGGTGAAGATCTTGTGGGACTTTCAAATACAGATGGATCATCATTTGGAACACAACACACCGGATATCACAGTTGTCGAAAACCGAAACGTACAATTTATTGACATTGCGGTACCAGGAGATGCCAGAGATAAAGAAAAAAAACTGGAAAAAAATCATGAAATATTGTGACCTGGCCATCGAAACTACACGGCTATGGATGAAACATGTAACAGTGATACCCACTGTCATCGGGGCACTTGGTACCATGTACAAGAATTTTATAAGATACATCAACAATTTGCAGCTTCCTGCAATAACACCAGCAGAACTGCAAAAAACTGCGCTACTTGGAACATGGTATATCTTAAGAAGGCACTTGGTTGATACCTAGGATGCTGGCAGCAACCCGTATCGACTATCAGCACCAGTCAATGGTATTTGTGATGCCTTTTTGAATGTTCAGTTGACTAAGTTTCATGTTTAATGAATAAAGATAAATAACAATAGCAACAACAATAATAATAATAATATAAAAGTTGCAATAATGGATTCGCCTAGACCTCATGCCCAAGTTTTTAATTTTTTTAAGGTTTTTAATTTTTTCCAAACCACAAAGACAATTTGTTCAAGTAAAAGGTGCTGATAAAAAGATATTATGTAGAGTTGCTGTTTTTTTTTTTTTAAAAAGTCCATCCTCATCTTGGGAAAGGTGAAAAAAGATGTTAATTATTTGTCTGGTACAAACGGTATTCTGGAAACTCAGGTTCTGCTTTTATAGTGATTCCTATTAACCTCCAATTGGTACTCAATATTATCTATTCTTTTACGTCTGGCCTATTCATAGCCGAAAGTAAAAAGAAACCTAGTTGAAAGATAAAATTCTAGCTTAGATTTTGTAGGATAGCTCCAGCTTGGAGAACTGTTTTCTGTCAATACAAGGGATAGTAGACTGATGGAGAAGAATTGGTTTTTAAATCTACAATAACTGATTGTCAATTTCCAAAGCATAACTTCTAATGAGGGTATCTCCATTTCAGGTTTAAACACAGTGTTAGCCACGCATCCTTGAGTGGCAAGAATAGCTCTCAATAATTTCATATGCTTTAGGTTACAGATTCTTATCTGTGCTCTATAGATAATCTGGACTAATGTTTTGGCTTTCAAGAATTTAGAAGTGATAGAAAATATATATCTACCTCTGGAAAAAAAGAAAAATAATCAATTATTATCCTGTTTTGTTTACTAAAGCAGATGATAATTTACATTGTTTTCTAAGCCCATTTGGAGTATGGGATACAATGGGAATATTATCTGCATACAAAAGAATAGGCCTCTTTTGGACAGTCAGTTTCAGAACATGGAAACCCTGATTGTTAACGATTGTTACCCTCAAGTTCAGATGAGGGCAACATGTTGCCCTCATGTATAGATTGAAGAAAGAAGGTGCCACAATCCATCCTAGATGAAACCTTTTCTCTATAGTTACTCTGTCTGAAGATTCTGAGGGGAGTGGCAAGAGATTTCTATCATGATAATAGTTCTGGATAAAATGATACAGAACAAGTATTTGATAAAGACTTGATCAATTCACAAAAACAGGAAGGGAAAACATTGTTGAGCCTTCAAGTTTCTGTTATACTGTAGCAGCACTAGCACTAGCACTTAGACTTATATTCCGCTTTATAGTGCTTTACAGCCCTTTCTAAGCAGTTTTACAGAGTCAGCCTATTGCCCCCAACAATCTGGGTCCTCGTTTTACCCACTTCAGAAGGATGGAAGGCTGAGTCAACCTTGAGCCTGGTGAGATTTGAACTGCCAAATTGCAGTCAGCCGACAGTCAGCAGAGGTAGCCTGCAGTACTGCACTCTAACCACTGCACCACTGTGGCTCCCTAGCAGTAATGCATTTTGCTTTGTTGGCTGAGGGACTCTGGAAGTCCACAAACCTTAAAGGGACCAAGGTTGGAGACCCCTGCTCTAACGGACTCTGGCTGGCTTGTCGGAGGGGAAAGCGAGGAGAAGGGGCAAAGGTTCTGAAGTGGTGCTTTCTCAAACACTCTGGCGCAAGCACGCACACCCACACCCACACACCGCCAAGCATCTGGTTAGCATACTGTTGCTGTTCTCAGAAGATAAACAGCTATGGCTTCTCAGCCTTCGTTGGGCCTGTTACTGCCGTGCAAAACAAACTTTTATTACAGCACAGTTTCTGCTCTTCTTTGAACCTGCAGAATTTATGCAGGCCAGTGAACTGCAGGAAAGCTGGGAGGGGGTGGGGAAGGAGCCGAAGGGGTGGGGGAGGATGTCTGCAATTACAGGTGCTGGTTGTGAGCAGCGTCTCCCTAGGATCCCCTTCGCTCCGGGGGTGAAATCCAGCAGGTTCTGGAGAACCAGTAGCAGAAATTTTGTGCAGTTTGGAGAACTGACAAATATCACCTCTGGCTGGCCCCAGAGTGGGGTGGGAATGGAGAGCTTGCAGTATCCTTCCCCTGCCACACCCACCAAGCCACACCCACAGAACTGGTAGTAAAAACATTTGGATTTCACCACTGCTCCCCTCCCTTCCTCCCTCTCTTACACCCTACCCCAGGGTCCCAGGCGACTGCAAGGGAGCAGGGCAGTTATCTCTCTTCTTCCATGGACTTGGAGAATTTTGGCAGAGTTGGACTTTTTTTGCAGATCCGGATGGGACCCAACCGGGAGCAACACCTAAGCCACTTGTCCTTAGCAGACGGCAAGTGCCTTGTGTATGTTTGCCAATGTGAGAACATTACCCCAAATTCTATGTATCCCTTTAACAAATAAATCTAAAGAGCTTCAGTGTCCCATTTTTGAAGCTCCTACAGGTTCAGGTGAGAAGAGGGAACAGACGGAGAGGAAGAACAAACGAGGTCTTGCTATTTAAATCGCCTTGCCAGAAACTCTCAAAATCCCCAGAACTCCTGTTTTGCTGTTTCTGCAGAATCCCCCCTCCCCCCGTCAGGGAGGTGACCCGCAAGGTCATCTGCCAGGCCTTTGGTTTCTACCCCAAGGAGATCCAGGCCACCTGGATGAAGGGCAGAGAGGTCTGCATAGAAGTTATAGTTAAATGTGTGGCAGAAAGTGGACTCTAGGTGTGTTTTTCCAAATGTAGTGAAGTTGAATGTGTATAGTTTTAGAAGAGGGATGTGTGTCTGTGTGTGTGTGTGTGTCTATGTACATACAGTATCTATATAGTAGATAATGTATCTTTTTGTGTGCCTATACACACTATATTCTGTAATATGTATGTACACATATGGCATATATACATAGGATTTAATAGTAATACCCGTGGGGCTACGCTTACTTCCTGATCTTCGGACCTTTAAGCGCGAGCTTAAGACTTTTTTCTTTCTTCAAACAGGGCTGGCCTAAATGATAAATTTTAATTGAGGGGTTTTTAGTGGGGGTTTTAGCGGGATTATTCTATTTTATAATTTTATCTATGTATTTTAAATATTCAGCTCTTGGAATAAGATTTTTAATTATATATTGTATTTTAATAATTTTTTTGTATATGTGTTTTATCTATGCTGTACACCGCCCTGAGTCTTTGGAGAAGGGCGGTATAAAAATTTGAACAATAAAATTTGAACAATAAATAAATAGTATATTTTGGATGTTCACTAGTAGTAAATAAATAGACAGGGAAATTGACGTCAGTGACATCAACCTTTGACATGAGTGACATCAAGTTGGCCACACCCACCCAGTCACATGATTCCCCAGCTACGCCCACCCAGTCACATGACCACCAAACCACGCCTACCCAGTCACATGACCAAGCCACGCCCACTGTCATAGGAACATCAAGCCACACCCACAAAATAAGCCACACCCACAGAACTGGTAGTAAAAAAATTTAGAACCCAACCCTGCTAGGAACAACCTACAAAGATAGCTACACGTCAGGAAAACATGCAGCCGCTTTACTGAATCAGAGACATACTTTTGTAAGTGTTCCTCTGCTTTGTAAGGCACGTCCTTCACAAAAAAATTCCACAGCTCTATTAAGTATGTTAAATTGCACCCTACACTAATAATCAGTAATGAAACTTGTTCTAGTAACCCAGTTTGAGTTTTTTTCTAACAGATGAAGAGCTCTTAAAAATGTATTAAAGTATTGCTCTTTCATTGATCTGAGGAGTTTGTATTGAATGATAGTAATAATAGTTCTAAGATAAGTTCAAGTTTCTGATTGGAAAATATTAGTAGAGAATGTTCACATTTCATGATGCAGCATAAAATTATTCAGCAACTGGTATAAATAATTAAGTCCCTGGATTATTCCATAGAAACCAAATACCAAAATTTTAATTTATTTTAATTTATTAATCAAATTTACACATTCACTATCTCACTATCTAAGTAACTCTGCAGGGTTTACAAATAAAACAACAACATCAATACAAAAATAAAGTTAAAAAGACAGGGGGTGCCCTGAAACCACCAACCAGCCCCATGTTTGCATAATATTATTAGATCTTCATGCTAATTGACCGTATTCAAGCTTAGCACTTAGTTCATGTTCTGATTTGAAAGTTGATTGAGATTAGAAATAATACATATGTAGAAACCATATTAATCATAGGCAGCATAGTACTAAGATTGAGTTAGGGATAGGATATTTGAAAATCTTGCTGCTATCACCCTAAAAATGATGAATAAAGTAGTTTTCTATTGAAGATGTCAATAGTAGTTTTGAAACTTGGTCTAATTAAAATATAGTCTATGTTGTTAGCCATTTTTAATGCAGTCAAAATGGATGACAAATGGATATTTGTAAAATAAATCAATTGTCGTTATTGATCAGGGGACAAAATATTATCAGTTACTAGTGATTCATTGTTACTGATTACCAATAGCTAGAAATAGCTTATCAGTATGTCATTTAATAATATATATGTATCTTTTGTTTGTTCTATAAATGTAAATATTAAGGCTGTCATAGTTGTTTAAATATAAAAGATGATTAAAATAACATAGATAGACAAACAGACAGACACTATCTAATCCTGAGGAAATGATTCCTTTAAATTTGTCCAATTCAAAGCATTATTTTAGGAAGGCTCAACATGCCCCTTCTTCCTCTCCAACTTTCTTTAGTTTTTCACTTACCTTCTTTATAAAGAAATAGCTAGTTAAATCTTTCTCTGAGTATTAGAATGCAAATAACATGGCACTTAAATTTGACTTGCCTCATATTTTGTATATGTTGATTTTAAGAGTTTATATTTTTGCTGGTTCATTCTTGAAATCTAATCCACGTAATATTTTTTTTTAATTTTGTCACAACAGTATATACAAGCATCAACATAAATCAGCAAAATATCATATAAGCATATATATGAGCAAAAGTATGTAATAGAATAGAATTGAATTGAATTGAAATTTTTATTGGTCAAGTGTGATTGGACACACAAGGAATTTGTCTTGGTGCATATGCTCTCAGTGCACATAAAAGAAAAGATACGTTCATCAAGGTACAACATTTACAACACAATTGATGATCAATATATCAATATAAATCATAAGGATTGCCAGCAACAAGTTATAGTCATACAGTCATAAGTGGAAAGAGATTGGTGATGGGAACTATGAAACGATTAATAGTAGTGCAGATTCAGTAAATAGTCTGACAGTGTTGAGGGAATTATTTGTTTAGCAGAGTGATGGCCTTCGGGAAAAAACTGTTCTTGTGTCTAGTTGTTCTGGTGTGTTCTCTCTAGTTGTTCTCTATAGCGTCGTTTTGAGGGTAGGAGTTGAAACAGTTTATGTCCAGGATGCGAGGGATCTGCAAATATTTTCACGGCCCTCTTCTTGATTCGTGCAGTATACAGGTCCTCAATGGAAGGCAAGTTGGTAGCAATTATTTTTTCTGCAGTTCTAATTATAATTGTATTAATTTGATATAATGAAAGGAAACATTAGGACAGGAATGGTAGGCACTTTGTGCTCTTATGCATGCCCCTTATAGTCCTTTTAGGAATGGGGTAAGGTCAATGTAGATAGTTTTTGGTTAAAGCTTTTGGGATTTTGAGAAGAGACCACAGTGTCAGGCAGTGTGTTCCAAGCGTTAACAACTCTGTTACAAAAATCATATTTTCTGCAATCAAAATTGAAGCGGTTAACATTAAGTTTGAATCTATTGTTTGCTCTTGTATTATTGCAATTGAAGCTGAATAGTCTTTAATAGGAAGGACATTGTAATAGATGATTCTGTGTGTTAAACACAGGTCTTGATGGAGTCAAGATATATATAATATAGCTAAAAAGTAATCTTTGATTTTAGGGTCCAATATCTAATTTTAGATTAGTGATGTAAAATTCCAGATGACCATTAGGTGACAAACAAAGAGCCATAGAAAACTCCAAATGTTTGGTGCCATGAATTTTTGCTTGGATTTTTGCAGCAGAGTTCAAGTAGCCCTATCTAATTTGTTCATAACAAATAATGTTTTCCAGTAGTATGCCTTGCGATTAACATTCATTTTTGTAGAGAAAACAAAATAAAACATCTGATCCAAAATTCTAATCTTTTTCTATATCTCTCCTCACTATCTTTTTATTTTTCACAGAAACCAAAATAGGAGGATTTTCATTACATATCAATTTACAACTCAGAAATCAGGAATTGATCAATGCAAAGTCTTTAGCATTTTGCAAGTTATAACACATCTCTCTTTCATCATTCTCTGGCAAAGTGGTGGAGGTTATGCAAAGCATGTGGCATGCTTTCACAAATAATTTCTATGGAAAACAGTAGTAGTCAGGCAGTGATACAAATCCAAGGTCACCTCATTACTAAAATTTGTTCCAGTTGTCATTAGACATATCACACTGTGTCAGTCAAGAAAAGAAATAAAAGATACGAGACATAACACCAGTGATTAGAAATGAAAAATACTATTACATTCCAAGAATATTCTCGCTGAATGAAGAATAGGTACACAGTTTAAGAGTCTTGTGCATCTGTATTTGTAGCATCTTTGTTGTCGGGATCTTTTGCCAGTTCCACACCATCATGTCATAAATTTTTCTCTTTTATAAAGAAAAACATTGCCCTGCCCTCTAAGGTGCCTAGGGAAGTAACTTATCAAGATTGTACCTCTTCTTTGGTGCAGGAAAGGTCACATTGACAAAAGACCAAGAAGAATTCTATATGGATAGTGCATAGTTGGGGCTTTGTTAAGCCCTTCAGCTGCAAAGCCAATCAAGAAAGCAACAGTTACACCAATTTCCTTTGATGAGTTTTAACCTCAAGAAATGGAGGTTAGTGTACATAATTTTGAAAAGTGAGATATGAACCGTACAGCCTTTTTTATTCACAAATTCATTAACAAAGAGTCTCTTTTGAATTTCTTTTTCTTAGGCTGATTGCACAGAAGTTTTAAAATAAATCAGTTAAAATCCCAACAACCAGTCCTTTATGTTTAAAGGTGGTTGGCCATCTTTCTTGATCCATTTCAACATTGCTTCTCACAGGTTTGTTTGAGAAAAATGAGAGATGTTTTGGATAACCTTAGGAATCTTTTCTCCATCATTGAGCCTAAATTCAGAGCTTAGGAAGGTATTTCTGAGACTATTGTTTATTATTATTACTATTTACAAATGTAAAAAAATAATTTGATTCAAATTTCTTGGTTATATAAGCACTCAAGGCACCTTATAAGAATAAAACAAAGTTTTTAAAAAGCAATAAAAACAAAGGCAATTTGGGTCAATTTAATTGATAAAAGTTTGATGAAAGAGATGCATTGGTATCATTTTCTTAAATATTGGGAGAATGGGAACAATCAACCAATGGAACAGTTTGTCTCATCACTTGAGACTTTCAAGAAAATATTGGACTGCCAGAAATGGTATAGGTTTTCCTGCTTGAGTAGGGGGTTGGACCAACTCTGTTAATCCGTTAAACTCACTATCTTTGGAAAAACTTGAGTCACAAAGGAGAAAATCTTTTCTCATTCTACCACATAACTGAACTCATACCAATAGGAGCATCTTCAAAACGATTCTCTTGCTGATCTAAGTAACTGGACAGATTCATAGCAGAAAGACTTGAGCTAGTTGAGGATTTTTGGGAAGCCCAACCCCATCTGTCGATAAAAGAAAACTGACATTGGCCCAATGCATGTTCAGATGTCATATAAAAAGAACATTACAAAAAGTTCAGTAGTACAAAATTACAGTTTCAAAAGTTAATGAACAGGTTCCAAATACCAGACATAGCACTTATTTGCTCTTCAAGATAGAGTTGGTCTTAAAAACATGTATTTTTAAGACTACCATCCATAAATAGAATATTTAAAAGTACATCTTCTACTTAAATGTGTCTGTCCGAGACATATATATTGCGCCCAAAGGTCTTTCGGTGTATGTCATTTTGTGAGAGCTTGGCCTTGAGAAATTGCTAATAAATAACAAGAAAGGACAAGGAATAAATAGATACATCATTTTAAGATAATGGAATGCATGTTCTGATTATAGAGCAGCAGGTGTTCTCTCTTCTTACTAATACTAGCCGATGACTCTTTAGGTCATATTTTTCAGTAGAATATCACTTGCTTTGAATGGGAATGGATACCTACATTACTTGGTAGCATTTGGGATAGATGAGAATTTTTCATAAATTTATTTATTTATTTATTTATTTATTTATTTATTTATTTATTTTGTCACATAGTATATATAAGCATAAGCATGAAATAATTATACAATATATAAATATATATGAGTATGTAATAATTATATTAATTGGATATAACAAAAGGAAACAATAGGACAGGAACGGTAGGCACGTTTGTGCTCTTATGCACGCCCCTTACAGACCTCTTAGGAATGGGGTGAGGTCAATGGTAGATAGTTTTTGGTTGAAGCTTTTGGGATTTTGGGAAGAGATCACAGAGTCAGGTAGTTTAATCCAAGCATTAACAACTCTGTTACTGAAGTCATATTTTCTGCAATCAACTATGTCAAGTTCTTGTACAGTGGAGAGAATACAGATATAAATGCAGCCAAAAATTAATGAAACATATGTGGTCTCACAGATCAAATCTGGTATGGTTTTAACCATATATACTGAAAATCATGGGATCTCAAATTTTAATGCTTTAAGATTCAGAGATCTAATGTAAAACAGTACCTATTACAAAACTTTTACAATAATCCATATACATGAAGAGAGAGGGGAAAAAAAACCTTTAGCGCACACAACCATGATATTGCGAACCAGAAGACAAAATATAGAAACATTTTATATTATTGTACATGTCTTAAATAACTTTCTGGGTACTATACAAGAAAATAATTAGCTTCTCCTTTTCTTTTTAAATTAATTTTATCCTGCTTCTGTACAAAAGAAAATAACCTCCTGCTGTGATCAACTCCACCTAAATCAATTCCAAGAAATTATTTTTACAGGAACATTGTTTTTCAAAATTGCTGCCACAGATTATTTGACCATGAAATATAAATAAACAGAAGAATCTAGTGCAAAACTTCATATTCTTAGTTACAGATTAGAAACTGTAGCAAAAATAAAATGTGAAAAACGCTCATAAGTCACCTTTTTGGTGCCATTGTAACTTCGAATGGTCATTAAATGAACTGTTCTAAGTCAAGGATGGAATGGGACAATTCACCACAACCAACCTGTTGCGGCCAACTCACTATGCTCAACTCACTATGCTCAACTCACTCGCCACAGGACAACTTGCCACAGGACAATTTAATAATTCAATTTAATTATTTATAATAAATTTAATTTTTTTTTAATTTTTGTCATTCACATTTCATTCTGTCCCTCTTTTTGCATCCTTTTTAAAATGATTTTATCTCATCATTTCTTTGATATTAGTGTAACTCTTGTCCCACAGCAAGCTGTCCCACAGAAAGTGGCTGTGGTGAATTGTCCGTGGACATTTGGATGAGGCAAGTTGGCAAATTGGCCATGGAGAATTGTCATAGACCCTTTACAATACAGCACAATCCACAGGGAGGAAAATATGCTTCTGGCTCACTGCTGCTTAAGAAGAAGGAATCCAGAACAAATCTTCATAGACTGATGGGATAGATAATTTTCTCTGGAGAAAATAGTCGCAACAAAACTTGAATTCAAGTTATCACTGGTAATAACCAGAACCTTGAACTGAACCAGGAAACAAATAGATCTCTGATACAATGCAATATTACACCAGTTGGAATATTGGAATACCGTGTTTTTTTGAGTATAAGACACACCTTAGTTTTGGGGGAGGAAAATAAGAAAAAAGCTGATTGGCAGGTGGATTGCCCTCCCGGAATACCCCCAATCAGCTATTCCCAGAGGTGAATTTTAGCAACAGGTTCCTTGGTTGTGAGCTCTGTACCTTGCTTATTTTTGCTTTTTTTTCTGCCTCTGAAAGCTTCCAAAACAGAACTTCAGAAAAAAAGCCTCTGTTTGGGAGCTTCTTTTCTTAAGCTCTGTTTGGGTTATACTCCAAAAAATACGGTAACTTAGATGAAGCAATTTTCATCCATCAGTATATGGACCATTGCATTTTACACCAGCTGAAGCTTTTGACGATCTTCAGGATAGCCTCCAGAAGAGTCTGCTGAGGTCAAAGTAGCAATGGTATGAATGTCACTGCAGCCTACTATTTTGAAAAGGTCCATAAAAAGCTGAAGCTTCGCTAGGTCCAAAATCCATTTATTAGCAAAAAGATTTTGAATTCTTCTTCAGGGAAGTGCAGTCCTATCCAAAGTTAGCACAGGAGGTAACTCACATTTCTGGACAAACAGCAATATTATCTCACTGGGATTCAACATTTGGTAAGAGTATCCAGAACATCTCTTTCCTATATCGAAGTCTGGCCATTGCCTAGAAGGGATTCAAATAATCTGCTACTTCCTACTGGAACCCTTTCCAGCTGCAATTCAACTATCTTCTCCAGAATCTTCCCTAAAAGGGGAATTTAAGAGTTCATAACATGTTTTCTAACATGGATGAAAGAATGCACGTATTAAAAGAAGAAGGGAAAAATTATACTTGGTTCCAATATGGGCAATTACGTGCTAGATGGAAGGAAGATCAGAAAATTGGTATAGTCCAGAATGAGGAAAATTTGGTAAAGCAAATTAGAAATCAATCTCAGGAGCATATAAAGAGATTGTATAATGTGTTACTTGAAATAGACTCTGAAAGGGATTTGATAAAGTGGGCACAAAATTTTCAAGAGCCAATATTAAACTTGGAAAAAAATTTGGGTTAGAAATGTTAAATTTACGCAGGCACAGAATTTAAGGGAACATTTTTATAAAATGTTTTACAGATGGCATTTAGATCCTAAGAAATTATCATGCAAGCAAAATGTTGGAGATGTAATTGTGATGACGCTACATATTTTCATATTTGGTGGACTTGTAAAAATATTAAGGCTTTTTGGATAAGAATGGTGGATTCTACAAAATGTTTTGAAAAAGAAGATAAAGTTCCTGCCGCAATTTTTTCTGCTGGGAATTATCATGGACTGTACAGTAATTGAGACTAAACTGATTTTAAATCTAATAACAGCGGCAAGATTACTGATAGGACAGTATTGGAAGAAAAAAGAAGTACCTACAATAGAAGAATGGATATTGAAAGTTGCCAATTTGGCTGAGATGGCAAAAATCTCAGCCTTTTTGAAAGACAATACGCAAGAAAGATATTTAAATGAATGGAAAAAATGGATTGATTATATTCAAAACAGATATCGGACTAAGAGTTATCAGACTGCCTTTGAATGATTAGGATGTATTATTTCTGATTGTTTTGGGGGAGGCTAGGAATTGATGAGAATTGTAGGAGTATAATTGAGTTAGGAGGGAAATTTTTTTAGCATATGTTTGTTTTATTTTTAACTATACCTTGTGTTTGTTCCGGGAAGTGGGGGAGGAGAGGGGGGAGGGGGGTTTGTGAAGGGAGGGGGGAGGGAGGCTACGGGGAGGAGGTGGAAAAGGGGGGGTAAAAAAATTTGTAAAACTTTTTCAATTAAAAAAAGAAAGAAAGAATGAACAGCCTTTTTAAGTAGGGACATATCAGTGCCTTTTTGGGGAGGCAGGGACTGTTTTGTAAAAAAAAAATTGATCACTTTCCAAATTTAGCCATTTAGTTTAAGTCAATGATGACTGGTTTATCAGAGATTAAAGGAAAGGAGATTCTCAAATAGTGCAGTAGCATATATTAGTATTTAGCATTTAGAAATCAGATTGAACTGAAAGAATTTCTAAGGAGGATAGGAAAGACTTTTTTTGAAAGACCAGCAAGATTAATTGCTATCTTCCCCAGCATTTACTAAGATTTTTTTCCTTCTACCAAACTTTGTTATAATGACATATTTTCCCATTATACTGAAGAAATGCTTCATCACAATGTAAGGCAGCTGTAAGACATCTAGGCAGATGTAATCTGCTAGAACTCCATTACTCCAAAAGAAAGAAAATGGTTAAAAAAATAGACATTTTTTAAATCTCACAGAGGATTACAGTAGCTGTGAGTTGCTCAGAATTATGTACTTAAAATGGAAAACTACATAAATTAAAATAATAACCAAACTTACAAATCAATTATATCTACTGGTTTCTTCTTCCCAAAATTGCTACAGAATGTTGACAGACTTCAAAGGATCTTCAAAAGGCTCATGCTAAACCTTCAGGAACAAATTCATTGAGGTGTAATGGCCCTTCTCTCTGCTGAAGACAGCATGTCTAAGGTCCACTGTCTTCCTAGAATTCTGTGTAATTTACAATTTGTGCATTTGAAAACCTTTATAGCAGGAGAGAAACTATGACACCATAAAAACAGAAACAGACCAGAAATTAAGCAAGTCCATTTCATGATTTTATATTATTAAATTTAATACTTTATTACTAACCTGATGAGTATCTTGGCAATAATTCAGTAATTTAGAATCAAAGTCCATTTAGACTCAAGTGATGGCAAAGTGATCAAGTTGATTAAAGCAAAACTCCTTATGACTAGACTGAATGGGTGGTTTTAACGTCTGTCTATGTAACAGGGATTATTTTAATGAACAATAGAGTACTCATCAGGAAGAAAAGCTGATGAAGTATCAACAACAATAAAAAACCAAATTGCTCATTAGGAGGATTATTTTCAAAAGTAATTCTCCTCTCTCATTTGAAGTATTTTCATTTTTTTTTTCCTTGGGACAGTTGGGTGATGGATGACTCAACTTGAATTCCCTATGAAACAATGAAGTGGCTGAAAGATACAACTGAAGTGAGAGAACTAAGCAATATTCCTTTTATGAAAGTAATACATTTAGTCATGTCCAGGCCTTTGTAACCCTCATGGATTCCTTTAACACAATATTGCTGTATCCAAAAAGCTTACTGACAACGTTGTAGAAAATTTTGAACAGATTTTATTTCAAAATGTTACAACACACCAGCACATGAGTAGTTTAATAACTATCAAATTCACAGGGGAAATTCGTCCACCTGAATAGACTTGCTGCTGAAGTTTTTCAAACCACATTTCTGACAATACTTACAAAACAGAGGATGGTCACAGGGGATTGTCCCTAGACCAATGTGTCCTAACCAAGCTTCCAAACTTTCCAATAACTCTTTTTGTCTGCCCCAGCAGAATTTTCAATGGATTTCCAAAGGAAAGGCAAAAATAATACACTCTTCCAGGTAATTTAAAGTGCATGCTAGAGTCAAAGTAAAAACTGAAAAAATCCTCCCCAATCCAATGCCATCTTTATTTTAAATAAATTTAATATAAATTAAATAAAGAAAACCTTGTTTTCACTCAAATGTTTACATTTCTATAACTGTCTGGTTCGGTTCTGCAACCCAACAAGAAAGACACAGACTTCAGAGGATAATTAGAACTGCAGAAAAAATAATTGCTACCAACCTGCCTTCCATTGAGGACCTGTATACTGCACGAATCAAGAAGAGGGCTGTGAAAATATTTACAGATCCAGGACATAAACTGTTTCAACTCCTACCCTCAAAACGACGCTATAGAGCACTGCACAACAGAACAACTAGATACAAGAACAGTTTTTTCCCGAAGACCATCACTCTGCTAAACAAATAATTCCCTCAACACTGTCAAACTATTTACTAAATCTGCACTACTATTAATCTTCTCATCGTTCCCATCACCAATCTCTTTCCACTTATGACTGTATGACTGTAACTTTGTTGCTGGCAATCCTTATGATTTATATTGATATATTGACCATCAATTGTGTTGTAAATGTTGTACCTTGATGAAGGTATCTTTTCTTTTATGTACACTGAGAGCATATGCACCAAGACAAATTCCTTGTGTGTCCAATCACACTTGGCCAATAAAAAATTCTATTCTATAATATTCTATTTCCTTTCCTGCATTTGTTTCTAAATCAGGATTGTGACTTAATCCCTTGATGTCCCTTTCAGTTCAATCATTTGTTTGTCTTATGAAGCTATTTGATATAAAGAATTTGTAAACAGTGGGTTTAAAAAGGATAGCCTTGGAAAAAAAATGCAAAACTCTGCTCAAGAGAGGCCTCTTTTTATCAGCAGCAAAGGAACACTGAATATTTGGAGTTTCATTTTCTGGAAAAGTGCTTTTAAGTAAGAATAAAACATCTGTAATTTAAATCTATATCTGTTTTATATTGTATTTGACTCCATTGTTCAGCTGGAAACAACCCAACAATGCTTTCAGCACTATAGCTTGGGTTTTAATTGCCAATGGAATAGTAATTTCATTTGGACTTCCCCCCCCCCCTTTTAACTTATTTTCCGAGAATAGTGAACCTGCATCAACACAAAAGCACTTACCAGCTGCTTCTGAACATATGGTGATCCTAATTCCCATCAAGGGCTATGCTTGTTTCAGAACCAGCATTTTCCCCATATTTTTCAAATAGAATAATGATTCTACATAGCCCAAACCAATCAAGAAATTAAGATCTGATCACAGTTTCCTTTTCTTTCTAAAGTTTTGGAGAAAAAGAAAGAAATAATGATCTTAGGAAAAAAAAGGTTATACAGGTAGTCCTTGAGTTATGACCATAATGGAGATTGGAATTTTTAATCGTTGAGCAAAGCAGTTGTTAAGCAAGACTTACATTACCAATTCACTCAACTGTTTTAATCCCAGCTCTATTTATTGCAATTATAATCCTGCCCTTCCACAAATACTCTTTTGTCAGAATTAGGTGCTGGAAGAAATGTCCATCTGGGTTCAGTTCCAAGTCGGGAAAAAGACACTTGAAACATGGAGACTGCTTGGAAAGATGGTTTAATGGTGGACAGGATCACATGGTTTGAGTTCCTGAGCAGAAAAGGGGCGAGATGCTGAGAGTCCCTGGGTTTTATGCCCTCTCTGGCTTTGAACTTCCTGGGGCACAGGAAGAGTATCCTGATTGGTTGCTGTCAGAGGTCAGAGCTAGCCTTGCTGGCTGATGTAATCTCCCCAGATGCCATGTGGGGAGTTTCTGTTGCTAGGTGGGTCCTATTGTGTGGCAGATGATGGTCCATTGACAAAGGTGGGGGGGAATGAGTTTCTGCCTCTGGCCCATTGACAAAGGTGTGGGGGGGGGAGGCAGGAAGGTGGGAGCTGCTTTGTCTTTAAAACATGTTTCTCCATTTCTCATCCAGGGAAATATAATATAATATAATATAATATAATATAATATAATATATAATATAATATAATATAATATAATATAATATAATATAATATAATATAATATAATATAATATAATAATATAATATAATATAATATAATATAATATAATATAATATAATATAATATAATATAATATAATATAATATAATATAATATAATATAATATAATATAATATAATATAATATAATATAATATAATAACAGAGTTGGAAGGGACCTTGGAGGTCTTCTAGTCCAACCCCCTGCCGAGGCAAGAAACCCTACACCTACAAATATATCCTGCCTTTTTAATATTTCCTAAAATATTTCATTCTTCTAGGATAGGGGTGGGTGCTAACTTCCTACATAGGATCCACAAAATAATATTCTGTAGCTAGACTGAATCAGAGTATGTAATCAGATACACAGCTCCACAATTCTTGCCACATCCTCAGACCTGATTTCTCAAGCTGATTCCTCAAAGTCAAATCAGAAGAACCAAAGAATATGTCATGCCATCTAGATCTATCCCAAAATAAAACCTTTATTCAGGGATGGGATCTACTTACCTTTACTACCGGTTCACATCGTGCCCATGCTTGATTACTTGCTCCACTCGCACACATGCGCACTCTTATGCGCATGCACAGATTACTTTTGATGACGTTTGGGTCAGTGGGTGGAGCCTCCTGCCAGTTTTACTAGTGGTTCTATAGAACCAGTCTGAACCGGGGGCTACCCACCACTGCCTTTATTTCCTAAATGACTTCTAAAGGAATCCTTGCAGATTTTTTTGGGTTCCAACATCATCTGGAACTAGATGTTAAAAGCACACACACACACACACACACACACACACACACACACACACACACCTCAGATAACTACTTGAAGATATAACAGAGGCCATAAAGAAATCTTGTTTTATTGCCCTGCAATAGATACAAGAATATGCTTTCATTTCAGTTCAGTCATCTTCTTGTCAATATGTCTTTCCTCTATGCTCCAGTCATCTCCTCACATGCTTCAGTAGTCCTGTTTAAATCGCAATTAAAAGATAAAATCTCTTCAAACTTTTTCATCACAAAATTTAAAGGTAAGCAGGGGACAAGGCATTCAGATGAAAAGTATAAAAACTGAACCCTGAAGTATTCCTTGATGCATGTCTGGCCCATTTTCAAAAGTATAAATATGTTACTCTATATATGAGAACTAAGGAAGAGCATATTTTTCTTCAGAAAAATATTTATTTTTGAACCCATTTTAAGACAGATCGGAGGGAGCTCCACAACATGTCTGAAAACCTCCAACAAATTCACTGAAATATAACAAATAGGCTGCACTGGCTACCTGTGGTCTTTCGGGTGCACTTCAAGGTTTTGGTGACTACCTTTAAAACGCTCCATGGCTTAGGGCCAGGGTACTTACGGGACTGCCTGCTGTTACCGAATGCCTCCCACTGACCCGTACGCTCGCACAGAGAAGGATTCCACAGGGTGCCGTCCGCCAAGCAATGTCGGCTGACGGCCCCCAGGGGAAGGGCCTTCTCTGTGGTGGCTCCCACCCTTTGGAACGAACTTCCCCCTGGACTTCGTCAACTGCCGGACCTTCGGACCTTCCGCCGCGAGCTGAAGACCTATCTGTTTGTTCGCACAGGACTGGCATAGGATTTTTAATAGTTTTAATATTTGATATAAATTTTATGGGGTTTTATCATTTTAATGTTTTAATGCAGCCATATGTTTAATAAGTTTTTTAATTCATTGTTTTATTTGTATATTATTGTTTTTTTACCTTGGCTGTAAACCGCCCTGAGTCCTTCGGGAGAAGGGCGATATAAAAATCCAATAAATCAAATCAAATCAAATCAAATCAAATTCATTCTTGGTTGCGTTTCATATCTATATATCCCATCATATTCATATTCTTTTGGAGCAAAAGTTATAACAGAGCTAAATACTTGTAAAATTATCTGCCCAACTTGTCAGAATAAAAAAACTGAGAAATAGGATATGGACAAGTTTCTATAACAGCAAACTTTGTGGTGGATATTTTATCATTTTAATGTTTTTTAAGTTGTTTTGTTTTAAAATGTTAAAATTTTAAGCCACCCAGAGTCCACTTGAGTTACATGGCTATGAATAAATAAATAGGGCCTCTGGTGGCTCAACAGACTAAGCAGTCTGTTATTAACACAGCTGCTTGCAATTACTGCAAGTTCAAGTCCCACCAGGCCCAAGGTTGACTCAGCCTTCCATCCTTTATAAGGTAGATAAAATGAGGACCCAAATTGTTGGGGGCAATAAAAGTTGACTTTGTATATAATATACAAATGGATGAAGACTATTGCTTAACACAATGTCAGCTGCCCTGAGTCTTCGGAGAAGGGTGGGATATAAATTCAAATTTTTAAAAAATGCCGTATTTTTGGGAGTATAAAACGCACTGGATTATAAAACACATCTTAGGTTTTGGGGAGGAAAATAGGAAAAACAAATCTGCCTACCAGGTATTCATCTGGTTAGTGTCCTTAGTCTGGTCAGCTTCAGCACATTAGTTTGCTGGTTTTTATCCCCTGCTTGGAGATAAAAAACAGCTTCTAAAGCACAACTGATCTTTGGAGAAAGAAGCAATGAGAAAAGCAGGCAAAGCACGGAGATCGCTTCACTTGCTGGCGCCTTGTTAGGATTGAAAAAAAGCTTCACAGCTGAGAGTCGGAGGAAGCAGGCAAAGTAGGAAGAATGCTTCACTGAAAAAAAGCTTAGCAGGGAGATCACTTCACTCACTAGCTCCGCGTTAGGGCTGAAAAAAAGCTTCAAAAAAGTTACATTCAGAGTATAAGACGCACTCAAATTCTCAACCTCTTTTAGGAGAGAAAAAGGTGCATCTTATACTCCAAAAAATACGTTAAAACAAACAAACCCATCCACTCATCTTTCAAGTTCAGAATCTACAGAAAACTACTATTTGCTCTTAAGCTACTCTGGTTATGCTAAAGACATATAATGGAGCTCTGCAAAATAGTAAGAGAAGGGAATCATTTTCTTTATTACCAAGGTTATAAACCCTGAACAAATACTCATTTTACCTATGGTCATTATTGGGGTGGTTGATGCAAGCAAGAAACATACAGATCATATACCAAGCTCTGATCCAGAAACATACAAGTCACCAAATCTTTTTGTTTTATTATTCATGTAAACTTTTAGTTAAAGCAGTTACAACACCTAGCTGATCTTGACTGATTTTGAAAAATAAATAAGATGAATTTCTATGATTATTGATTATATTTGGATATACCACATCAGAAATTATAGGCTACACTGAAAAATGGGGGGAAAAAAAACATTCCCAAAGAAGATAATAATACTACTTCCACATTTAAAATGCGAATAGTCAAGGCTATGGTTTTCCCAGTTGCAATGGATGGCTGTGAAAATTGGACCATAAGAAAGGCTGAGCACCAAAGAATTGAGGCCTTTGAACTCTGGTGCTGGAGAAGACTCCTGCGAGTCCCTTGGACTGCAAGGCGAACAAACAAGTCAGTCCTAGAGGAGATCAACCCTGACTGTTCTTTAGAAAGCCAGATCCTGAAAATGAAAATGAAATACTTTGGCCACCTAATGAGAAGGAAGGACTCACTGGAGAAGAGCCTCATGCTGGGAACGATTGAGGGCAAAAGAAGAAGGGGACGACAGAGAATGAGGTGGCTGGATGGAGTCACTGAAGCAGTAGGTGTGAGCTTAAATGGACTCCAGAGGATGGTACAGAATAAGAAGGCCTGGAGGAACGTTGTCCATGGGGTCGCAATGGGTCAGACATGACTTCGCAACTACAACAACTTCCGCATTTTCATTAACATTAACAATCCAGCAATATCCAAGTAGTCACCAAGTGTCAAGCTTGACTGAAGGGATTTTTTTCCTCCCAGAATCCATTCAATTGAAAAATATATCCACAGAGACACCTTTTAAGGACAAAGAATTAACTATACTTTGAACAAAGTTTAAAAATCTTTAGAGAAAACATTTAAAGTTGTGAACTTTAAAGAAACTAACAACCAGACTGAAAAAAAATTCTGTGTTCATGAGAATCATGAGGCACAACTTGCAGATATCATTATTCTGTGTTAATAGTTTTGTTCAAACTCTCTCAACTTTCAAGAGGATGAGTAGTCCTTGGAATAAACATGGGGTGCAAGGATTTGAAGGTCAGATCTGAATGATGCAAAGAAATTGGAAATAATTGAGAATCAAACAAATAAAAACTATCAGCATAAATAGTAGAATAGAATAGAATAGAATAGTGTGATTGGACACACAAGGAATTTGTCTTGGTGCATATGCTCTCAGTGTACATAAAAGAAAAGATACGTTCATCAAGGTACAACATTTACAACACAATTGATGATCAATATATCAATATAAATCATAAGGATTGCCAGCAACAAGTTATAGTCATACAGTCATAAGTGGAAAGAGATTGGTGATGGGAACTATGAAACGATTAATAGTAGTGCAGATTCAGTAAATAGTCTGACAGTGTTGAGGGAATTATTTGTTTAGCAGAGTGATGGCCTTCGGGAAAAAACTGTTCTTGTGTCTAGTTGTTCTGGTGTGCAGTGCTCTATAGCGTCGTTTTGAGGGTAGGAGTTGAAACAGTTTATGTCCAGGATGCGAGGGATCTGCAAATATTTTCACGGCCCTCTTCTTGATTCGTGCAGTATACAGGTCCTCAATGGAAGGCAAGTTGGTAGCAATTATTTTTTCTGCAGTTCTAATTATCCTCTGAAGTCTGTGTTTTTCTTGTTGGGTTGCAGAACCGAACCAGACAGTTATAGAGGTGCAAATGACAGACTCAATAATTCCTCTGTAGAATTGGATCAGCAGCTCCTTGGGCAGTTTGAGCTTACTGAGTTGGCGCAGAAAGAACATTCTTTGTTGTCCTTTTTTAATGATGTTTTTGATGTTAGCTGTCCATTTGAGATCTTGCGATATGATAGAACCCAGAAATTTGAAGGTTTCTACTGTTGATACTGTGTTGTCAAGTATTGTGAGAGGTGGAAGTATGGAAGGGTTTTTCCTAAAGTCTACCACCATTTCTACGGTTTTGAGTGTGTTCAGTTCCAGATTGTTTTGGTTGCACCACAAGGCTAGTCGTTCGACCTCTCGTCTATATGCGGATTCGTCATTGTCTCGAATGAGACCAATCACTGTTGTGTCATCTGCGAACTTCAGTAGCTTAACTCAGAGGTTCCCAATCTTTTTCGCCCGCGGCTCCCCCGGAAATCCGACCTGCAACTGCGCATGCGCACCAGACGCCCCAGAAATGGCGCATCAGCGCCAGACCCAGCGGGCGCAGATATTCCGCGGCGCCCCCATGACGATAGCGCGGCTCCCTGGGGAGCCGCGGCTCACACTTTGGGAATCACTGGCTTAACTGATGGATCATTGGAGATGCAGTCATTGGTATACAGAGAGGAGAGAAGTGGGGAGAGCACACAGCCTTGGGGGGCCCCTGTGCTAATTGTACAGGTATTTGATGTAATCTTGCTTAGCTTCACCTGCTGCTTCCTGTTTGTTAGGAAGCTTGTGATCCACTTACAAGCCTGTTCCGGTACCTGTAGCTGGTTTAGCTTAGTTAGGAGAGTGTTTGGAATGATGGTATTGAATGCTGAACTAAAGTCTACAAAAAGGACCCTTGCATAGGTCTTTGGAGACTCAAGATGTTGTAGGATGTAGTGCAGAGCCATATTAACAGCATCATCGTATTATCGTATTATATTATCGTATTATATTATCGTATTATATTATCGTATTATCATAGTATTATATCATAGTATTATATATTACAACTATTATTTCATGCTAAAACAAATAAGGACATACATGAACAAAAGAAGAATCAAAGGCAATCAAAGACAAACGGATAATCTAGCCAGATTAATGTTCTCTCCATTTCAATTCAAGAGTGATACCAGATGGAATAGAAAAAACATGTCACATCAATGTATAGAATATAAAGAATGGCTTTAATAAACAAAGATCCATTATCAAGGCAACTATCAAGGCTTTAACCATACTAAGAAAGTGATATATGAAGATGCCTTATACCAGGGGTCTCCAACCTTGGCAACTTTAAGCCTGGAGGACTTCAACTCCCAGAATTCCTTAGCCAGTTTTCCTCAGCAAAGCTGGCTGAGGAATTCTGGTAGTTGAAGTCCTCCAGCTTAAAGTTGCTAAGATTGGAGACTCCTGCCTTAGGCAGTACACACACAGAGAGACACCATTTCAGCCCACTGAAACTTGCAAGATTCTGTTATTACTAAAGTTCTTCTTTAAAAAATAGCTTTAGGTCCACAAAGTATTCCTTAATCTGGTCTACTTCATAGGGTGGATACTTAAGTGAGACAAATAGTTGCCTAAATTGTTCCTTTCTATTGGTGGACCTTCCTGTGGAATACCTCCATCATACAATATTAGGGTTGGAAAGAAAAATATTTTAGTCTAGCCCCCTGCCTAGAGTAGAAATACTCAGCCCACACTCAGATAAATTGCTCTTATATAGTGCTTTGGTAACTAATATAAATGTCAAGATAGTTCAGATGAAGAAAAAAATGCTGTTTGGGGCTTGCTTAACTTTAATTAAAATCAAAAGATTGCTGAAAAATTAGAGGTTCATTTAAGAAGCCTAGTCTCTCAACGTATTTCAAGACAATTTAAAGAATTCATTTGGATGAAAAGCAACAATCCATAAAAAAATAAAAGAATTCAATTATTCAATGCTTAATCACTTCTTAAAAGCTCAAATGATATAATAAGAATAATCTATAGGATAATGGTGGCAAACACATTCAACCCATGTACCTTTTAAGACTACTGCCTAAAAATATTAAACCATGGAAATTCATAATGCAAGCCCTTTTCATGCAATTTCTTACCAGATTAATAGATAATGAAAAATATAAGATATAGTAAGGTCATTTTTAAGTTTACCATTTTGCCCAATTTTTTATGTCAGTGAATTGGTGGTGTTTCTACCAAGCATATGGCTAGCAATTTAAGAAGAGATATGTCCAAAGGATTTTTTTCTTTTTACACATTCCTTTCATCTAAGATTTAGTGAAAGCCTCACATTTCAGTTAACAAAGTTAACAAAAGTGAACCAAAATATCAGAATGTTTCTCAATGAATATTTTAGTAGACATTTTCCATAGGGAAAAAAAATAAACTTTTAATAAGAAACCAACTTTTCATTTTTTTTCAAGTTTTCAGAATTATTTTTCCTATTTCTTACACATTAAGTTCATCAAATTATGAACATCGGATCTTCAGTTAAACAACTTAATATTGAACAATGGCATTATATGAACTACTGATGAAATAATCTGTTGTTTAAATATTTAAACAGTAGAAACGAGCCAAAATGTATATGAGAGAAAACGAACAATCATCTAAGGTGAACAATCATCTAAGATAAACATTCATTCATATATTTTTAAATTGTTCCAAGTTGTCTCTTTATCTGTTGGACATTCCCTGAGTTTCTTTTTTTTAATAGAAATTTTATTTGAAAAAAAATACAGCCAGGTGTCTTTAAAGGTGCCAGCTGTAGTTTGAATAAAATGGCTACTTCCTTATCTGCTAGAGCTCTAGGCCTGCTGAAGTTTGCTGCCTTGTAGTCTCCTCAAAAGAAGCAATTGTATAAAACACTTGTGGGTTATCTGAAATCTTTCCTTGTTTTGAAAGGAATTAGTAACAGTAACAAAGTTGGAAGGGACCTTGGAGGTCTTCTAGTCCAACCCCCTGCTCATGCAGGAGACCTGTACTAGGGATTTGAACCGCCGAATTGCCGACCTTTCTGGTTGACAAGCTCAGTGTCTTACAAAGAGCCAATCTACTTGCTGAATCTTCATTCTGCTACAGAAATCAATTCTGCATGCATCAGATCAAATCTTCAGATTGATATTTTTTCTTCAGAAGTCAGCATTCCCAAAATTCCTAACTAGTATGGCTATTGGCAAAAGGCTAGGTTACAAATATAGCAACCCAAACTTAAAAGCATTGCTGTCAAATCACAAACTGTGCCATTAAATCCTGAATAATTTCTGTAATCCTGACAGAGGCAAGTTTTCTTCTCTAATTGGCATTGTGTCCATTTTCAAGTAGTTGATATGGAGCATAAGGTTGATTAACCTAAGGAATCCATAGGGCAGGGAAAACAGAAATTTCTGCTTTATTTGTGATAATTCATGTCTATAAATATGTATTCAGCAACATTTAACTGACTGCAGACCCCACCGTTACAAAAGAGGTGACAGGTTCAATACTCTAAGTAGATCTCATAGACTTGGTCTCTTCTGCTGTATTTTCCTATAGAATAATTCATACTAATATTGTCAGTTCTAGCTTTCTGTAACATTATCAAAGAAAAGCACAACCATCCAAAAGTATTCCAATAGTGATTCCATACATTTGCAACAACATTTCAGGTTTTCTTTTAATGACAAATATCTTTCTAAGGATAGTCTTGAAAGAAAATACTCAGGCAGACAGATAGATTTACTAATGATCTATATTCTGTTCATAGTATTTTTACATAGTCCAAATACATTTGGGGAACAACAGCATTATAAAGGTGTTTTGAACAATTAATCAACAGGCATTATTATTCACAAGCTGTGAAAAATAGGAATGTGAAGCCAAGGAACAGTGATTTGTCTAAATTAATTCCTACATATTGTAGAATTGCTTTGATTTCAAGTGTTTTTATTGCTCTGTTAATTTCTGGGTGCTCCCTTTTTTCTGCTACATATTTTAAGATTTTTAATTGATCTTCACAATGCCTGTTTTATTGTTTTATATATTTGTAGAGACACTGCCTTCTTCTGCTAATTTTTTCCTTTATCAAAATACTGCTATTAATTTTTATGGTGTCAAAACACAAAGCATCTGCAGCACATGGTAGAATTATTAACTGTTTTCCAAAATCACAGGCAGAAATTCCTGGACTTCATTGCATATGATTCTTTCATTAGGAGGAAAATATTTTTTTGAGTTATCAATAAGATTTCCCCTTCCCAAAACTGTATGTGATATAGATTTGCTTAAGCAAGATTTGGCAGACAACTGTATAAAATCTATGGGGTCGCAATGGGTCGGACACGACTTTGCGACTAACAACAAAATATAAAATTTGAATTGGGGCTTTGCTGCTCTATAGTTCTTAATTAGTCGTGGTGACAAGACATCCATTGACTGAGAGAGGAAAAAATGCAACATGCAGTGTGACGTACAATGTGCAAATTGTTTTCTAGTCTGATTCAGCAGTAGCTGAGCAGGAGGTCTGCCTAGGCATGGTCTGATAAAAGTCTGTTCAGTTTAACTGCTTGTTTGCTAAACCATGCCTTCTGACATAATGTACTGGATTGCTCTACTAAAACTTAAGTTGGATCCGCCATATATCACTAGAATAGGAGTGTAATGGCTTACATGATTAAGATGCTGGGTTTGAGGTTAGCAAGCCTATGTTCAAGGCCCGAGTGCTGCTGCATGGTGGAGCGAGCTCCTGTCACTCGCTCCAGCTCCTTGATAAGGACATAAAAGGAGTCCCTACAGCTGTCCACAGGGCAAAGGTGATGTCACTGGCTAACCCTTTCAACCCAGAAGTGCCTTAAATGGTGCCTCTGACATGAACAAGATCAGGACTAGAATAAACTTGGAACAAGAAGAGAATAAGACTCTAAACAAAGGAACTGCAGCTATATACCATGTTTTTATGCTTTTTCTGGAGATCATTTTCTTTATCTGAAAGAGATCAGTTTCCTTATCTGAAAGAGGCGGACAATCCTTCTCACAATTTTCAATAGTCTAAAAGCAAGCTGGCTTGTCTTTTAAGCAAAAAACAACACTGTATTTAAAATCAATTTCCTTGAAAGGTGAAAAATTATACTATCAAAAACTCCTTTTGCTTTCTCTTTTTTTCCTCTGAGCTAAGATAAAAAGGAACAAACATTATTGATATAATCTAATTTCCTCTTCTTCTTTCTCTTTACTTAATGTTTTACAGCAGCAAATATATACTAGTGGCAATGAGCCTCCAAATTATACTATTCTGAGTCCTTTTGAATATTTTGATTTGATTTATCAATAGCCACCAGTGCAATAGACTGCAGGATAGACAGGATCACTGCCAGATGGATCTGTAACTGGGCGACAATCTGAATACTGGGCCTTATCAAGAAAAATACAATTCAGTGGTAAGAAAAATAAGGTTTTACACTTAGGCAAGAAAAAACTAAATGCAAAGGTATAGAATAGGTGAGTACCTGGTTCAACAGTAGTAACTGTGAGAGAGATTTAGGAGCCCTAGTGGACAATCACTTAAATCTGAGCCCAGCAGTATACTGTAGTTGTCAAAAAAGCCAACAGAATAGAATTTTTTATTGACCAAGTGTGATTGGATACAAGCAACAAAGTTGCAATCATACAGTCATAAGTGGAAGGAGATGGGTGATGGGAATGATGAGAAGATTAACAGTAGTGCGGATTTAGTAAATAGTTTATATATTCCTAGGTATAATACAGTCCTAGGCTGCATTAATTAATTATTCCAGAGGAATAGCAACAAGATCACATGAAGTATTAGTACTGCTATATACTACCATTCTTGGAATACCACGCCCAGTTTTGATTACTACAATATTAAAAAGACGTTGAGAATGCAGAATAACAAAGATGAATAGGGGTTTGGAGGCTAAAACATATGATGAATGGTTGCAGGAATTGGGTATTTATTTTTACATTAAGAGTTGGAAGGGACCTTGTTTGTCATCTAGTCCAACCTCCTGTCCAAGCAGGAGACCCTACACCATTTCTGACAAATGGCAGTCCAATCTCTTCTTGAAAGCCTCAAGTGACGATGCTCCCACAGCTTCCAAAGTCAAGCTGTTCCATTGGTTGATCTCTCTGTCACAAAGTTCCTCCTTATTTCCCGGTTAAATCTCTCCTTGTTCAGTTTCTATCCATAATTCCTTGTTTGGCCCTCAGGTGCTTTGGAAAATAGCTTGACCCCCTCCTCTTTGTGGCAGACCCTCAAGTATTGGAAGATGGTGATCATGTCTCCCCTTGTCCTCCTCTTCACTAGACTAGTCATCCCCAGTTCCTGTAACTGTTCTTCATATGTTTTAGTCTCCAGCACCCTGATCATCCTGGTTGTTCTCCTCTGCACTTTTTCTACAGTCTCAACATCTTTTTTATAGTGTGGTGACCAAAACTGGATGCAGTACTCTAGGTATGGTCTTACTAGGGCTTTATAGAGTGGTATTAGTACCTCACTTGATCTTCATTGTATCCCTCTGTTAATGCAATTTGGGATTGCATTGGCTTTTTTGGCTGCCGCTGCCGCTGCACACTGCTGGCTCATATTTAACTGGATGTCCACTAAGACTCCAAGATCCCTCTCACACCCATTGCTATTAAGCCTGGTTTCACCCAGTCTATATGTGTAGTTTTGGTTTTTCTTGCCTAAGCATAGGACTTTCTCTACATTGAATTTCATTTTGTTAGATAGGGCCCAGTGTTCAAGTCTGTCAAGATCCATCTGGAACTTGAGCCTATCTTCTAGGGTGTTAGCTATTCCTGCCAGCTTAGTATCATCTGAAAATTTGGTACATTCCCCTTCTATTCCCTCATCTAAGTCATTTATGAAGATATTGAAGAGTACTGGGTCTAAGACGGAACCTTGTGGCATCCCACTGTTACTTCCCTCCATGTAGACTTAGTATGTCTAGTCCAAAGAAGGAGGATTAGTATTGAGGTGATAGCAGTCTTCCAGTATCTGAGAAGCTGTCACAGAGAAAGGGGGTCAACCTATTCTCCAAAGCACATCTATATCTACACACACACACACAGAGAGAGAGAGAGAGTTTGTAAATATTCATTTAACTTTTCTCATACTGTACAGTTACTACATACCACTTTTTCATCAAACTCTGGTGATATCAGGAATGTTTGCAATGAATGTAAAAAGAGAGCCAGTTTGGTTTAATGTAAGGCACCAGGCTAGAATATGGGAGATCGTGAGTTCTAGTCCCTCTTTAACCATGAAAGAAGGTGATCTTGAGCCAATCACTCTCTCAACCAATTCACCTCACATGATTGTTGTTGTTAAGAAAAACAGGAAGAACGTATGCTGGGCATGTTCCCTGCCTTGGATTATTTGTAAAAAATAGTAAAGGTAGCATACAAATAAATAAATAAGTAGGAAGTGGCTTCCTGAATAAGTAAGAAGTGGCTTCAATTTCATGGTTGCAATCATCCTCTTGATTTTTTTTTTTAACCTCTCTCCCTCTGTGGATACCCTGGTTGGCATTCCAATTTCAAAAACTACAGTTTCTGAGACTTCTGGAAACTCTAATCCCTGTAAATCCTTTGTGTATTTTAATATTTTATAAGCGGAATCTTATCTTTCTATGAATATCTACTGTTTTACTCTCCAATGCATATCATGAAAATGTGATCCTTTTTAATAAGTGCTAGTAATTTTTCAGGTTATACTTATTTGAAAGAGAATTGGGCTGAGATATTAATACCCCGCATATCCAGATTTTCCAAGATACTCCCACATTGAATATAGAAATGAGTACATATAGAATGTCCAAAGATTACAAACCCCCCCCCCTTTTTTTTTTCTTTATAGCTAGGGTTATTATTCCACTGATCTTGAGGGAGGAAAAAGGGATAATTCAGCCATTTTTAAAATTTACTTTTACTTTTAAATTTACTTTTACTGTGGAGCTGCACATATTCTCTAAATTCTAGGTTTCAAATATTTAAATTGCCTAAATAAAAAATCATGTTAGAAATCTAACATAATACTGCCTCTTCTTTTTCTTATAAAATATTTGTCTATCATCCAATACAGCTCCATCGGCTGTCTCAGTTCTGAAAGAAATGAATGAAAATGTTAAATGAAGATCCTATTTCCCATAGCCTGATATAGACCTGTTTCTTTAATAGTGCAATTGTGGGTTTCCTGCCATTTCTGTGTTTTTTTGTAAAATGGAGAAAACTATGCTAGCATCCAGTTTTTGGCCAGTCACCTGGGCAATATTAAATTTGTATGAATCATTTGAAAGCTGATCCAATGTAATTCTCATAACAAAATAAATGTGAGCTTAGATTTCTTATCACCAATATTTGCTAAGTAATTAACAAATCATTACATAGATTGCTCCAGGCAGGCTATTCTATGCAAGCCTTCTACGTCTCTCTAATTACTGGCGCCACGTGGAACTTATATAATGAAATTCAAAACTCCATAATGGAAAATAGGAGGATCCATACAGGAAAGTGTCTCTATCTTTTGCGGAAACAAAATCTCATTTGTATAAATAATTTTTTAAAAGGAAGTCACTTCTCTTATGTATGGATACTGCACTCTAGACATCCATAAAACCTGTGGCAAGAATAGTTGGTATGGAATTAATATTTTCTTGAGGAAATTAAATTATCAGCATGAAGACCTCCTAGAATAAAATCTCTATGGATGAGTCACAAATCTTATTAACAAAAGGAATTTTCATTTTCCAGCACTGATACAATACCTCCTGGCTTAACAATTCATTAATTAAGATTTTCCATATGTTTGCTCATTTCTTTGGCATTTTTCCTTGGATAATTTGATTATTAACAAACCACCTTCAATTCCTTAGCTAATCAAAATTTGCAGAATCATACAATGCCTAAATCAAAATTCTGTTTGATTGAAACCAGAGCAGTTTCCAAGACATTGTTCAAATCAGTTATTATGAAATGTCTTCAAAAGAAGACAATTTCCCCATTTCCTTTCTGAGAGATGGTCAGAATTGCATATTCCACTTTGGTCTAAAAAGGAATCATTAAAGACAGCAGGCTAAAAAAACCATTCAGGTAATTTTTATTTACTTTATAAAGTACAAGTAGTCCTCAACTCACAGCCATTTATTTAGTGACCATTTGAAGTTACAATGACACCGAAAAAAAGTGTCTTCTTATCATTTTTAACAATTGCAACTATTGCTGCATTACCATGGTGAAAGAAAAGGCAAAAGCCCCCCCCTCAACATTTATAATCTCTATAGAGAATTGATATTTACAGACATTTGCTAGTGCATGAGAAGTAATGGAATTAGCTCAGCTAGTCAAAACTCAGAAAATGCTTGCTGACAGTGGACAAGACAATTGCATGCATAAGAAACCTGAGGGTCACAAAAACAGAGAACTGATGATCATGCTAATATATACTGTATACAGGTTTACAGATATGTCAAAGGCAATGGCTTGGGAAAAGAGGAACTTACGGGATGGGGGCTAATGTACTAATAATGGCATGCTGGGCTACTTGCTATTGGAAATTAGGTGCAAATGTGCTGATGATTTCTAGACATTGCAAATGCGATTTAGGCAATATTAACAAACTTTGTTAAGATCATAGGATAACCTAAGAGGGATAGGCTTATGGAGAAGTATCTGTAAAAATTGTACTATTGCATGAGTGACCTTGGACAGGCCTATTGGAAATGACCCCCCCCTTGTGTCCTTACTTCTGCACAGAATAAAGCTTTTTTAAATCTTCACCTCATTGTGTGGGTTATTGGCCATTGCACAACAAGCAGAACCAGCCTGGCTAGGTGGCTCAGTGGCTAAGACACTGAGCTTGTTGATCAGAAAGGTTGACAGTTCGGCGGGTCAAATCCCTAGTATAGGTCTCCTGCATGAGCAGGCGGTTGGACTAGATTAGTGGTAGTCAACCTGGTCCCTATCACCCACTAGTGGGCATTCCACCATTCCACCATTGCTATCCATGGTCCTGAAAAAATATTTTTTTTATTATTATTATTATTTATTTTTATTAATTTCATGGTTCTGAAATTCTTGATCCTACTTGTTCTACAGCTACAAGAAGGAGGGAATACCCAGAAGTCTTGAGATTTCTTAAACAAGCTACTAGTCAAAAAGAACCCACCATTTAGCTCTCCATCATCAGCCATTCAGTCATGTCTGATCCTCGGTCATTCTATGGACTAACACTTTTCAGCCAATTAATATTACCTGATGTGTTATTGGCAAGACTGCTTCATTAACCGGACAATTTTTGTGGGGTTCTTACCTGGATACATGTAAGATGAACAATTCTGCTCTTTCAATGGCAGGACTATATGGAACAAGTTGAGTCTGCTTTCTTGTTAATAATTTAGGAAGGGTTTTAAAATATACCTTTTACTTAATATTTTACTATTTTTTTCAAATTTTTACAAGTAGTCAAGTGGGTATTGGTCAGATTATTTATATTATTTACATTAACTTTTTAGATTCATGACCCTGCCTTATGCCTGAATGTGTTGGATTTGCAAATCTCAGAATTCCAAACTAGTATGGTTTTTAGTTAGTAATTTCAGCAACTTGCAGCCCCAACTCTCTGCAACTTGGGATTCTTTATAGATTGGAAAATATATACGTAACTCTCATTGTATCTATTAGATCTTATAAAATAACAGCCTAGTTTATACTATGCTGCCTAAAAATTCTCAGGGAAAGAAATTTCCTGACAGAAAAATTAATCAGTGGAACAATTTGCCTCCAGAAGTTGTGGGTGTTTCAGCAATGAAGGTTTTTAAGAAGAGATTGGACAATCATTTTTGTGAAATGGTGCAGGACTAGAAGACCTCCAAGGTCCCTTTCAACACAGCTATTCTGTTATTTTGTTATTCTGAGATATTGCTTTCCTTTGATTCTGAAAGACTCAGATAAAAAAGAGGAAAGACCTTTGCAACTTCTTCTTATAAGTACTGTAGTTTAATTTTAAAGATTGTTTGCACTTTCTACTTCATTATTTAAATGAACAAATAACAATAAAGTTTCCAAAAGCAGTTTTTCTCTAAGGGAACAATTCAACAGTTCAAGAGTTAGACATCCTTTTTTAAAGCAGGCACTTTTAAATAAATATGCATGTTTAGTTGTTATAAAAATGTGCTACTTACCTATCTGGAACATTGTTAAAAACAAAGACTTTCTATGCCATATGCAGTTAAACTAATGAGGAAAATATCAGTGGTTTCTCCCACTGAAGTAAGGTATATATTTTTCTTGAAGTAAGAAATGTAAAATGCCAATTGCTCTATGTCAAAATTTCTTACAATATTTATTTTTATGGGCTACTAAATAAATGATTTGATAATACGGGGGCCATCCAATTACAAATACTTTAGTCCCATGTTTAGAGTTTAGTTTAGTATTTAGTCTGTTTTTTTCACAAGATGATGATTTTGTCATTTGTGTGTATACCTTCCCCAGATTTTGAAAGGCTTCTTGAAATAATAATTAATATTAAAAACTAATCCTTATTGTCTGAGTTACTTCATGCACTCCACACCAAAACAAAAAAGTTATCTTTGCATAAACCTGGTCAAAAATATTTCTTAGTAGAAATCTGCTGGTAACAGGCATACCCAGCTGCTAACATGCTGAGCATGAATAGATCTCCAGGTTAATTAATTTATTATTATTAATTCAATATCCTGTTTACCCATTTTCTTTGATGATATTTACACAAGATCACAATTCTACTCAGACAAAATATTTGGACTCACTTTTCATAACAGCACTTCAGATTTGTTCTCTAGTGTCAGTTTTCTAGATTTTAATAGGCTCTTTGCAACATGTTTTATCACCAGCATACTTCAGTGAACAAAGACTCAGCCATGATTCATTTTCATGAACAGTAATGACAACTCCCAGCTTTGCTCTCAGCTGAATGTCAGAAAACATGGGAAGGCAGGGACTGATGTGATAAGCAGTTCTGGCTAGTAAACACAGAGAAATTGCACAGAAAAATTATTGCTCTAGGATGTCACACATAGTATTATGACCATAACCATTCTCTATATCTCTAAAGACAAAAACAATTCTAAAGTCTTATAGTTCTATTTTTCAAGCTCAAGTCTTCTACATTTTATTACTCAAATTAAGCAAAGTTATGAAGCATTTATGTTTTGAGGGAAAAGACACTTTAGAGTATTCCTCAAACCAAAGGTAATTTTCCCAAGCGATTCCAGGAAAAGATTCACTTATTTAATAAGTTGTCATCAGGTTATTCAGCTTATTCTATCCAAACCCTTAGATGAATTATAATTGATCATAATTAATTATAATAATTAGCTGAACAACGTTAAGACTAATAGGCAGAGTGGTATTTAAGTTCAAATCCATAGTGATCATGAAATTTAGTTTAATGAATGTTACCTGGAGTTGCTGGATATACCTCTATAGATATCTAACAAATAAATGTGAAATGTAACTGTATCTGTGAAAATATACTGCCACTCAGTTAAGAAACTTGGAATTTGATCCTGGCAATTGATTCAAATCTCAAGTCATCAGTATTTGATATCTCCTAATCTAAATTAGCATTTTATATGTTGCTTTGATTGGGAACCACCCAGAGTTGTTAGTAGATGAGGGGCTACATAAATATTTTAAATAAATAAAGTATCTTTCTTACACATAAATCTGTGGATGGTTGTAATAAGTTAGCGTAAGAGTTTCCTCTAAATCTAAGAACACATACTATGGCAATTATGAAACAGGTTCATTATATAAAAGTTGTAGTCAAATAAGGATTTCTAACATACATTTTAAAGAACTATTTTTAATGTATACATTTTTAAAATATTTGCATTAATTGCAAAATTATTCAGTTCCAGAAATAAATAATGCTTGATGTAAGACTGCCAGATTATGCCAGATTGTGATTTGTAAGGTCACTGCAGCTTATGTTAATAAATATGAAAAGGTTACCATTGTTTTATTTTGCAGATTTCCTACTGCCCTAAAACATAAAAAGCCCGAAAGGTTACTAAGCAATCTTTCTTAGCTAGTTTAGAATTTTCTAATCCAGCAATAAATTAAATAAAATAATATAATAGGTTGGCAGTAGATATTCTACATACAGAAAATAACTTTGAAAATACTATTTGGACTGTTTAGGCCCCCTGTAGGTTGTTATGATAATATATTCCCAAAAGAAAAATATCAGTCCTATCACTTAATATTATATAGTTTTACAATAGTTAAGATTCTTAAACAACACACTATGGGTTTATTTAAAAGTTGTTGTTGTTAGTTTCGAAGTCATGTCCGGCCCATCTCGACCCCACAGACAACATTCCTCCAGGCCTTCCTGTCCTCTACCATCCTCTGGAGTCTATTTAAGCTCACGCGACTGCTTCAGTGACTCCCTCCAGCCACCTCGTTCTCTGTCGTCTCTTCTTCTTTTGCCCTCAATCTTTCCCAGCATTAGGCTCTTCTCCAGTGAGTCCTTCCTTCTCTTTAGCTGGCCAAAGTATTTCAATTTCATCTTCAGAATCTATTTAAAAGTAAACCAGGCTAATTCTGTGAATTATTGGTAAGTTGTGTAATATATCATTGTTTTTAATTTAAAGTTTTAGAACATTATTTAAAATGGTTGAAAGTTACTGTGGGAAATCTTCATTTTGAAGGCTTGCATGCCAACTTAAAAAAACAAACAAAAATCGAAACATTTAAGAACAATATCAGGAGAGCTATTTTATTTCCAGTTTGCTTGGATTCAATCCTAAAGCAACCAAAATGTAAGATAAAATTTAGATGTTTTTTAAAAAAGAAATATAATAAAAACAAATAATAAATATGCAGTTTGTAACACTGGAAACCAGAACAACTCTGCTTTTCATAAGAAGTTAGTTATAAATGTCACAGTGAGGAGCTGACCCAAACAAGCTGCTTCATGCTAAAGTTTTAAATGGTAAGTGAGTCAAACATGACCACAAAAGTACCAAGTAATACACCACCTAGTCAATCAGACAGACTCAGAAAAGGACTGAGAAATTTAACTATTAATGCAAAAATGCTTGCTTACTTAGTAAGGAACCAGCATGACTTATTTGCCTCACTTCATGATCTTTTTGCTTGAAGAGCTTTGGTGAGAAGTTTTCAGATTTGATTGAATTCTAAGATACTTCAATGTAAAAATTTAAACATGGTAAATCATAAGTATTTATGTTCATAAACTTAGAATACTGTGGGGGCTCCAGCCCTGTGGAATGATCTACCTGTGGGATTACGTCTTCTCCCTGATCTTCGGACCTTTAAGCGCGAGCTCAAAACCTTTTTCTTTCACCAAGCAGGGCTGGCCTAATGATAAATTTTTAATTTGAGGGTTTTTAGTGGGGTTTTTTAAGGGTTTTAATTTATTTAGTAACTTTTACTCAGTAATTTTAATATTCAGCTTATTGAATCAGATTTTTAGTTGAATATTGTATTTTAATTTTTTTTTTGATATTTATGTTTTATTTATGCTGTACACTGCCTTGAGTCCTCGGAGAAGGGCGGTATAAAAATATGAAAAATAAATAAATAAATAAATAAATAAATAAATAAGAAGTATTCGAGGAAATGATACATCATAAATATAATCGAGAGAGTCCAGAGATATTTCACAAGAACAGTCCTCCACTCCTCTGCTCGCAATAAAATATCTTATGCCACCAGACTCCAAATTTTGGGCTTAGATAACTTAGAACTATGCAGACTTCAATCTGACCTAAGCATAGTACATAAAATTATCTACCACAATGTCCTACCTGTCAATGACTACTTCAGCTTCAACCACAAAAATACACAAGCAAATAATAGATACAAACTCAAGGTAAACCGCTCCAAACTTAATTGCAGAAAATATGACTTCAGCAACAGAATGGTCAATGCCTGGAATGCACTGCCTGACTCTGTAGTTTCTTCCCCAAATCCCCAAAACTTTAAGCTTAAACTGACTACTGTTGACCTCTCCCCATTTCTAAGAGGTCTGTAAGGGACGTGCATAAGTGTCTAGCGTCCTTGTCCAAATATTCCTTTTTCACTTACTCTTCATGTATCCAAATTATGTTTATACTTTTACCTGTTACCTTATATATGATTGACAAATAAATAAATAAAAATAAATATTTTTCCTCCAAAGTCTATCACACTACAGAACCTACTGAGATCTGCAAACCCTATTTAAGGAATTGGAGCTTAACACACTAGCAGAACAGAAGGAACAGTCATACTGTTATCTAGATGTACGATATAAAGAACAGTCAAACATTGTTCACAGGACACTGTAGTATTTGCTTATTGTCATGTTTATGATCTTAGTATTCTCAGATGTTGCAAGTTAGGAGTTGCGGCTTAAACAATAAACCAGGGAGACCAAGCTAAATTCCTACTGGACTAAGAAACTCATTGGGTGAGATCTTCCTCCCCCACTCCTCCCCTTGTTCTCCTCTACCGCGCCTACTCATCCACCAACTCCTCCTTTCCCCAATCTATCTCACAAGCTGATTATTGTCGAGATGAAAGGAGTTCCATATACAGATCATATACCTTGATCTTCCCCCAGAACAACACCATCAAAACAAAAAATAACAAGAACAAAACAAACCTGAAAAAATAATACATGAGAAGAATGCTTATGGTTATGCCCCATCTTAGGTCTCTATCTAATCAAGAACCATTTGATCTTTTATAAACTTTTCACTTCCAGGTTTTCCTGCACCCACAATACACTAACTATTTTGATTAGAAGGATAAGAACAAAGTCAACTTTAAAGGACAGACAAACCCCACAATTGAGCAAGCAAAGTGCCTATTATTGAAAGTGCTTTCCATCTGATCTTTACATAAAGAAGCTGCGATATCTGGGCCCTGTGAGAAACATACTATGCAGTAAGAAATAACTTTATAGTTAGTTAGTTAGTTAGTTAGATAGATAGATAGATAGTTAGATAGATAGATAGATAGATAGATAGATAGATAGATAGATAGATAGATAGATAGATAGATAGATAGATAGTGTTCTTCATCTACAATAGCAGTATTTAGAATGTAATAATCACTTACTTAGTATCTAAACATCATTAGAAATGAGTATCGATACACAAACACACTATCATCAGATTAGCAGCCAGACTGGTATCTATGACAAGGGGGCAAGAAAGCTGGTCAGCATTCAACATTATTATTATTTTTTAAAATCCCCACATCTCCTTGGAGTGAAACACAGCGCTTGCAACTCTCAGATCTGCCCTTGTCTTTGAATGTCCATCTAGCACAGAGTAGAACTAAGCCAATTAACTTTTACAAAATTTGTAGAATTGCAAAGAACCTGTCAAGGCTGTTTTTATCAATTACCTCTCACCTCATTTTCTTGCAATCAAAAACTTCCAGTTCATGCAACAAAATAAAATAGAAATGCTGATTACAAATCTACTAATTGCATTTTCAAAGACCCACAGGTAAGAGATGAAACAGATTGAGCGTGAGAACTAAGTTTTTCCACTCAGCATGCCTCTGTAAAGTAGCTCAATAACCTATATTAAAATAGAGACAAAATTTTAAAATCTCCCCTTCATTCTTCTCTGAATTTAGACCCTTTTTTACATTTCAGAACATTGGGGAAAAATTCCTGTTTCTAAAAATTGAATTCCAAATAAATTCCATTAGTAATTTGAGCAGCCAAGATGATGTCTATACAGCCATATTGTGATTCACTTTAAAAATGGTTTATATATATTTATAAGCATATTAATGAAATTGCTTAGAAAATCCAATATGATACATGCTCTTTTTGTTGTTTAACTTTAGAAACCTTGATATAAATATTACATGCTTCCTGGAAGATTGAAGTGCCTCATAAGCAATCACTTCTTCCATAAGGCAACTGATTTTTCAAACACATTCATAAGTAAAATTCACATTTAAGAGTCTTTGTTGCTTTCTGAAAATAACATTAATTGTAGCTTTCAGATTTTTCCTCAGAATCTGATTTCAATATCTCTTTTCAATATCTGATATGCATGAGATCCAATATTCAAGTCAGAGAAACTTGATAAAGTGGAAGAAAGAACACATTTCAGAATATATTATTCCATTCTATTAACATGTTTTATTATATATGACTAGCAAAAATCGGCATTCATTTTAAAACTCACACTTTTTCCTTCCTATTCCATAACCAAGGGGTCCAATGTATGCAATCAATGGCTACAAAGGAAAAAAACGTTAGTTCCTGGCAAACTAAAAATGGAGATTTTAACAAATATTATAAATTGTGTGACAGGATATTGTGCAAGTAGTCATCACTTAACAATGATAGTTGGCATTGGAAACTCCATCACTAAGCAACACAATCATAAAGGACAATGACAGGTAACCATGCTGACTTACTAAGTCAATTTTGGCAGTTCCAGATGTGACCATTAGGTAAATCCTACACAGATGTAGCATCCTAAAGTCACATGGTTGTCACTTGTGACCACCTGCTGATTTCCCCGTTGACTTGTTTGTCAGAAGCTGGCAGTAAAGCCTGAAATGGCAATTGCAGGACTTGCAGGATGCTGCATCTGTTACAACTGCGATCCAGTTGCCAAGCATCCAAATCATGATTACATGACTGTGTAACACTATAACGGCTGCAACTATGAGAAATGTTTTTTAAGCTCACTTGTTCGACAGTCCCACTGTAACTTTGAACGGTTTCTGAATGAGCTATTGCTGAATGAGAACTACCTGCAAATTTCAAATTTAAAGAAAGGATTTCTTATATTTCTGAACTGAATTGGACTCTGAGTGCCACAAAGAGCTTGTTAACAAGATATGAAATATATAAATAAAACATAACATTTTACATCTGTTCAGCGAGCCCGCAAAGGAGGACAATGATGCTGGAAGCATCGTAAGTGAAAATGGAGACGTCTCTGAATCCACAGCAGAATTTGTATCAAAACATCACATGTGACTTTGATGGAATTACACTTTACTACTAGTAACTACAACCTTCTAGAAGACAACTAGACATATTCTTCCCAAGGGGCATGGATGTTTCCACCATTCTTGTCATGAGTTTTCTCCACTGAGGGTCCCCCAGTGCCAGAGGTGGGTTTCAGCAGGTTCTGACCAGTTCTGGAGAACCGGTAGTGGAAATTTTGAGTAGTTCGGGGAACCGGTAGTAAAAATTCTGACTGGCCCCACCCCCGTCTATTCTCTGCCTTCCAAGTCCTAGCTGATCAGGAGGAAATGGGGATTTTGCAGTAACCTTCCCCTGCCACGGCCACCAAGCCACACCCACCAAGCCATGCCACAGCCACCAAGCCACACCCACAGAACCGGTAGTAAAAAAATTTGAAACCCACCACTGCCCACTGCCTGGAAAAGTTTTCACCAAGATAAGATTCACTCTTGTATCTTGATAAAAAGAAGAGATTCTTTGAAGTATGAAAGTGACCTCTCTAAAGTGCCTCACTGTATGGCTATAACATTCCACATTTCCTAACAATTTGTTTGCTGCATTCGATGATTTTTTTTTGTATTGGTCTCTCACTGTGAAATGTAGAATGAAATGTTTTATCATTAGAATGTGTTTTATTGACAGTAGCTATTTTCAACTGCTCTGTGGATTCTTTTGAACTTAAAATTTGGCAAGCTTTAAAAGAACTGTGTCAATTGATATTGCAACTTAATTACGCCAGCCCTATTTGGCTGGTGTAGGAAGAGCCCATGAAAATAAATTCAGTATTGTACAAAACAAGAGACAAGCAAGTATTTCAGAGTCCAAATACAAGCTGCATGAGCCTGAATAGTTTTGCACATGACTGAGATAATATCATAATCTGAAGAGTAGATACTTAGGTACCAACAAACTGTTTACCAGGAGAAGATGCTGTATAGTTAAAAAAAATCAGGTACTAAGTGGTAGCACAGATTTCCATCTCACTTTGTCAGTTAAGACAATAAGGGACAAGGACAATGAGTCAAACCTGTATATACTATATCCTTTTACTCTATACCCACCCACACACATGCTATGATTAGCATATGATCTTGTTCCATGTCCAGTTGAAAATGATTGCCTTTTCCTGTAATTTATCTCCTTAATTTCTCATTTATATCAAATGCAACAATTAGCACTACGAGGGTCAGGGAATAAATGTGAAGGGTTAATAAGAACCAATCCTGGATTCAAATAATAATTACATAATGAGGTCTTTCCAAGTGATGAAATGCAACTGTAGATTAAATTGCTCCCCTTCTCCACCCCATATTTGTATCTGCCACACAGACTATATCATTCCATTGTCTGTGTTACAAAGAAGGAGTGATCATCACTGACCTTTCCTATGGCAGTAATATAAATACATATTTGATATATCTGAGGAAAAGTTTCTTTCAAAAAAAAAAAAGGGCTGTGCTACAGCTTGTGCTACTATAAAGCAAGTTTAACTGCTTCAGTATGCCAAATGCATATCATGCTGTGAACCATCACAGCAGTACATAGTATTGATTTAGAAAGAGACCGGAGGATTGGCAAGGTAGATAGGGCATAGTGTGCTCTCTAGGGCTTATGCATTATTTAGCCTTCATAGTTTCATCAGAAGTTGGTGCCTACATGGATTTTTAAAAAATGACAGAATTTCTCTTCTGCAGGCAAAGCAGCCATCGTAGATGAGAGTACAGTAGCCTGGAACATACCAGAAATTGCACATCGGCATGTTTTTCTTGGCAGAAGTAAGGAGAAAACAGTAAAATAGAAAAAGGGTGCATGCTTGCATGGACTAGGAAAAACAATGGTGCTCAAAAATGGAAAACAAAAGAATGAGACAAAATGAAAGTGAATACATGAAGGGAGGGGAGCATAATCATCCTTGCCCAGCCATTACTAATATACGCTTAGGGCATCAAATTGAGATGGTAGTATGTGCTAATTCATTCACTAGTACTGTTTCTGTTTATGACATGTAAGATACAGAAGAAACAACTGTTTTCTTCTTTGATGGGTTTGCTACTCTGTTAGAAGGAGGAGGAGGAGGAGGAGGAGGAGGAGGAGGAGGAGGAGGAGGAGGAGGAGGAGGAGGAGAAGAAGAAGAAGAAGAAGAAGAAGAAGAAGAAGAAGAAGAAGAAGAAGAAGAAGAAGAAGAAGAAGAAGAAGAAGAAGAAGAAGAAGAAGAAGAAGCCACCTACTATGCTGGAAAGTCCAAACTAGCCTACAAGAAAGACCAAATTAAGAACAGAAAAGAGGCATGGGGGAGTCAAAGCATTATATGGCAATACATTAAAATATAGCAGAAAAACAGATAATAAGAAGCTGTGGCAATGGTTAAGAGCAGGAAAGTTGAAGAAAGATGGCCTAACCCAGCCTTAAGTATAAATGCATATAAGGCCAGAATTGAGAAGACAGCAACAGAGAGCAAGTGCCACCTCTGCAAAGAAGCTGCAGAAACAGTGGATCATCTGATTAGATGCTGCAAGAAGTCTGCACCAAGGCTCTACAAATAACAGCACAACAAAGTGCAACAATGGTACATTGGAAGATCTTCAAGAAATATCATTTACCTGCAACAAGAACTGGTGGGACCATATAATATAGAAAGTCATAGAAAATGAAGAAGCTAAAGTGCCTTGGTACTTTAGAATTCAAATAGACAGACAGCTGTCACATAACACTCCAGACAATTGTCTGGTTAGAGCACAAGGCAATACCTGAAACAAAAGAACAGAAGAGAAACAACTGGAGAAGATAACAAAATACAAAGACCAGCAAATAGAAATAGAACAACTATGGCAAAAGATAGCAAAGGTAACACCAATAATAATAGGTGCTTTGGGTGAAATCCAAAAACAATTAGAGCACCATTTGAACACCATTGACAAATCCACTATCAATCAATTGCAAAGGGCAATTTTACTTGAATGGCTTACATCCTGTGATACCTATAAAACCATGAAATTTCAACATCTGCCTATCCCAGGTCCATGGGAAGGACTCAATAGGTGGATAAAAATGCCAAATTCAGTTTAAACACCTGGCTGACTGTGAGGCAAACTAATAAGAATTTGCCAGGTGGCAAAACTACCAATAATGAAAAATTCAACAAAGGGAACAGCACCAGGCAACTACAGGTCAATTACTTGCTTACCAAAAACTTTCAAATTGCTAATTGGTGTAGTAGCTGATGCAATCTAACAGTATTTGGCCAAAAGCATGCTCTTTTTACCTGAGTAGAAAACTGCCCAGACATTAGAGGAACAAAAGATCAGCTCCTAATTGACAAGATGATTTGGTAAAATTGCAGGAGAAGGAAGACCAAGTAGAATGGAGTTTGGACTCATTACAACAAGGCATTTAAGTCCCTGACACATGATTGGATAATCAAGGGCCTAGAAATAACAGGAGTCAGTAAAAACATTAGAAGCTTTGTGCAAACATCAGTGACACAGCTGCTGATCAAAAGTGATAGACTGAGAAAGGTTAATATCAAGAGAGGAATCTTTCAAGGAGACTCGCTATCACAACTTGCCTTTGACACTGCACTGATTCCTCTGCCAACAGTATTGAATAAGTCAAGCAGGGCACATCACATTTCTTTCACATGGATGATCTGAAGCTATATGGAAAACACCATCTGAAATAGAATGGCTGCTCACATGGTCTATAGAGAGAGTGCCAAGATATTGCAATGGAGTTTGAACTGGACAAACTAGTCACCCTTACGATCAACAGGGGAAAAAGAGTCAAAACTGAAGGAATCAAGATGCCCTATGGAAATAACACCAAGAACCTGAATGAAAATGATCATTCCCTTGGGAATCCTTCAAGCCGACAACATCAAACACACAGAAGTCAGGAGGAAGATTAGAAATAAGTACATCATCAAAGTGAAGATGATCTTGAAGTTCAAACTCAGTGAAGGAAATACCATCAAGGCAATTAACACCTGGGCAATTCCAGTCCTTAGAAACAGTGCTGGAATAATGGATTGGATTTAGTGGTGGGTTGATACCAGTTCACCCCAGATCGGGCGAACTGGTAGTGGCGGCGGCGGGAGGCTCCGCCCACCCACCTGGACATCTCTGCGCATGCACAGAAGAGTCGCATGCAAGCAACCATGAGCCAACCAGTAGCATCCAAAATTGAAACCCACGACTGATTGGATTCAAGCAGAACTGATAGATAGGAAGACCAGAAAAATAATTATAATGCCTTCCATCCGTGAATGGAAGTTGACAGATTCTATTTACCAAGAAAAATAAGTGGATATGGAAGTTGCATGTTTACCAGAGTTTTGAAGAAGGAAAAAGGGGGCACTGAAACAATCTCTGAAGGACAGTAAAGAAGATGCACTGCAGCTAGCACACCATGAAGATTAACTGAATACTAGAGATGCCAAACTGTCCTACAGCAAAGATCAAATGAAGAACAGAAAGGAGGCATGACAAGGCAAAATAAACATGGCCACTATATTAAAAGCTAACAGGCAAAGCAGATAACAACAAGTCTTAAGATAATTCTGGCTGCACAAGACTAAGCCTTAAAAACAAATCCATAAAAAGCCAGAATTGAGGAAATAGACAGTAATAGACAGCAAAGCCAAATAGATAGCCTCTGCAAAGAAGCTGAAGAAACAATTGACCACTTAGTTAGCCTCTGCAAGAAGCATACAAACAACAGCATGACATGACACTTTTCCCTTCGCGCTTAAAAATTATCAATGTGTAGAAAGAATGAATGATACTTCCTTTTTTACTTATTCAATTTGGGTAGAAGAAGGGCACTTGCATTTTCCCTCTCCTTAAACTCCTTCAACCAGATGCGGTACACATCCTGTCCAGTGGTGGGATTCAAATAATTTAACGACCGGTTCTCTGCCCTAATGATTTCTTCCTACAACCAGTTCATCAAACTGCTCAGAAAGTTAACAACCGGTTCTCCCGAAGTGGTGCGAACTGGCTGAATCCCACCACTGATCCTGTCCAAGTACTTCCTCCCACCTGAAAGGTGAATATTCATTTGGAAAAGAAAGGTGGGAAAAGATGAAGAAGAGACACTAACTAAAGGAGACAGTTTCACAACAAACTGCAGGGTGGGATCAGGGAAAGAAGAAGATGCAAGAGATATGAGAATGCAGTAAAGGTAGTCTTCAATTTATAACCATTCATTTAGTGACCATTCAAAGTTACAAAGGCATGGAAAAAAGTAATGACAGTTTTTCATACTTGTCTATGGAGATACTCAATCATCCAGGTCATGGCTGTCCCAAAGGTACTTTTTCAAGAGGCAACTGGACTCTCTGGTTTTTCTTTGAAGATGTTTTGCTTCTGATCCAAGAAGCTTCTTCAGCACTGAAGTTGGGTTTTCACACTTATGAACATTGCAGCATCAAAATTCAGATACTTGGAAACTGATTCACATTTATGATGGTTACAGTGATGGGGTTATGTGATTATCTTTTGTGGCCTTCTGATAAGCAAAGTCAATCGGGAGAGCAAGATTCATTTTAACAACTGTTTTACTAACTTAACAACTGCAATAATTCAATTAACAATTGTGACAAGAAAAATGGGTCAAAACTCAATTAACAAATGTCTTGCTTAGCAACAGAATTTTTGGGCTCAACGTGGTTGTAAATTGAAAACTAACTGTAATAGTATTTAAAAAGTTTAATTAAATTCATAATGAAGGAAATTTATTAGAAGCTGAGAAGTTCTGAATGCCAAAAGAAGCTTTGAACTTTCTCACTGCTTTCACTGACACCCTCTAAGACAGGGGTGTCAAACTCGCATTGTCATGGCAGCGTTACATGACATATCAGAACTTTCTTCTCCTTCACTAAACAGGGCAGGGCCAGCATGTGACACATCCGGCCTGAAAGTTTGACCCCCCTGCTCTAAGAGAAGAAGACCCAATGCCTCAAAGAACTTCCCAAAAGCCACCATCATTTGCTCAGCATGTATCAACATGAGTGAGAAATTCAATATCGCGTCACACAGCAGAAGAAAGAATTATGTAAAGAGAACTACTTGGCAAGGGAGCAAGAACAAATATGCTTGGATCATTCCTTTGAAACAGAACAGTTACAAAACATAACATGGTTCTCCCAAAAACCTAGTAAGTGAGATTATATCTGTTTCTCACACAAGGCAACACAACTGTTTCAAATGAAGAAACAACTTGTACTGTTCACAAAAGATTATTTCTTATGACAAAACAAACCCCATCAAAAATTCAGCGTGAACTTGCCTATTTCTTTTTACCACTATTTAAAACTAAATACTTTCCCACTACCCAGTGTGAACAAGTTATCATTAGAGATAATGATAATCACATTCATTCAAACATGCAAGCCATCATTTCTTGTTGCTATGGTTTCAAATTGAACCCATACCCCCAGCTTCATTTTAATATGTGCAATGGGTCAAATATGAATGTGAATAATAGGAGCAGAATGAAAAAGGGAATCAAAGGTGCATTTGTAGTTATTCATATATAGCATAAACTATTTGCTATAGTAAATCTTACCAATATCAATACATAATTGGGCGTGAGCAAAAACAAAATGATTTTCATTGTTTCCAGTTTAAATTATGTTATAATTTAAATTATATTCACTTTAATATTTAAATACACTATTCAATGAAATAGTGTAAGATCTCTAAGCAAAATATATTAAGTAGGAACGAGTGTGGGGGAGGGCAATAGCATATGAAAACTCCATTAGGTCAGTTGTTGGATTCAGTTCTGTTTCTGGCCTGATGAAATAGCTTGGAACACTAGACCTATAAAATCTGTCCAGATAGCTAGGAAGCCTCTAAGGTTCCCTAACTTCCCTGACCACATTTGAGACATGTGGAAGAAGGAAGAAATAAGATAAAGTGAAGTCTCACATCACAAAAAAGCACTAAAAATTATCATACAAAGTTTGCTGCAGCTTTGTATCTATGCTGCAGCAATATTATTATGAGGGAGTGAAGTTAAGGTTGATGTCTGCATTTGGGGAAAAGCAGGTTTAGCCAGGCAGAAATATTTCCCACTCCCACTTCCCCAAAGCTCAACTCCTTCCTTCTCCCAAAGAACAATCAAAGTATACAGCCCTGAAAACATAAAGGATATGGGTTTGTTCATTCATTCATTTGTTCATTCATTCATTCATTCATTCATTCATTCATTCATTCATTCATTCATTCATTCATTCCTCTACTCACATAGATTACACATGTATTTCAGGTCTCTGGCTAATTTAGCCATATCCTGACATTTTTACGAATGTGCCAACATCCATAGGTATTCTTATTCCACAAAAGGCAGAATAAGAACACCTATGTAGAATAAGGTATTATTCTACAAAAGTGTGGATGTATGGAAGAGAAGGAGGAGATGACAAATGAAGAAGTGGGAAGCAACTTCTGAGAAAGTACAATGATTGCAGGCAAATTGTGAATGCTCCAACACTGGAGGTTTTAAAGACAGATTGGAAATCATTCGTCTGAAATGGTATAGGGTTTCTTGCTTGAGCAGGGGGTTGGACTAGAAGACCTCCAAAGAGCCTTCCAACTCTTGTTATTCTGAGACAGCTATCAGTCAACTGCCAGAACCACAATCTCTAGTAAGCAGTCCATTGTGGTATGATTCCTGGCTAGAGCTTGGCTGAACCCAACCAATGTAAAAATGTTTAGAGGAAGGCAAAGGCTGTAAGCCATTCTATAAATTTTAAGACTTATTTGTTTTAAGAACTGAATTATTATTATTATTTACTTTATTCATTAAATATGAAACTCAGTCAACTGAAGATTCAAAAATGCATCACAAAGACCATTGACTGGTGCTAATGTTTGATATGGGTTGCTGCAAGTATCCTAGGTATCAATCAAGTACCTTCTTAAGATATATGATGTTCCATGTAGCGCAGTTTTTTGCAGTTCTGCTGGTGTTATTGCAGGAAGCTGCAATTTGTTGATGTATCTTATACACTTTTTGGACACGGTACCACTGTTACATGTTTCATCCGTAGCCATGTAGTTTCGATGGCCAGGTCACGATATTTCATTATTTTTTTCCAGTTCTTTTTCTTCAACTCTGGCATCTCCTGGTACTGCATGTCAATAAATTGTACGTTTTGGTTTTCTACAACTGTGATATCTAGCATGTTGTGTTCCAAATGACGATCCGTCTGTATTCGAAAGTCCCACAAGCTCTTCACTGTCTCATTTTTGATAACTTTTTCCACTTTGTGCTCCCATGACTTTTCGGATACAAGTATGTCATATTTTTTACATAATGACCAGTGGACTAATTTAGCAACTCAATCATGTCTAGCTTTGAAATCAGTTTGCATGATTTTGCTGCACTCACATATTAAGTGTGAAACAGTTTCAACTTTGTTGTTGTAAAGTCGGCAATTTGGATTGTTGGTGGATTTTTGTATCTTTGCTTTCATGGCATTAGTTTGTAGTGCTTGTTCTTGAGCAGCGAGTATTAAACCTTCCATTTCTTTCTTAATGGTTCCTCTATTATTATTAATAATATTATTAATATTGAACATTTGTTTACATGGCTACATGTAAATCTGCAAGCCTAGGAGGGTGGAGTTAACTCAGGGCAATAGGAAAAGTGTACATGACAATAAAGCATTGTGTACAATTATCTTTTACACTGTGATATGTCTAGTCCTTGGAAAACAAAACACTCACAATTATATGCAAAGAGAAGCATGCCTTTTCAAAGAAAGTGAAAGAAAGTAAAATAGTTACAGTAATGCAATATCTTTTTTTAAACAACTACAGAGGTAAGGTGGCATTTTGGTCTTTGCAAGAGTCTGAGCAGCAATAAATCACTAGCAAACTATTTAAACCTGGTCTTGAGGGATTTTTTTAATAGCTGTGATCTATTAATCATTTTCAGAGGCTCTAGTTTAAAACAGATTTGCCTATTAAATCCTAGACATAGAAAATCTGCTTAAATTATAAAATATGTTATAGGAAATACTTCTAGATATTTTAATTTATTATGTGTAGTCAAGAAATAAAACTAACTGGTGCGTATTGACATCTTTTTTAAAAAAAAAAAAGATTGTACAGCCAGTAAATGGCTCAGAATTGGTACAAACTCTTAGACCTGATAGGGTGCATTTATTTGTATTTTATTTGTCTTTCCATAATAAAGAATTCCCTCTACTAATTAATAAAAACCATTTCATTTAAAGCTTATGGACTATAGTGCTCAATGCAGTGATATCTGTTAATCAGGATCCTGATAACTCTGATAATTAGTCTAAAAATTCTTATGTTGAAATGACAGAAATAAAATTCAGGCCTTAGCAGGCCTTTGGAATAATGGAAACTTTGAAAAAGAAACCACAAGTTTTCAGCTGAACATGTGATCATAACCAAAGAATGAATGCACAAGAATGCTTCAAAATGCACTCGGGGGTTCTTCTATTCTTATGGGAGGGCCCACTTTTGTTCAGCACTGAATAAACGTTTGATTTTGTAATGTATTACTGTAAGTTTTGGCGGGAGTTTTAGGCGGGAAATATCTCGTTCCTGATTGGTTGCAGCCTCAGGCTGAAGTGTATATAAGGAGAGGTTTTTCTCCAGAGTTTTGCTGGGTCACACTATATTAAAGAGCTGTTGTCACTAACCTGGTCTCCTGCCTCGTCAATACCCGAACTTAACATTGGCGACGAAGGTGGGATCTTGAGGCAGAGCACCAGAACAGAGCTGAACTCACTACGAGAATCAAACCCAGCAAGGTGATAGCGAATGCAGCGATGACCGGCTACACGCCACCCACTCCGTTTGACCCTGCCCAGGAAACATGGGGAATATATATGACCCGTTTCGAAAGTATCCTGGAGGCAAGCGAGTTACAGGAGTCTCCGACAACCGCAAACGGGCTTACTTCATAAGCCACTGTGGGTCCGCAGTCATCGCCGTCGCAGAAGCCCTGGCGGAGCCAACACCGCTACACTCCGTGTCGTGGCAGACCCTTCAGACCCTCCTGAAGAATCACGCACCGGCCCGTCCAAATACGTTCGACGGCACGAGTTTGGGAGCGCAGGCAACAAGAAGGCGAGTCTATCAGCGACTACATGGCAGCCCTGAGACAAGCCTCCAAGCATTGCAGTACCGCGATCTGGACGAAGAGCTGCTGGAACAACTTATACGGGGGGTCAGAGACATCCGTTTGAGGAGACGGTTGCTAGCCAAGAGCAACCTGACATTGGCAAACGCTCTGGACGAAGCCAGAGCCCATGAGATGTCCAACCATGCAGCAGACACCTTGCAAAAGCGACTCACGCCGATGGCGGGCGCAAAGCCGAGCACAGTCCACCACGAAGAAACCTATCGTGAGTCAACCAGCGAAGAGGAGGAAGAAGTCCACTACACCGGAAAATCGACAAGGAAGACCGGAGGAATGCGGAAGCTGCGGGGCGACATCAGCGCCAAAGATGTAAGTTCAGGGGCGCCATTTGCGGCGGTGTGAGAGAAAGGGCACCTGGCCCAAGTCTGCCGAGCACCCCAACCTTCCCGAAAATTCAAATCGGCCAATCAGAGCGGCTCTGAGTCAGAGATGCAAACCCACATTCCCGAAATTTCAAACCAGCCAATCAGAGCGCGAAATCGGCAAGGCGACCCGCGATTGGCCAGGAAAGAAAGAGCGCGAAGTCAAACCGAATGACTGTTACCATAGACCACGCAGCTACCCGCATCGAAGAAAAGATCTTCACTAACCCAACAATTGAAGGCGTACCGTGCCGGCTGGAAGTAGACACAGGATCCGCCATCACAATCATGTCCTGGGACACTTTTGTGAAAGCCTTGCCGCACATCGCAAAGCGCAAGCTACAGAAACAACGGCTCCGGGTGCAGGATTACCAGGGCAACCGCATCCCTGTTCGAGGGACAACGACCGTCGAGGTCAAGTACGGAACATACGAAAAGACCCTGCCCATCACGTTAGTCGAGGGAACCTTGCCAAGTTTGCTGGGGCTAGACTGGATCAGGCGTTGGGAATGGGGTGACTGGCGTCCACCGAGCGGATGCAACCTGCAAAACGCCCTAATGGAGGAATCCGCAGACGTATTCGAGGACCGTTTAGGCAAGTATAAGGGGACCCCTATATCCTTCAGTTTAGACCCCCAAATAGCTCCCATTAGGCTAAAGGCAAGGAGGGTTCCTTTTGCACTCAAACCTAAAATCGACAAAGAGCTAGATAAATTAGTCAGCCAGGGGATACTAGTGCCAGTTGACCATGCCAAATGGGAGACGCCAATCGTCACCCCTATGAAACCAGACGGGTCCATAAGAATTTGTGCCGATTACAAGGCTACCTTGAACAAAGCATTGCAAAAGAGCGCCTACCCAGTTCCAGTAGTGCAACACTTATTGCACTCACTAGGGCACGGACAAGTTTTCGCCAAATTAGACTTGGCACAAGCTTACCAACAGCTACCCGTAGATGCTAGCACAGCGGAAGCCCAGACCATTGTAACGCACCGGGTGCCTTTAAGTGCACCGGTTACAGTTTGGGGTGAGTGTGGCCCGGGCTATTCAAAATTTGATGGAGCGACTCCTACAAGGGTTACCGAGTCGTGCCCTATTTCGATGATGTGTTGGTATCAGGGAAGATTTAAGAGAACTGGGAAGCGATTAAGGAAAGTTTTGGCCATTTTAGGTCGGCAGGATTAAAAGTCAAAGCAAGCAAGTGTCAGATAGGGGTCGAATCTGTTGAATTTCTGGGTTATAGAATAGACAAAAAGGATTCACCCACTGAGAGCAAAGTCAAGGCGATAAAGAGAGCCCCAGCACCCAAAAACAAGACAGAACTCCAGGCTTTCCTGGGTCTGGTAAACTTTACGCCATGTTTTTAAAGACAAGGCAACCGTTGCTGAACCGTTGCATAAATTGCTTGGAAAAACACAGTTTGGTCGTGGGGAAGTCAGAGAATAGGGCATTTGAGGCAGTAAAAGTTTGCTATCAAGCGATAGCCTGTTAATACAATACAACAACAGACTGCCGTTAGTATTGGTTTGTGATCGTCCCCTATGGAGTAGGAGCTGTACTTAGCCACAGACTCCCAAAGCGGCACAGAAGCCCCTATAGCGTTCTACTCACGAGCGATGTCCCGGCTGAGAGAAATTACAGCCAGCTAGATAGGAGGCTCTCGCAATAGTGTCAGGGTGAAAAATTCCACGAATACGTTTTGGGAGACTTTGACATTATCACTGACCACAGACCACTATTGGGCTTACTGGCTGGCGACCGCCCAACGCCAGTGGCACTATCACCCGGCTGACCAGATGGACTATCTTTTGGCCGCCTACTCTTACAAACTACAGCATCGACCTGGAAAGAGCTGGGGCATGCGGACGCACTGAGCAGATGCCCATTACCGGGAAATCGAGGACCCTACTCCGGGCACCCCGTTCTACTAATTGACTCTTGGGACTCTGGGCCAGTCACATCGCAGGAAGTGGCTCGGCCTCCTACCGGACGTTGTCTTAAGAACTGTAATCGGTTGGGTTCAAGGGATGGCCGCTACCGGGCGACCGTTTAGAGAATTTGTAAAGAAAAGAGGGGAATTGTCTGTGCAAGGGGGGTGCCTGCTCTGGGGGGATAGGGTGGTAGTTCCAGAGAAGCTGAGGAAAAAAGTCCTGGAACTACTGCATGAGGGTCACCCAGGAATTGTAAGGATGAAGGGGCTAGCCAGGAGCTATGTCTGGTGGCCCCTAATGGACAGGAAATCGGTGACAGGGTTGGCCGATGCCAGGTATGTCAGGAATCCAGACCACTACCACCTACGGCCCCAGTGTTGGAGTGGGAGAAACCCCAAGGCCCTTGGTCCCGCATTCACATTGATTTTGCTGGCCCTTTCCACGGCCAAACATTTCTAATTGTGGTGGATGCATTCTCCAAATGGCTGGAGATCATCCTAATGAAATCCACAACCGCGGGAGCCGTCATTTCAGCACTAAAACACCTATTCGCCACGCACGGGCTACGGACACCCTCGTGTCCGATAACGCCCACAGTTCACTGCAGCATTATTTGAAGGGTACCTGGCTGAAGAGGGCATCCGACATGCCCTCTCAGCGCCGTTCCACCCTGCGTCGAACGGCCTTGCTGAGCGTTTTGTTCGGAGTGCAAAGAAGCGCTATCACGGCAGCCCGGAGACTGGCAGGCACAAATCGACGCATTCCTAACCGTCAACACAGGACCCCTGTGTGGCCACCGCCGCAGCCCAGCCGAGCTATTAATGGGCGGAAGCTAAGGTGCCCGCTAGACCGGCTACACCCGAACTACGTGCAGGACGGGTTCAAAACAAAACCAGATAGACTCCGGGAATTAAACATAGGAGACTCAGTGTGGGCCCATAATTATAGCGACGGCCCAAACTGGAAGAGGGGGATAGTCATAGACAAAACGGGCCCCAAATCGTATCTAGTGGAAATAGACGATGGCAGAGTTTGGAGGCGCCACATAGATCAATTAAGAAACAGATTGAGCGATAAGGCAGAATTAGGCGAGACAGCCCTGACTATGATTTAATTAACCCCACAGCTGACTGGAGCCGAGAACAAACAGAAAGCATAGAACCAAACAGAGACTTATCTGAGCCAGGCGAGGTCCAGCGACACCCTCAGGCCCCTCGAGAGGACAGCAGGTCCGAGCCGGCGAATAATCCAGGGCCGGATGGCCGGGAGGAGGAGCTCAGAGGAACGAAAAGTCCCTCCGGCAAGCTCGACTCAACTCCAGAAAGTGAACTGCGCAGGTCCGGGAGAGTCAGGAGACGCCCCACGTACCTGCAGGACTACGTAGAGAAGTAATATGCAAATATTGGCAAAGTGCCTTCTGGGAGGGAAGGAGTGTAATGTATTACTGTAAGTTTTGGCGGGAGTTTTAGGCGGGAAATATCTCGTTCCTGATTGGTTGCAGCCTCAGGCTGAAGTGTATATAAGGAGAGGTTTTTCTCCAGAGTTTTGCTGGGTCACACTATATTAAAGAGCTGTTGTCACTAACCTGGTCTCCTGCCTCGTCAATACCCGAACTTAACAGATTTAAAGAAAGAACTTGGACTCTGCCTTCTCATTTGCACTGAGCCACACTTCCTTTCCTGCTAATTGGTAATTGGTGGATAGACACTAATAGTATCTATCCACCAATGAACTGGCATCTACAAAAGAACTTGTTTAAACTTTTTTTTTTTTGCAAGATATCAAACCTTTTAAAGGGGCTGTAGATGAAAGGAAAGGCTATTTTACAAGTACACATGACATTCTAAGGCAAAGAAAAAATATTTTGCACAAAAAGTTCTATTATGTAAATATATTTGATAGATTTAAGCATAACAATGGATAATTTGTTTATGCCAACATTTCAGAAAATCCTAAATGCCACTAGAACAATGACATTATTATATAAAGTAAAAGTAGTACTGCAAAACTTGCATTTTGCCAATTATCAATACTGCATATTGAGAACCAATTTCATTTAGTGATGAAGGCATCAAGCTAGATATCTGGAGTCTGTGAATTGTAGTCCCATCTTGGACACAAGACAACCTTGGGTCAGTTCGACTCAGCCCTAAGAAGGGAGCAATGTCAAACCATTTATGAAAAACTTTTCAAAGAAAACTGCAAGGATAGGGCTAGGCAGTCTGCAAAAACAGGACATGACTGAATGGAAGAAAAAAATATAATACAATGTAATACAAGAAAAATATATAATACAATGACAAATAGATTTCCTATGTTAAAGAATAGGAAAAGACTATGTGTTGGAAGGGCATGGATAAAATGATCCCTGGCTACAATCTAACTCTGTTTTAAGCTTTCCTGGCTTTATAAAAGTTATTAATTTAGAAGCCTGATTCAGGTATATGATAATAAATACTAAGTCATCCTGTGGCTTATTGTTTTGTTTTGTTTGTAGTTGGTACAAATCCAACCATTATATTAGACAAGGCTTGCATTTTTTGTTCACTTTTCTCCCATCTTGCCTCAATATCTTGAGTAATTGTGCATCTCTATGCATAAAGTCACAGAGGCAGACAGGATTTTCTTTGACTACAGCTAGTCCTTGACATGCGAACATTTGCTTAACAATGGCTTGAATTAATAATGGCCTTCAATTACAACCCAAATTCAAACTTATAACCATTGCCCTGCTCCCACAGTCATGTGATCACAATTCAGGCACTGAGAAACTCTCTTGCATTTAGAACTCACTCATATTTATGAGTGGTTGCTGTGTCTCATGGTCATGGAATCATAATTAGCAGTAACAATAGCATTTAGACTTATATACCGCCTCACAGTGTTTTACAGCCCTCAGCGGTTTACAGAGACAACATATTACCCCTAACAATTTGGGCCCTCATTTTACCCACTTCAGAAGGATGGAAGGCTGAGTCAACCTTGAGCCTGGTGAGATTTGAACTGCCAAATTGCAGTCAGCCGGCAGTCAGCAGAGGTAGCCTACAGTACTGCACTCTAACCACTGTGCCACTGTGGCTCCCTAGCAGTAATGCATTTTGCCAATTTCTGCAAAACTTCTACAGTGCAATAGAAATTTAGCAAGTACAATTTATTTACTAAAACAGCACTGGGACAATAAAATCATACTAGTTTGGAGAAGTGTGTGTGTGTGTGTGTGTGTGTGTGTGTGTGTGTGTGTGTGTTTAAGTTTCTTCCCCTTTTCTCTTCTCTGACATATAAAGCATTGAATATAAAGCATTCCAACTGGGAAGTTTTCATTTTCTAATTTTTCTCCCATTCCCAATTCAGGTACACATATAAACACACATGCAAACGTTCCTACAAAAACATGTTTGATTAAGCCTGGCTCTTGCACATTTTATACATAAAAACACATAAGGTACTATAAACAAACAAACTCCTGGCACATCTTCAGGAGCCAGATTTTCATGCATAAGCTAATTCAGAAGCATAAAAGCTTGGATTTAAATTCTTCTCAATGACTACCTGAACAAAGACTGAAGAGAGGCAGGAAAGGTAATATTACTCATGCATGAAGTGAGAGAATGAATATAGACATTTGCCTCTCTTTGTCTCCGAAGGCAAACTATTGACAAGAGATGCTCTCATCTGCATATGCAGCTGTCACGTCAGATTAGCTCATCAGGTAATGGAAATCTGGCCTCTGATCCAGAAAAGATCCCTTTACACAGAAGAACTGAAACTGTTTCAAAGAGATTGTATTATCTTAGGCAGCAGCATTAAATTAATATGCGAATGGTTGCTAACTGGACAAACTTTTTTGTTAAATGTGTCCTAGTGATTCTTATGCATATACCCTTTTCCTCAGAAGTGATTTTACATGAATTTTTGCTTACTGCTTTTAGATCTTCAGAAACTATGACGGGAAAAAAAACCTCTTGGCATGAAACAAAATCTACTGGATGGGTGGAGAGAAAAAAATATAGAAAGCAAAATACATTACTAAAGTAAATACTTTACACAAGCTTCAATTTATAATCTCAGTTATATCAGAAAGCCACAAGTTGCTCAGGGTTACTTAAATGATTATTTAAAGGGCTGAACAATGAAACAAAGTAATTTAGGGTCTATTAAGTTTATTGTAATATTTTACAACTGGGGAAGATATAAATATTATTTTCAACATAAAATGTATAAATTAATTCCACAGTCAGAATTGCCTTTATTCGATATCACAGGTAGACTCCAGTTTAAGACAGCACTTGCTGTTTTCATTTTCAAATAAATCAATGTGTGAACTTGAATTACGAGGGAGGGAGGGAGGGAGGGAGGGAGGGAAGGAAGGAAGGAAGGAAGGAAGGAAGGAAGGAAGGAAGGAAGGAAGGAAGGAAGGAGCCACGGTGGCTCAGTGGTTAGAGTGCAGTACTGTAGGCTACTTCTGTTGATCATCGGCTGCCAGCAAGTTGGCAGATCAAATCTCACCAGGCTCAAGATTGACTCATCCTTCCATCCTTCTGAGGTGGGTAAAATGAGGACCCAGATTCTTGGGGGCAATATGCTGATTCTGAAAACCGCTTAGAGAGGGCGGTAAAGCACTGTGAAGCAGTATATAAGTCTAAGTGCTAAGGAAGGAGAATAAAAAGATAAAGAGAGTGGAAGCCAAGCAAATAGCATTTCGTAAATTATAAGGATAAAGAGAAATAGAATAAAAATAGAAGTCTGAGGTGAGAATACATACAGTCTGTGTTTCATTTAATTTACATTAGCAAACTGGCAGCATTCTATTTCAAGTATATTAACAAATAATATAGTTATTACATACTCATACTCATAAATATGCTTATATATTGTATAATTATTTCACGCTTATGCTTATATATACTGTGTGACAAAATAAATAAAATAAAAATAAAAATAAAAGATAGATAGATAGATAGATAGATAGATAGATAGATAGATAGATAGATAGATAGATAGATAGATAGATAGATGATAGACAGACAGACATAGCAATAGAGATATTGCTAGAGAAAGAAGCAGTGGTGAAATCAATTTTTTTTTTACTACCGGTTCTGTGTTACAAACATAGGTCTTTGTGGGAAAGAAGCAGTGGTGAAATCCATTTTTTTTTACTACCGGTTCTGTGGGCATGGCTTGGTGGGAGTGATGTGGCTTGGTAGGCATGGCTTGGTGGGCATGGCAGGAAAAGGATACTGCAAAATCTCCATTCCCATCCCACGCCAGGGGAAGGATACTGCAAAATCTCCATTTCCTCCCCATTCCTGGGGGAAGGATATTGCAAAATCTCCATTCCCATCCCACTCTGGGGGAAGGATATTGCAAAATCTCCATTCCCATCCCACTCTGGGGCCAGCCAGAGGTGGTATGTGCCAGTTCTCTGAACTACTCAAAATTTCTGCTACCGGTTCTCCAGAACCTGTCAGAACCTGCTGGATTTCACCCCTGGGAAGAAGGATGTAAATAAGGTCAAGATGGCAGCCACAACTGTGGATCCAAGCTGCCACATGTATTTTTCTCCTATCCCTGCCAATTATCCCTGATTACAACATTGTGTTAGCTACAGTGTCAAATTTTTGCCATGGTTAAATTTAAAATGAAAGTTCTTTTTCTAAAACATTTGTTGTTTGTTGCAGTTGTCTCACCACAATCCAAATTCATTGTTGGTTGTTATATATCAAGATATTTGGACTCTTCTGGACTTTTGCCTCTATGGCTGACTTATCATTTGGGGGGGAGGAAATGAAAGAGATTCTTCATCATCTGATCCCAACCAATAAAGAGTTCTCGAATATGTCATGAATTCACTGATCACATAACCGATCATAGTTAATGACATTGCATCTTCATGAAGATAAATGGAGGCCATGCAGTTTCCTTATTCTTGTGAGATGAAGTCGGGGTGTGTCCAAGGAAAAAGACAACATTTCCTATTGCACCATGTTAATAGATGCTTTGTCTACTGAGGTAATACAGCACTTCTAATTTTAACCTGAGTGCATGGTGCTTCATTATAGGTGCATTTGTATATGCATTTCTATCTTGTTCCAAGGTGTATTTACTCCTTTCCAATGAGATTCAACACTATGCATGATGGTCTGACTAATTAAAAGCTCAAAGCTCAACTGCTGATTTTATAGATCGCCAGAGAAAATGCTGATGGGCAGCAAATGAAGGGGTCTGACAAATGATACCATAACGTTCACTACTGGATTTTTCACACTTCTGTTTCACTTCCATCTGTCTTTATTTTCCCCACTCAAGAGTTTGTGTCCTTCATCTGGACTCAGAATGAGCATCTGACTTTGCATGAATCCTTCAGATACTAACATCTCATTGTTCTTTGTCCCATCAATAATCTTCCTAGGAGGACCTGCTCAGAACTGACAGGACCTCAGAAAAGGAAGAGAAATAAAAATTTGAACTATATAAATTTTAATGCTTTAAGCTTTAAACAGATGTTTTCTATTTAAAGCACTTTCTTTAAAAACATACACACACAAAATGTATCAGAATATACGGTGAATTAACCAGAGAATAATCACATTTTTCATGAATAAATTTGGCAAATTCATTTACAATCCCACCCTAAGCCACCTTTTCAGGAGGAAGAAAATGACAAACTAATTGACTGCCTTTGGAGGACAGAGTTGTCATTTCACTGTTCCATTTTAATTTTTTTTTTTTAAGGTCATGATTTCTCATGTTTTTAACAGAAGTCAGTTTTCCTTTTTTATCTGTAATTAAATCCACAAGTTGTTATTCTCTGAAGGTCTTTGCAAATTGTGACTTGATGTTGTAGAGAAAGAGTGGCTTTAAAAGGTTGCCAATATCAGTTTAGTTTAAAAATCTCATTTATTATTCATTAATTTGCCTTTGACTTTAGAATCACTATATTTAAATATAGAACATTTTGGCACATGCCTGATACCCAAGCTATATTCTTTATACAGCAGGATGAACAAGTCAAATTTTCAACTGAACACTTTACTGAGTTTAACTTAAAGGGATGTTCAAGACAATAATACCAGGTTGGGTTTTTTTTTGCTGAATCAGCATGGCAAATTTCTGCTCAGGCAATTTAATGTTTTTTTTTTACTTTAAAAATCAAAATATATTTATTTATTTTTGTCACAACAATATACATAAGCATCACACAAAATGGTTATATAGTATATAAACATATATTTATGGATCGCTCAGAGATAAATCTGTCTGGTTGAATAAGTGGCCATAAAAAGGTAAAGGTTCCCCTCGCACATATATGCTAGTCATTCCCGACTCTAGGGGGAAGTGCTCATCTCCGTTTCAAAGCCAAAGAGCCAGCGCTGTCTGAAGACGTCTCTGTGGTCATGTGGCCAGCATGACTAAATGCTGAAAGCGCATGGAACACTGTTACCTTCCCACCAAAGGTGGTCCCTATTTTTCTACTCGCATTTTTATGTGCTTTCAAACTGCTAGGTTGGCAGAAGCTGAGACAAGTAACAGGGGCTCACCCCATTATGCAGCACTAGGGATTCGAACCGCTGAACTGCCAACCTTTCAATCAACAAGCTCAGCATCTTCGCTATCGAGCCACCGCATCCCATAGGAAAACCATGGCCATAGGAAATGCCTAATAGGAAGTGTTTTCTTTGCAGGAAACACTGCAAAGAAAAGATAATATTTGTTGAGATATCTGCCTATCTGATAATATTGCTGTTAAAAGGACAAGTCAACACAGCTATTGTGGGGTATGTGTGTGTCAAAAAAGAGAATATGGTAGCCATAACTGTGCAACTGAAATCCTACTCCTTTTGATTCATGAACTAATGGAAAGAACAAAATTAATGTAGACAATTTTCTCACTTTAAGGAAATGGTATTAGGACCAAGTCACAATTGATGGCTGATCAACAAACTAAGAAGGATCAAAGCATCTTACTTCTGGTTGGTTGAGAATCGGGAAACCCCAAGGCCATAGCTGGACTGGGAAATTAAAAAAACATATCAGAAAATGGTAATGGTATGCTACTTCCTTATTGTTGTCTAGCAAACTAGACGCAGCCTCAAGGGAACATTGATTTCTACTTAATAAAAACAAAGAACGATGCCTAAAAGATGATGCTGTAGATGAAGTAATCAAATGAATCAACAGTCTTCATTTGTAGCAGCAATCAGTCAAAATATACTTGAAGAGTTACTTCAGGATTTGGGATTTCCCCACCCATCCTTATTTACTATGCCATCGATTACAAAGGAGAAAAAAAAATAACAGGAATAACATCATTGATGTACAATTCAGGGAGAGAAAAGAGCAGAATCAATTCAATGTTCTGTCAGCAATCTTCTCAAGATTTTTCAGCAACTTCAGCACCAACCACCCTTTGCCCTAATGAAAATTGGGAGCCTCACTTATAATCAAAAGCCGTCAATATGAATTTGCCATATTCTATGGCAAATTCGTGTTATGTACAAAATAAGATGTTTACTAGCAAAAAGGCTGTTGTGTGCCTTTCCTAATGTTTCCCAAAGAAGTTTTAGTTTCAAACCCCAGATATTCCTCTTTTTGCCATATTCCAAGACCAGCATGACTCACTATCATTCCTACCATTGCCAAAACCTTTTTCTTATAACATATTTTAAGCAGTAGCCATCACACATATTGTTAAATTTTTTCCACTTCCTTTAATTCTCATTCTCTCCAGAAAATTAATTTTTTGGGAAAATTGAGTTATATTTTATGCCAGTTTCACCTTTTTATAGTTTACAATGGTAATGAGGCAGGTGTTATAAGTAGGCAAACTTATTTAAATTTAAAAGAAATAATGGCACAAACTGCTTTTAATGAATGCTAAAGTGTCATCACACATGACTCCTCCTATTGATCTAACTATGACAGGAGAAGAGAAGCATGCATACTAATAGCACCAACATTATAATCTTCACAAACCCTAAGGCAGCCTTAGTTGTTTATTTCACACACAGAGAGACACACACAGAAAGAAGAGTTCGGATTTGGCTGCAGCAAAATACCTTAAAATTCATAGTATTAAAAATTTAAAAATACCTTAAGTAAAAAACAAATATCAGCGCTGGGTAGAGAAATATTCTTTTTTTCATGTTGGTCTGTCTTTCACTTAGCATGCTAAAAACCTAGAATATTTATTGTAAAACAGATTCTCCTCCTTTAATCAGAAATTTTCTGGACAACTAATAAATTCAGTTAACAAAAGAAAAGCTCCATTATGGAAAATATCTAGTGAGATTTTGTTCCTTATAAAAAAAATCATCTGCAAACTTTTTCAACAAAATTCCACTGCAGTTGATCACTCGATATGCCACTAGTGCAGGGATCTGCAACCTTAAACACTCAAAGAGCCATTTGGACCCATTTCCCACAGAAAAGAAATCACTGGGAGCCACAAAACCTAGGTGGTCCTGGCCAACTCGACATCACTCACTCCTACCTAATCACAGTGGGTGCTTTACCACCACTCTGGGATATGAAGTGAGTCTTCATCCCCCGCCATTACTCTCTCAGGCCAGGCAAAGAGTGACTGGGAGGGTGAGAGTGAGGGGCGGGGCCAGTCAATGTTGGGTTTAGAGAACAGGGAGCCACAGCAGGGGGATAGATAGATAGTATTTATAGAGAGACAGCAGCTCTGATCACTCTTTACTAGCAGAAGCATGAAGCCAAAAGCACCACCTTGAAAATGATGAGTGAGATCTCGTCGAAATGTCACCAAGATATTCTCAACCTTACATGGGAAAAGACCCGAATATGTCAAGACCTACATACATACATACATACATATATCCCCTTCATGGATTACTGCCTTGTCATAGCATGTGTGTGTGTGTGTGTGTGTGTGTGTGTGTGTGTGTGTGTGTGTGTGTGTGTATTTGTTTTCTGAGGTTTTCGCGGGTGTTTGTATGTAGGTCTTTGGTTATTCGGGTTTTCTCCCACGTAAAATTGGAAGTGTCTTGGCGACGTTTCGACAAAGTCTCATTCGTCATCTTGAGGCTTCAGCTTCGTGCTTCTGGGAGCAATGTGTAATTGCAGCTGTTTCTTCCTTTTTAACTGCTAGTGGGGGTTTGAACTGATTGGGTGGGAGCTTGGCTGTGCTCTGATTGTTCCAGAGAAATAAGATTACCAAACTAATCCAAAAAGAACCCCTCACTAAAATCCAAGACAGAGAACAAGAAAACGGCACAGCCCTCCTCCCATATATAAAAGGCACCACAGACAGAATCAGCAAGATCCTCCAGAAACACAACATCAAGACAGCATTCTGCACAAACAGAAAAAGATCCACCATCCTAAGAAAACCCAAAGACAAAATTGAGTTAGAAAATCAAGGAGTATATGAAATCCCATGCACCGCCTGCCCCACCACATACATTGGACAAACCAACAGAAGAATAAGTGCACGCATTGAAGAACACAAGAACTCATTCAAAAAAGAGGAACCAACTTCTTCCCTGGTCCAACACTTTAAAGTCACAGGACATGATATTGACTTTAAAAAGACCAGAACTATCGCCAAAACTGAACATTTTAACAACAGAATAATCAGAGAAGCCATTGAGATAGAAAAACGCCCACACAGCATGAACAAACGAGATGATACCTCCCGCCTACCAGCCATTTGGAAACCTGCCCTTATTGACAAACGAGTCCCTAACACGAGGAATGACACCAGACCCACACTCACGAGGTCCACACAGGATGTCACCACTGTACATCCACCCAGAAAGCAGACCCAAACCCACACTGATCATGAACCACGACCAAGGACCAGAAGCCAGACCGCAGCTGCAACATTAGCCATTTCAAATCCCTCCAATCCATACATGCAGCAGACTGACACCCACTATGAAGATGTAGCACGACCACAAAGCCAAACAACAGCTATGCAGCTCACCAGCTCAAATCCCCCTGCAACACAGACTAAACTGAGCACAACGAAGCCCCCACCCAAACAGGACCCACCCCCAGCCAATCAGAGCACAAAAAAAACCCCATCCAATCAGAGCACAGCCAAGCTCCCACCCAATCAGTTCAAACTCCCACTAGCAGTTAAAAGGAAGAAACAGCTGCGATCACACATTGCTCCCAGAAGCACGAAGCTGAAGCCTGAAGATGACGAATGAGACTTCGTCGAAACGTTGCCAAGACACTTCCAATTTTACACGGGAGAAAACCCGAACAACCAAAGACCTATATACAAACACCCGTGAAAACCTCAGAAAACATATATATATGTTTTCCAGAGAAATGGATTCCAGAGAAATAAGATTACCAAACTAATCCAAAAAGAACCCCCCACTAAAACCCAAGACAGAGAGCAAGAAAATGGCACAGCCCTCCTCCCATATATAAAAGGCACCACAGACAGAATCAGCAAGATCCTCCACAAACATAACATCAAGACAGCATTCTGCACAAACCAAAAAATATCCACCATCCTAAGAAACCCCAAAGACAAAATTGAGTTAGAAAATCAAGGAGTATATGAAATCCCATGCACCGCCTGCCCCACCACATACATTGGACAAACCAACAGAAGAATAAGTGCACGCATTGAAGAACACAAGAACTCATTCAAAAAAGAGGAACCAACTTCTTCCCTGGTTGAAGAACACAAGAACTCATTCAAAAAAGAGGAACCAACTTCTTCCCTGGTCCAACACTTTAAAGTCACAGGACACGATATTGACTTTAAAAAGACCAGAACTATCGCCAAAACTGAACACTTTAACAACAGAATAATCAGAGAAGCCATCGAGATAGAAAAACGCCCACACAGCATGAACAAACGAGATGATACCTCCCGCCTACCAGCCATTTGGAAACCTGCCCTTATTGACAAACGTGTCCCTAACACGAGGAATGACACCAGACCCACACTCACGAGGTCCACACAGGATGTCACCACCACACATCCACCCAGAAAGCACACCCAAACCCACACTGATCAGGAAGCACGACCAAGGACCAGAAGCCAGACGGCAGCTGCAACATTAGCCATTTCAAACCCCTCCAATCCATACATGCAGCAGACTGACACCCACTACGAAGATGTAGCACGACCACGAACACGAAGCCAAACAGCAGCAGTGCAGCTCACCAGCTCAGATCCCCCTGCAACTCAGACTAATTTGAGCACAACCAAGCCCCCACCAAACAGGACACACCCCAGCCAATCAGAGCACAGAAAAAACCCCATCCAATCAGAGCACAGCCAAGCTCCCACCCAATCAGTTCAAACTCCCACTAGCAGTTAAAAGGAAGAAACAGCTGCGATCACACATTGCTCCCAGAAGCACGAAGCTGAAGCCTGAAGATGACGAATGAGACTTCGTCGAAACGTCGCCAAGACACTTCCAATTTTACACGGGAGAAAACCCGAACAACCAAAGACCTATATACAAACACCCGTGAAAACCTCAGAAAACAAATATAAGATTACCAAACTAATCCAAAAAGAACCCTCCACTAAAACCCAAGACAGAGAGCAAGAAAATGGCACAGCCCTCCTCCCATATATAAAAGGCACCACAGACAGAATCAGCAAGATCCTCCACAAACATAACATCAAGACAGCATTCTGCACAAACCAAAAAATATCCACCATCCTAAGAAACCCCAAAGACAAAATTGAGTTAGAAAATCAAGGAGTATATGAAATCCCATGCACCGCCTGCCCCACCACATACATTGGACAAACCAACAGAAGAATAAGTGCACGCATTGAAGAACACAAGAACTCATTCAAAAAAGAGGAACCAACTTCTTCCCTGGTTGAAGAACACAAGAACTCATTCAAAAAAGAGGAACCAACTTCTTCCCTGGTCCAACACTTTAAAGTCACAGGACACGATATTGACTTTAAAAAGACCAGAACTATCGCCAAAACTGAACACTTTAACAACAGAATAATCAGAGAAGCCATCGAGATAGAAAAACGCCCACACAGCATGAACAAACGAGATGATACCTCCCGCCTACCAGCCATTTGGAAACCTGCCCTTATTGACAAACGTGTCCCTAACACGAGGAATGACACCAGACCCACACTCACGAGGTCCACACAGGATGTCACCACCACACATCCACCCAGAAAGCACACCCAAACCCACACTGATCAGGAAGCACGACCAAGGACCAGAAGCCAGACCGCAGCTGCAACATTAGCCATTTCAAACCCCTCCAATCCATACATGCAGCAGACTGACACCCACTATGAAGATGTAGCACGACCACGAACACGAAGCCGAGCAGCAGCGGTGCAGCTCACCAGCTCGGATCCCCCTGCAACTCAGATTAATTTGAGCACAACCAAGCCCCCACCCAAACAGGACACACCCCCATCCAATCTGAGCACAAAAAAACCCCCATCCAATCAGAGCACAGCCAAGCTCCCACCCAATCAGTTCAAACCCCCACTAGCAGTTAAAAGGAAGAAACAGCTGCAATCACACATTGCTCCCAGAAGCATGAAGCTGAAGCCTGAAGATGACGAATGAGACTTCGTCGAACGTCGCCAAGACACTTCCAATTTTACGGAGAAAACCCGAATAACCAAAGACCTACATATATATATATATATATATATATATATATATATATATATATATATATATATATATATATATATATATATATATATATATATATATATATATATACACACACACACACACACACATCTGTAACACTCAAGTTACAGACCTTGATAGGATTCATTCCCTTTGATTGTGGAGTTCAAAAAAAGAGATTGTAAGAAAGTCATCTATCTATGGCAGAGAAATAAATCTATGTTATCTTTTCTCTTGAAGGTAGATAATCTATGTTATCTTTATCTTCTCTTGAAGGTAGTGAATGAAGTATAAAAATAGGAACTGAGAATTAAGCCAACAAAATGTGGGTTGGTAGCAGTAACAACAGGATATTGGATTAGAAGACCTCCAAAGTCCTTTCCAACTCTCTTATTCTGTATTCTGTACTCATAATTCATTTATACACAGGGGTTTTTATGGTTTGCTATAGAAATGTTTTCTATGTACTGTTCTAAATATAAATTATGTAGCTTACCAAAAAATCCCAAAACCCCAAAAAAACCTCAGAATAAGGACCAAACATATTATTTATCAATAATCCACTAATTATAGAACTTGCAACTAATATCCTTCTCTATCATATATCCAAATGAAACAATTACATAATTCAGTGCAACAATATCCCTATTTGTGACATCGTTTTTGTGAAGGGAAGTAATGAAAACTTTACTACCTGAGTCTTCTTCATCTCAGCAGATTAGCATAAATCTTATATGTTGACAGTTATGACCTTCTCTCTAACAAACACTTGTCAAAATTAATTAATTAGATGTTGAAAAGGAATAATGGGTGAGCTTTTTTGCCTATTTTACTTGTAAGTGATCTAAAACAAGTAAAAAGCTTTGGTAAGAGTTACGCTCCCTTGGTTGGATCTAGTATACAAAACTGTTTGTCAATTTGTTACAGCATTTAAACCTCATAACTCAATGATCTCTTGCCAATCAAATCCATTCAAAGAAGATTTATAAGATTGACTAGATGAGTATTCTATGACTGCTGTCACCACACATTTTTAATCTTGAATTATAAAAGAAAACAATCTTTGAGCAATGTACGTAATTACTATATACCATACATTGTTATATCTTACTAATAACAAACCAAGAATGTTTATTTTGCAGATTTCCCTGCTTGTTCAGTTTCATGAAAAGCCACTTTGTTAATGCATTAACTTCAGTCTGGCTGACAATATGAAGTTATTTTTACAAGAAAGAGGTGGACATATTAGTTTTCAAAACATCAGGTCCTTATTGCTGTGTTTTCCAAAAGACTCTAAAGTGGCTATGTGAGCTTAGCATTCTGGTACTTCTGTTTGAAAAGAGACACTGATACTTCTTTTTTCAGAAGCATTGTTTCAAAAATTGCATGCTTTCAGCTGTTGTAACTATTTTTATTTATTTATTTATTTATTAAACTTCTATACCGCACCATTTCCCGCAGGACTCAGGGCGGTTCACAGCCATATTAAAATACAACAATACCAATATAATAAATAACAATATAAAAACAATTAAAACCAAATATTTGATGCCAAATCACTAAAACGGTAAAAACCAATTTAAAACCCATTTAAAATTTCACTAAAATATTTCTTAGGCTAGTCCAGCTCGCTGGAATAATAAGGTCTTCAGTTCACGTTTGAAGGCCCGGAGGTCGGCGAGTTGTCATATCCCCGGAGGTAGTTCGTTCCACAGGGCCGGTGCTGCCACAGAGAAGGCCCTCCCCCTGGGGGTCGCCAACCTATATTGTTTGGTCGACGGCACCCTGAGGAGGCCTGCTCTGTGGGAGTGCACAGGTCATTGGGAGGCAATCGGCAGCAGAAGGCGGTCTCGTAGATATCCCGGTCCTAAGCCATGGAGCACTTTAAAGGCGGTAACCAACACCTTGAATTGCACCCGGAAGGCCACCGGCAGCCAGTGTAGGCTGCGCAGGATAGGTGTTATGTGGGAGCAACGCAGTGCTTCCTCTATCACCCGCGCGGCCGCATTCTGGACTAGCTGGAGCCTCCTGGTGCTCTTCAAGGGGAGCCCCATGTAGAGAGCATTGCAATAGTCCAGGCAGGAAGTGACGAGGGCATGAGTGACCGTGCGTAAGGAGTCCCGGTCAAGGAAGGGGCGCAACTGGCGGATCAGGTGAACCTGATAAAATGCTCCTCTGGCGATAGCTGTCAAATGTTCCTCTAAGGACAGCCGATCATCCAGGAGAACGCCTAAGTTGTGCACTCCTCCCCTGGGGGTCAGTACTTCCCCCCAACAGTCAGCGATAGTATAAGCTGACTGTACCGGGACTCTGGAACCCAAAGCCACTCTGTCTTGGAAGGGTTGAGCCGGAGCCTGTTCCTCCCCATCCAGATCCGCACGGCCTCAAGACACCAGCCCATCACCTTAACGGCTTCGTTGGGGTGGTTCGGGGTGGAAATGTACAGCTGAGTATCATCAGCGTACAGATGATAATCCACCCCGAAACCATGGATAACCTCACCCAGCGGCTTCATATAGATGTTGAACAGGAGAGGCGAGAGAACAGACCCCTGAGGCACCCCACAAGTGAGGTGCCTTGGGGTTGATCTCTGCCCTCCTGCCAACACCGTCTGCGAACAGTCAGAGAGATAGGAGGAGAACCACCGATAAATGGTGCCTCCCACCCCCAATCCCTCCAACCGCCGCAGCAGGATACCATGGTCGATGGTATCAAAAGCCGCCGAGAGATCTAACAGAACCAGGACAGAGGAACATTCCCTGTCCTGGGCCCTCCAGAGGTCATCCACCAACGCGACCAAAGCTGTCTCGGTGCTGTATCCGGGTCTGAAACCGGACTGGAACAGGTCCAGATAGACAGTTTCCTCCAGGTATTGAGGAAGCTGATATGCCACCACACTCTCAACAATCTTCGCCAAAAAGCGAAGGTTGGAGACTGGACAATAGTTCGTTAATACAGCTGTGTCCAGGGAGGGCTTCTTGAGGAGGAGCCTCACCACCGCCTCTTTCAAGGCGGCGGGGAAAATGCCCCCCAACAAAGAAGCGTTGGTAACTCCCAAAAGCCAGCCTCATGTAACCTCCCGTGTGGCCAGTACCATCCAGGAGGGACACGGGTCCAATAAACATGTGGTGGGATTCAACCTACCCAACAACCTGCCCATGTCATTGGGAGTCACAGGATCAAACTCAGCCCAGATAACACTCTCAAGACTCATCCCCGCCATCCCACCCGGATCTATCCAGTGTCCAGTCCGTCCCGAATCTGAGCGATTTTATCATACAGATACTGTACAAAATCCTCAGCATGCCCCTGTAAGGGGTCCTCCCGAGCCTCCTGCATAAGCAGGGAGTGGATCACCCTAAACAGGGTGGCTGGGCGATTATCTGCCGATGCGATGAGTGCGGAGAAATAGTTATGCTTCGCTGCCCTAATCGCCACTAGGTAGGTCTGAATATATGACCTCACTAGTGTTCGGTCAGGTTCGGAGCGGCTGGACCTCCAAGCGCTCTCTAGGCATCTTTTACGGCGCTTCATCTCTCTCAGCTCCTCGTTAACTATAGTGGTTTTATACTGAACAGCCATAAGTTGATATATGAATGGCCTTGATTTATCCAGGATAATAGCATTAAAGAGACCTTGGAGCTCTTCTAGTCCACCCTTTGCCCAAGCAAGAGACCCTATATATCAGGACTGTCAAACTCAAGTCGTCATGGCATCATCATATGATGTATTGGGATTTTTTTTTCCCCTTTGCTAAACCGAGTGTGGCCAGTGTGTGACACGGGACGCGAGTTTGACAGCCCTGCTATATATCCTACCAGACAAATGGCTGTCCAATCGCTTCTTTAAAACTTCTGTGATGGAACACACACAACTGAAGACTACTTCAGCTTCAACCACAACAATACACGAGCACACAATAGATTCAAAGTGAACTGCTCCAATCTTGATTGTAGAAAATATGACTTCAGTAACAGAGTTGTTAATGCCTGGAATTCACTACCTGACTCCGTGGTCTTATCCCAAAATTCCCAAAGCTTTAACCAAAGACTATTTACTGTTGACCTCATCCCATTCCTAAGAGGTCTGTAAGGGGTGTGCATAAGAGCACCAGCGTGCCTCCCGTTCCTGTCCTAATGTTCCCTTTGGTTGTATTCAATTTGTGTGGTTATTTCATGCTTATACTAATATATATTGTTGTGTTTGACAAAATAAATAAATAAATACGTAAATAAATAAATAAATAAATAAATACTTCTGAAGGCGAGCCGTTCCATTATTTGATCTCACTGTCAGGAAATTTATCTTTAGGTGTAGGTTGGCAAGTTTCCATCCATTGTTCTTGTCCTGCCTTCAAGTGCTTTGGAGAATAAGTTTACTCCCCCCTCAGATATTTGACCATTGTTATCATGTCACCTCTAGTGCTTCTCTTCAGTAGACTAGACATACCTAGTTTGCACAGCCATTCTTCATAAGTTTTAGCTCCAGGCCTCTAATCATCTTTGTTACTCTTCTCTGCACTCTTTCTAGGGTCTCAATATTTTTCTCTATTGTGGCAACTATATTAATGGCTTCCTGCTATGCTATATATTACCATGAGTACTACTGAACACTTCCAAAGTGATCATAATCTCTTTGAGACAGTGTATTAATTCATATCTGAAAGAACTTGTCCAGAATTGTTTATAGTATGTGGGATACACATTACACAATTAGTCACTGTAAAAATATATATAGAAATGCAGAATGGCAAATTCATAATGAAGTACCAAGGAAGAGAACAGAAAATGTCCTGAAGGGCTTACATGCACCCATATTCTTGACATCCAAACTCAAATATCGGCACTATTTTCAAGAACAGCTTCCAGGCACCATGTTCAGTCGTATTATTTTAATAAGAATTGGGGTTCCCCAATCCTCACTTAGTTTCATCCCTCTTAGGCCAACTGTTTTAGTAACAGCTTCTCTATAATACAGCGGTCACCAACTGGTGGTCCGTGGACCACTGGTGGTCCATGAGAACATTTTGGTGTTCCACAAAAAAATTATTTGCATTTTTTATCTTGCACTAAATCAGAGGCTTCAAACTATGGCACCTGGGCTGGATATGTGCAACAAATATTTGTGTTCCTGCAGAGAGTCTCCCCCTTTGGGGTCTTTTTGTGTGGGTCAGAGGGGGGCAGAAATTCCAACTTGGGGTCTGCTTCAGCCTCCTGGTGTGGAGCAAATGCTGGAGGGAAGAACCGCTGGTGGCAAAGAGCAGGAGGGCCTTGTTCCAGTGGGACTGCATCATGGCCTGGAACTGGCTGACCATCTCAGCTTGCTGACTCTCCAGGTGCCTGTACCTGGCCTTGCACTCCCATGGGGCTTCCCTCTGCTTGGAAAGCCTATGCTCGTAGTCCTCAGTGAGATTCTTGTGCTGAGCCTCCTCCTCAGTCAGATCCAATTTGAACTGAGCTGTTTTGCCAACTCTTTCTCATGGTGGCTGCTTAGCTCCAATAACTGCTTCCTGTTGGGACCCTAAGGACCCTGGGCAGGCAGATGAGGAGTGGCTGGGAGAGGAGGAGTGAGTAGAGGCCGGTGAAGCACCCCTTGACATGAGTGACAGCAAGTTGGCCACACCCACCCCATCACATGACCACCTAGCCATGCCCAGTCAGCCAATCATTAGGCAGATCATATTAGTGGTCTGCGGGATTTAAAATTATGAATTGAGTGGTCCCTGAGGTCTAAAAGGTTGATGACTCCTGCTATAGTATATCCTTCAACTAATGATAGTGAAGCTAACCAAGGGAAATGTTACTGTGGTGCCACTTATGTAATGAGGCCAAAGTAAACACCATCACATAAAGAATTAGCAGATGTTGTCTATGCAGGCTTTAAACTGATTTTCAATCATTTAAAGTTTTACAGTACATTTATTTCCATCTTATTTCTTCAAAGATGTGTGCTAATCAAGTAAACAGCCACATACCTAATAAGTATCGAAGCTGCAATATGACTATGTATAAAACAAAATAATATAAAATCTGCTGAATTTTAATCTTCCAATTGTTCTTGTATTTAACTATTTATAGTTTTTTTTAAAGTTAACATTGGAATTCAATCAATTTAAAAATAGATCTCAACTTTAGCCTTTTTTTTTTAAAGTATTTTAAAAATAAAGACGTGATTATATGCAGAATTGTTCAAAAACAGGTTTTTGGTTGTACAAATATTATTAATTTTTCCTTAGGATTATCACTGGCAACATAGCCAATAATTCTCACTGAATATGATAATTCATAAATGTATAACTATCTGGAAAACGTTACATTCAGAATTTTCATGCTTCCAAAATTAACTTCGAACCATAGTGGTGCAGTGGTTAGAATGCAGTACTGCAGGTTAACTCATTGCTTACTCCAGGAGTTTGATTCTGATTGGCTCAAGATTGACTCAACCTTCCATTCATACAGTATTGGTAAAATGAGAACGCAGATTGCTAAGGGCAATATGCTGACTCTGTATACAGCTCAAAGAATGCTATAAAGCACTGTGGAGCCGTATAAAAGTCTAAATGCTATTGCTATTCAGAATCCTTTCAGACTTTGTGCAAGCAAGGAATCATACTGGCATGCATTGAAACAGTGTCCTGATGAACCTGAAAAACAAACATTACTGCTTTAAGATAATCAGTTCATAAATGTTCATATGATTCTTAAAGCAGCAACACTTTTTTTCCAGTTGCAAGAAGAGCTGGAAAAATGGTAGACTGCTGTGATTAACTAACATGAAAAAAGAAAATAAAAGAATGTAAGGAAATTAATAATTAAACACAAGCTGTACTGATCTGGACCAGATAAAATCCATTCCTAATTTGAATTCATCACTGCTAAATTACCAATAATTTACTCAATAATTAAGCTTTAAAAAGCTATATTATATTGAAATGGGCACTTAGAAATTATTTTTAACTGTTTTAATTGGTTTTAATGGTAGAATTATTGATTGATTAGTTTCTGTTTTAACTACGTGAGCCTCCCAAAAATCACATGAAGTGAGACAGACAGCTATATTACATAAATAAATAAATTTGTATTACAGTAGACAAAGATGCTGTGATAAAGCTAAAAAAAACAGCATTTAATACATTGGGTGGTCTTATATAATTAACATTTTAATTCAGGATGATAAAAAGTACAGAAAATATAAGTAAAACATAAGATTATTTTTTTTTGTAATTGTTTTCATGTACTACCATTTTCACTATTGATTACAGCTGTTTTAATAAGTTTACTATTTCCTTCAAAACATTGTCTTTGGAAGAAGATGTATCCCAAGGTGATATGTGTTTCAATTTAATATAATTTGTAGATAGTTAGGTAATTTAAGGATAAGATTCCCAAATGTAACTGCTATTGCACAGCAATTATGCAAATTATAATTATACATATAATATATCTACAAGATCTGTAAGAATCTCCCACAGAAAGAAAATTTATCTTATTGACAGTAGTTATCTACATTTAGGTTAGCTTAAAGAAGAACCAAAGAAAATATGTGACACAACCTTTACATGAATGGATATTGTTGTTTTATGTTAAGTACAGCAGTGCTTCCAATATTGCTGGTAATTGATTTCTAGAAGAGACAAGAAAACCTGAGAATATTTCCAAGATCTTGAAACTAGATTACAAGGGTCTTTATCAAGACAGAAAATATTTTCATCTCTAAGCAAGACAAGTGGTCAATATAATATTAGTAAGTTCAATTCCACATATAATTTCTAATTACAACAATGAATTTAGAGCCAGGGCATAGCTAGTAAAGGTAGATTTAAGGTATAGTGTATTTTTCTCTTATTATCATTCTCCATTTTTATGGCAAATTTTACACATGTCATAACATAAACAATTTCCATATTTATAGAATTTAGACATTTCTTACGTTGGAAAGATTAAAAATGCTTTCTTAGCTTTTCCTCTATCAATGCTATTGCTAAATCAACTCCACAGAAAAGTGATAATTATTGTACATTTACAAAAATGGTCTTGTTAAATTGTCAGAACTTATTATACTTATTATCTACTAGTAATCAAGCACAATATGAAAATCTAATAAATTATTTGCTTGCAATGTTTTCAATATCAAATATAATACTCTTTTCTTAAGCAAGAAATCTACCCATGAACCTTGCTGCCAATTGCTTTTCAGGAGATTTGCACAAATTTTACATGCTAAACTAGGAATGCCTACATGATATGGTCAAAATAGTAAACAGAGTCAGTATGATATAGTTGTGAAGAGGCTGACATAAAAACTAGGAGACCGTAAATTCTAGCCTCACCTTGGGCATGAAAGCCTGCTTGGTGGCTAGCTTTGGACTACTCGCTCTCTCTGAGTCAAACTCTTTTTATGGAAAAAACAGGAGGCAGGTGTATTAGATATGTTTGCCATCTTGAGTTGACATATAAATATAAACAAATAGATAAAATAATCTAATAGTAAAAATAATGATCATGGCTATGGAAGTACAACTAAATTTCCATATTTTTCATGTGATAGACATGAATAGATTCTTGATTAGTTGTAGATATTGCAACTTTACTTTTTTTCTTAATCATGCCCTGTAGATATATCTGTTAAATACAGCTCATAAAGTAGACTTTTTAAAAAATCTCTTGTTTTAATCTTTCTGTACCAAACAGTAGTAATGGGTTGTTGGATTGAACCTCCTACATATGTGTTTGCTTTGCAAAGAATATATGCACGCAGTTTCATCATTCTACATAAAATATGGTGTCTGGAAAAACAATTTTTTTCATATTGTCTGAAAGATACTTATGCTGGGCTATCCTTTAACATATTGATGTTAATGTTCAAGCTTCCTTCTGTTTCCTGAAACTTTGAAAAGGCCTTCACAGGCCCATCATGCATGGTTACCCAACAAGTGAGTTTTGAAAGAACTGCAGCAAAAAAACTGGCAATGGCAAAATCCAATACCAATAAAGTTTCTATAAGCTATAATGTTATTTTGTTCTTGCTGGTTAATATCATTTTGATTATTTTAGGCAGTTTCTTTCTATGGCCAAGAGGCATGAAGCCGCCACAAGAAATAGATGATACCTGAACTACAAAAATATCAAGAGAAAGACCAAAAACATTGAGTACCCTTTTATAGATGTACAGAAAAAAATTACAGTGGACTTTGGAAATACAAACAAGAAAACAGCATCCAGATCAGCACTTGATAGTTAAATAAAATATGGTTATGCTAATCCTTATAAGCTAAAACACAGAGAAGAGACAGCAGTGATCTCCTAATTAATTTATGCCAGTAGAAGTCAATAAAAAAACACAGACCATCTCAACAAAGTCAAGTAGAATTCAAAGCATGATTTTGACAGGAAAACAATTTACAATCAAGACTAGGTACAGAATGTCTGTAATCAAATCCAAAGTACTTTGCTCTGCCTTTTTTCAAGGAGGAGATTTAGTTGTCAATTTGTAGTACTTACCATATGTAGGTCGTGGGAATTGTTAATTTGATAGGAAAAACATGGTTATAGCCTCTGTACTCCAGAAATAAAACCTAATTGTAACCATTCTTCTTCTTTGCTATGCAATTATATAAGTTGGAGGTCACCAAGATCAAATATTTATTAAAGAGTAGATATATTTTTGCTTTATATGCAACATTATGAGTTCTCTTTCACTATTATATCCAAGATCCCCTCTCCATTTAATTCAGTTCTTTCATAAACAAGAAAGTGTCAGGCATTTCTAACTGAATGAGAAATGTTACTTAAGATTTTCTATTTCAGCTATCACTACCTCTTCAGAAGCCTATTCATTAAACATCAATCTTCTGATGAGAAGAATTTTCTTGTTACCGTGACTGTCTTTCTACTTTAAATGATAGGTGGGAAATAGTTGCATTCAAAAATAAGGATTCTTACCTGCTACTCTGACAACATCAGCAGTGGTAATACCAAGAGAATTTGGGTGCACTTTGAAGGTCACAGCTGGCCCCAATATGCTACAAAAGGGAATTAAAGCAAAAAATTGGTAACCAAGAAAGATTAAAACATATATGTGTCCAAGGATAACCATACCTTTTAAGTTTTCTTTCTTAAGTACAAAACTAAAATGTGTAAAATCATTTTTAACTCTCTCCCTAAAATTAGAATGCATAACTTCATTGCAAATGGTGGGGGGAACATAATGCAGGGCCATTTTGATTCAATTTTCATTCATTACAAAACAAAAATCCATCTTGCCTTTAGTTGTGGCATTCTCTGATGGACTTCCATCTAAATATTAACCAGGTCTGATTCCATGCTGAAATTGATAATAGTTTTTGAAACAAAATACAATGACATCAATGTATCAATGCTGTGTGTTTCAACACATTATTACATAAAATAAGTTATTTTATATTAATGGTTATATGCCAATTATTGTCTATTCCTTGAATCATTTCTTCAACGATATCATGAGGATGTTATGTCAGGTTATGTTATATAGTCATTATTACTGTTGAGAAGAGATCATTCATTTTTCACCATTGAGTTTGAGATTGTCTCTGCCTGAGACAGGAACCAATTTTATTCTTTTTTTAGTGATGTTCTTTATAAGAATGTATTCACCTATACCCATACAAGTTGATGTCTCCCACTTAGGTTTATTTTCTTCCTTTTTCAACCTCACCCCTCCTACCCTTGTTTTAGCAAATAATCAAAAGCCTCCGATATCCATTTCATTGATGGCTTTTAATGGAAAGTTCAGAAGGCAGAAATAACATTATGTCCACTCTTCGCTTAATTTAAATTCCATAACTTATTAGGACAGTTACTACAGAGTGGCAGTGGAAGATTATTTTAGATTCACAATATTTTACATTGCTGTTCAGTATCTACATGAAGATAAAACAGTCAGTCATTCAGAAATGTTGAGGTAATGACTTCAGAATACAGATGATACTCAGCTCTATTCATTTTTTTACTCAGATCAGCAAAGCTGTGCAAATGCTTGGCATCTGCTTGCAGGTTATGGTTTGTTTCTCATTAAAGGTAATGGCTCCCCTTTCCAGTCATGTCTAGGGGGCAGTGCTCACCACTATTTCCTAGTTGAGAAAGACAACATTGTCTGAAGACACTTCCATGGTCTTGTCACTGTATTATTATACACCAAGGCACACAGAATGCTGTTATAATCCCACCAAAGTGATATCTATTTCTCTCCTTGCCTTTGCTTTCGAACTTCTAGGTTGGCAGGAGCTGGGGCAAGGAACAGAAGCTCACCCGATCATGGGATGCTCAAATCTCGAACCCAGATTGTCAGCTTTCCAGCTGACAAGCTTAGTGTCAACTCACAAAGCATTTCTAGTCTGCTCTCAAATTGCCATGGGCAGCAAGAGGGGAGCACATTTCATGCATACCTTCTTCCAACTTTAGATCTCAGATTACTAAAGCCTGCTTGTGAGTTGTGTTTCTACAGCCTGCAGGAGTGTCTTGTTGGAGAATGTGATTTATGACCCAGACTGAGAGAACGGGGGAAACAGGACCAAAGTTGAGCCTTAACTTATGTGCGGCAGAATAGACTTCACTTGAGTAGATGTTGACATGTTGCTCCTAATAAAAAATTGGATTTCTTTTGAAACTTGGCTCGAGAATCATGAGTTAATTAGGGCATCTGTTGGAACCTTGACACGGGGGCCAATAAACGGAAGCTGGATTTAAGCATGTCAGAGTTTCTGTGTATAGATCAGGGGTGTCAAACTCACATTGTCACGGCAGCATCACATGATGTATTATGACTTTTTTCCCATTCGCTAAACCAGGTGTGGACATGGCCAGTGCATGACGCATCCGGCCTGTGGGCCATGAGTTTGGCAGCCTTGGTATAGATGATTATCAGGTTAGTAATTAGGAATCTGGCTTATTATACATAATGTAGCATTCTACCTGAAGGGACAGATGGATGGTTTGAGAATCTTCCAGTCAAAGTACAGGGGGACTCAGGGTCAAGGAATACTCTGGCTAGTTTCAGTTTATTCTTCATCTATTTCCCACTGATAAAACATATTTTAAAAACCTCACAGTTGGATTACTACACTATTCTTTATCTAGAACTACTTACTTGTTTAAAAGCTGATGCAAAGCACATGTTCATTTGCTAATTTAACTGCAGTTCCTAACTGCATTTAATTGTCGTTCTTAAAGAACTACACAGGTTACTTGTGAGTTATTAGGGCTAATTCTCGAAAACTGATGTGAGTTTATGAAACCTTAAGTGGTCCAGAATGTGTGGTGTCCTGGAGCCTAGTTATACTGCACTGATGTACAACAGTTTATTGTTAGATTTGGAATTTTGTGAGCCAATTGAAAGCAGAGCAGTATCACCCAACACACTGTTCAGAGGTTTGGCAGTAGTGCAATAAAGCCAGTTGAACTAGCTGGTATATATTTATAAGCACACCACTATTCAGAATCCAAATGTTTAAAATACCACCTCCCAGAATATCACCCAGTCCTCCTTGTAGTTCTGCTAAGGGATTGAGCTCAGAGTGCAGCAGACAAAAGTGCTACAGAATCCCATTTGTGAGCACAAAAATCTTCCTCCATTAGTACTCAATTCTTAATGATCACATTGGTAAATCTACTCAAGGTTGATATATTCCGAATCTGGCTCTTTAGATTTGCTGGCTGAGGAATTCTGGGAATTGAAGTCCACGAGTCTTAAAGTTGCCAAGGTTGGAGATCCCTGTTTCACATTATGTTCCCAGAATATGGTAACAGAGCTTCATCATTTGGGTCTCAAGTGAGAATTCTGGATTGATTTGTCCTATAATCTGTTGTTGTTTTTTAGTGGGGGGAGCGGGTTGCTATCCCTGATAGTTTCATAATATATAAAACACAATCCTTTTTTGTACCAACCATATTCTTAGCATATATGTCACCAACCCCATCAGTTTCTTCCACCAATTTATTGGGGGCCACATTCTGACACATGGCATCACTAATATCAACAGCATATACTCTATAAAAAAATCTTATCCAATTCAAAATTGCAATACTGTGTAGATAGTTATGCTAAAAAGAAATATAATAAGGTTATTATGAAATTATAATTTACTTATTTCTAGTGTCTAAATGTTGTTTCAAGGCTTATTTTCTCAAAGCTTTCACATTGCAATAAAATTATTACAAAACTTGCTATAACGAATTTTAACCAAAAGCATCTTATCTTCCTATCAGCCATGGCTTAATTTTGAATAGAAGAAAATTTTAGAAGATATAGCCATACCGGTAACGTTGCTAGCAATTTATAATTAGTTGATTTATGTGAGAAAGTCATTTATATTAATTTGAAATTCTTCCTTCTCCGTTTCTCTTTAAGCAGCACAGCAATGTTAGCATTAGCATTCCCCTAATTCTAACGCGAAAGGAAAGAATATGAGTTTCTCATCAATGACCAAATTGAAAAGCAAGATAACTTGAGTGGGGAGCATGGGTGCACAATCAATAGAAAATTGTTTGCATCATTTCAGTTGTAGGCCACAATTAAATTTATAAATGAGACCACTTTAAGTACTTATAGATTATGGATTGAATCTCAGATGACCACACTTCTTCCTCATGTGGATCCTCATTAATAAAATATAAAGGAAGATTGTAGTCAAATGAAGTGACAGTCTTGCTATACCCCCTAGTGGAAAAGAATTTAAGAAATATGTACTGAAGACATAGCTAACTTCCAGAAGGAAGAATTTTAGGCGGAAGGAAATAACATGGTTTTAAAATTATATCTTCAAACATCATGATTAGATAAGAAATGAGACCAGCTTCTTGTGTTCTGAATAGTTATGTAGATATGTGTGTACATAGCACTCTCATTCTCTCTCGCTCTCTTTTGCTCTGTGTGTGTGTGTGTTCCAATCCATCTGACACCATGAAGTGTGTAAAATCACTTATTTCTAATTATCTAGAAAAATATGAAGGACTTATAGTAAGTATTGGTTAAGTAGACATTTCATGTTTAATTAAATGTCATTTAGCTTTCTTGCTAAGGCAATTCTTTTTATAGAATGATAGCAATTTGGGTAGTGACATTTTTATATTGTATATTAGGTACTGTGGAATTTCACTTAGATCAGGGGTAGTCAACCTTTTTATAACTACCACCCACTTTTGTATCTCTGTTAGTAGTAAAATTTTCTAACCGCCCACCAGTTCCACAGTAATGGTGATTTATAAAGTGTATCATCGTCTGCGCATGCCTCTCGCGCATCATGGATTGGGCTGGGGGGGGGGTGCCGGCTACCAGCTCTGCTTGTCTGTTATAGCTGAGTGGTGTGGAGGGAAATGCGAGAGCTATTCTGGGACTAGACTCTTTTGTTTGTAGTTGCACTATAGCGCCATTTAATTTCACTTATGTAACGTGAACTAAACTTATGCGCGGGCGATACAAATAGTATATTTTCAGAAATTTAAATTGACACAGGGAATTTTATGAAAACCTAATGAAAATGTTTTTAAATAATGCTATGAAATTTTTTTAAAAAGTCAATTAAATTAAAAAAAGGAAAGTGCTTCAGTATCGGACAAAACCCCTACCGCCCACCATGAAAGCTGGAACGCCCACTAGTGGGCGATAGGGATCAGGTTGACTACCACTGACTTACATCATGAAATAAATTAATACAATCTCTTTAGCCAAAAACAAATAATACACATATAATCACTTTTCCTATTTCTAAATATGGACTTGATGTAAGGAAAAAGAAAAAAGAGGATGACCAGCAACAAAGATGATGGATTTAACTGGAGATGGATACAACATTGGAAGCTCTGAACAAGTTGGATACAGATATATATGGAAAAATCTTGTGATGAGTAAGAGTTGGCACTGACTTATTAGCACCTAATCAATAAATCAACAAAAACATTAAAAAGGAAACATACATTTTTATTCTTTCTAAAATATTGCTTATTTCTATTAAATTTTACAACTAGGTAAAATTAGCAAAAATAAATTTAAGACATAGCAATATCACTGAGACTTATATACCACTTCTCAATGCTTTACAGCCCTCTCTAAACAGTTTACAGAGTCATCATATTGCCTCCAACAATTAGCATTCTCATTTTACCAACCTTGGAAGGATGGAAGGCTGAGTAAACCTTGAGCTGGTGAGTATCAAAGTGCCAAACCGCTGGCAGCCAGCAGTCAGCAGAATTAGCTGCAGTACTGCATTCTAACCACTGGGCCACTATGGCTCTTAAATATAATTTCAGTTTTGGCTTTAACCAGTGGTGGTATTCAGCCGGTTTTATCCGGTTCAGGTGAATCAGTAGGGGCGACTGTGGAATGCTCCACCCACCCACGGAGACATCATGATGTCCCATTTTTCCATGTTTTTGGGTCTCTGTGCATGCACAGAAGACCTTGCGCATGAATGGAAGATGGGTGCAGACATTTGGAACCGGTAGGGAAGATAAGTAAATGCGACCCTGGCTTTAACTATTCCAGTTAAATAATAATAGATTGTCTTGATTTTTCTAATTTGTAACTTCTTTTAGCTACATATTGAGCGTGAAAGAAGGAGAAAATGGGCTTTTCACAATCAGAATACCTATTGATATAATTGACTCATGAAAAGAAGTAGATACTTCTTATACTGTGAAATTATCTATCTGAAATATTCTGCAGTAATCCCTGTTGATTAAAACTCTGAAGATTACATTATAATTATACATATATGAAATTGATTTTGAAGGAACCAAATTAATCTCCAAAACTGAACACTATAACAAGAGAATAATTATGGAAGCCATCGAAATAGAGAAACACCCCCACAACATGAACAAACAGGATGACACCTCCCGCCTACCAGACATCTGGAAACTAACCTTAGTCAACAAACTAGTCCCAGCCATGAAAATGGACACCGGACCCAGGATAACACATAACGCCACCACCAATCAACCTCACCAGATTCAAACCCAAACCCATCCCACAGACGAAACACAACACCCATCCAGAAGCCAGACCATGCTGGCACCACTGGCTGCTGTACCCCCCTCCGATCCCCACACAAAGCAAGTTGATGCACGCCAGGAGCACATGACAAGACCTCGGACTCGGAGCCAAACCAAAACCCGGGATGTTGCATCACAGCCATCTGCTCAAGACATCACATCACAGAACTTCAGAGGGCACAACACCAAAGCTCAGGAACAAAAGACTAGGACCACACCCACACAGGATGCTGCAAAACAGCCAACCAATCTGCAAACACCCACTCCATCTACCAATCAAGATGCAACCACACAGCCAACCAACCTGCTCACAGCAGCACTCCCCACCGAAAGCACCAGCCTGAAAATGATGAGTGAGACCTTGTCAAAATGTTGCCAAGATACTCTCAACCTTATACAGGAAAAGACCTGAATATGCCAAGACCTACAAACCTATACCCGTGAAAACCTACGAAAACATATATATACATATCTATAATTAAAATATATAAATACGGGAAGCAGTATGCTCCCTCCCATATTGGGGCAGACCAGGTGCTTCAACAGAAACACACACACAAACACACATATAATATAAATTAATATAAATTAGTTATATTAATTATAATATATTATTTTAATAATAAAAAGTAACAGTAACTTTATCAAAATTGCAATAGAAGCAGTTGAGAACTAACAACAGCAACATTTGAGTTTTATACATTTGCAAGCTTGGTTACATAAACTGGTTTCACATCAATCTGCATACAAATTACCAATAATATCTTTAGATGTCCATCCTTATAATCATATTTGTACAAACACACTTTGAGGGAGATGAAATAGTCTTGAAACATGAAATATTTTAAACACATTAAAATATGTTTTGTGTCATAACCTATCTGCATGCTGAAATGCAATATTAGAATCTGCACGAATGAGTTTTATTAAATGGTTATCAGATTATTCAGATTATTCTATATAACAAGATGACAGTCAAACCAAAGCCTATACAGTAGTTCTTGACTAACCACCACAATCAAGCCCAAAATTTATGTTGCTAAGTGAGATATACATTAAGTAAATTCTGCTTCATTTTATGGCTTTTCTTGCCACAGTTGTTAAGTGAATAATTGCAGTTGTTAAGTTATTGATGTGATTTGTTAATTGAATCTGGCTTCCCCATAGACTTTGCTTGTCAGAATGTTGCAAAAGGTGATCACGTGATCCTGGGACACTATTTATTTATTTATTTATCTATTTATTTATTTATTTATTTTTTATTTATTTTGTCACAACATCATATAAAAAGATTATATAGTATATAAACATATATATGAGTAAATATTAGGAGGTATAAGCATCAATATATATATAGGAAGAAGAAAAGAAAAACAATAGGACAGGAACGGTAAGCATGTTTGTGCGCTTATGCACGCCCCTTATGGTCCTCTTAGGAATGGGGTGAGGTCAATAGTAGAAAGTTTTTGGTTAAAGCTTTTAGGATTATGGGAAGAGACCACAGAGTCAGGTAAAGTATTCCAAGCACTGATGATTCTGTTACAGAAGTCATATTTTCTGCAATCTAGATTAAAGCGGTTGACATTAAATTTAAATCTATTGGTTGGTCTTGTATTATTGCAATTAAAGCTGAAGTAGTCTTTTACAGGAAGGACATTACAATAGATGATTTTATGAGTTAAACTTAGGTCTTGTCGAAGGCGACGGAGTTCCAAGTTTTCTAAGCCTAGGATTTACAGTCTTCATAAAAAAGAACCAATTGCTAAGCATCAAATTTTGATCATGTAACCATGGGGATGCTACAAGCATCATAAGTGTGAAAATTTGATTCAAATTTGTAAATTTGAATAGTCATTAAGCAAACTGTAAGTCTAGAACTAGCTATATATTTCCACTCAAATACAACCTGGTAACATAGCAATTCAAAATACAATTTTCAGAGCAATCCTAAAGGCATTTATCATATAAACATTTCAAGCACATGGAAAGAAAGAAAGCTTCATGAAGGTTCATATGTTGCTTTTAGAAGCTGTCTGGCTTCAAAAGCTATTGCTTTTGAAGAGCTAGTGCTCTTATGCCTTGTTGATAGCAGTGGTGGCATTCAGCCGGTTCTATCCAGTTCCGGCGAACTGGTAGTGGTGGTGGCAGGAAGCTCCGCCCACCTTCTTGGATGTCATCACAACCCGTTTTTGAAGGTCCTGCACATGCCCGGAGGCAGAGTGTGCGAGCAAAGTGGCCACGCACACATGCGTGCTCCCATTTGCAAACCAGTAGCGAAGATAAGTGAATACCACCCCTCGTTGATAGGCATATGATTGGCCATTATTAGGAACGATTAGGCCAGTAGGAACCATCGATAGAAACAAGACTACGGGCTAGCCAGATTTTTTTATTATTATTCAAGGATTCTTCCTCTGTTCTAGTATTGCAACCAGGTTTTATGTATGTTTTGAAAATACTAGTTTAAAATATATCTTGCCTTTCTAGTGATAATGATTTCTTGCAATCTTGCATGGACCATTCTACATTTCAGAGCAATTTCTGCATCTCTGATATGCAAAAATGCAGCTTTCGCCAGCTTACATCTTCTTCCAGACTGAGTTGAAAGGGGCACATCAAATAACATCAAGTAAAAGATTTCAACAAGGTACTTTAGTTTTTCAATTTGGACCTCATAAATGATGAAAAACTTGCATGGTCTTTTTTCATGTTTTGTCTTATTATACAGTAAAAGCTCAATTCTCACCTCAAATACTCTGTTTATGTCTGAAGAGAACATTGTAAGAAAAAGCCATATTTAAGAAGAATAGATAGTCACAGCAGCTATTTAAAAAACAGATTATGTTTCATATGATAGGTCTGTACAGAGAGAATATGAGAGAATATGATAGCATTTTTCAAGGGTATTTGAAAGGGTATCGTTATTATTGTTGTTGATACAGTTGTTATTCTATATTGCAAGGTGCTTTCTCACTGGCTAATAGGGAAATCGACCTAATACTAAGAGTTGTTCAACAACCTTGTTTTTCTTTTTGAAGACTGAAGAAGAGAAACATAAATTTTTCTATGCAAACACCAAATCTATTTATTAAATAACACCTATCTTTATCTCCTATTACATTGCAAACAAACAACAGAGGCCACAGGCATTCACAATTCAATTATAATATCAGACCTTCCCTCAGGGCTGATGTTCTTAACTGGGGTTTATTTTGTGGGTAGGGCTTATATTATAAGCATTCTGAAAAATCATGCTAGGGCTTATTTTCTGGTTGGGTCTTATTTTTGGGGAAACACGGTATGTAGGACAGCCCAGGAGGAAGCTAACCACCATACTGCAAGAACATAAGCAAGCATTCAGACTGGGAGACCCAAACTCATTGCAATGAACAAGAACATACATTTATTTTTGCCGTTTCTAAGATTGTTGACTGTGCAGGTACAAAGATAGCGAGGGTAATTATTGAAGCCTGGGAAACAGGCCCCTTGTCAGTCAACAGAAGTGCTGATTTACCACTAGTTTATCAGGTATTTAGGAGCTGAGGGCTTGGCAGCACAAGAAAGCAACAGCCAATTGCCTGCCATCAATCCTCCAATCAACCAATAGGAAGGCACCACATAATTACAAATCATAGAATAACCCAAAGCACATATTCCAGTAAAGAGTACCATAGTTCCCTGAGGAGAGGTTCCAGCTAGAGTCCAAAAGCTCAGATGATTAAATCTCTGGTCCCAGTGACCAACCAGATTGGATCTTGCAACATTATCCTGGGACGTATGTATTTGCCTTCATTCATGCTTTTTATTTACTTCTTCTGACAAATATTTATTCCTTACAATGGTCTACATGTAACCTATTATCTTTCTAGCAGCATTTCCAGATCACAATGTTTCTCCATTTTTTAATCTTTAGTATGAATTCTATTAAAGAAATTCAGTTTGGTGTAGTGATTAAAATGCTGACCTAGAGACTTCCGGTTGATGTCGTGGCAGGAATGGCTGGAAAATAGTGGAGCTCTGCTGGGCTCCAAGAAATGCAGCCAGCAACTGCTTGAGGGGAGACCCTACAGGGTCAAGTGTCCCTGGAGGGTTGGTGAAGAAAGGAGAGGCACTTTGTCTGCAATTTCCTCATTGATCTGAAGAAAGCTCTCCTGAACAGCAACAGGGACAATGGCCATCTTGGTCTGTCACAAGCTGGGACAACCAGGACACTAAGATCTTGTGCTGGAATGGTACATGGACAGAGAAGTGATACTGTGTGAGATAACTTCCAATTTTTATCCCAAAGATTTAACCGATGTTAAAAAATTTAAAAAAACTCCAAATAGTAAGAAAGCGGCAATTGAATTTATGGAGAAAGATTAAAGACAAAAAATTAAAGAGAAAAACTAAAGATTAAAGACTCAGACACAGACACAGAAGAAATATTTAAAGGATGTTTTAAAACACAGAAAGCCTAGACAAAGGCAAACAACATTGTGAAAAGAAATTGCTTTTCTAAACTCTATCTTCAACTCCTCAGAATGGCTGACAGTCAGCTGCTTTGACAATTACACTCTGTTGAATGCTGGAATTGGGAGCAGGGGAGCCATCTACTGGAGGAAGATTACTGCAACGTGGGAAATTTGAGTGAAAGTGATGAAAGGAGAGAAAGCAAACAACACCTAGAAGGTTATTTAACCTTGACTTTATCTTAGTAGGCAATTGGAAATATCTACTGAGCTGTTTGAAGATTTTTAAAGCAACTGAACTATAAATACCGAAAGTATATTGAACCATTCATTGAAAGATGGATTTGAAAGATTTGAGGAAGTCTGGTGGGCCAAGCTGGATTTGATTTACTAACATCATCTGATAAATTATCCTACAAGGCAAAAGAAGAAAAGCAATAGAAAGGGGGGGAAGGGGGGAGAGAAAAAGAAGAAAAGACAAATAAGACTCTAATATTTGGACAATTGGAGAGGTGTAATTTAGAATAGAATAGAATAGAATAGAATAGAATAGAATAGAATAGAATAGAATAGAATAGAATAGAATAGAATAGAATAGAATAGAATTTTTTATTGGCCAAGTGTGATTGGACACACAAGGAATTTGTCTTGGTGCATATGTTCTCAGTGTACATAAAAGAAAAGATACCTTCATCAAGGTACAACATTTACAACACAAATGATGGTCAATATATCAATATAAATCATAAGAATTACCAGCAACAAAGTTACAGTCATACAGTCATAAGTGGAAAAAGATTGGTGATGGGAACGATGAGAAGATTAGTAGTAGTGTAGATTTAGTAAATAGTTTGACAGTGTTGAGGGAATTATTTGTTTAGCAGAGTGATGGCCTTCGGGGAAAAACTGTTCTTGTGTCTGGTTGTTCTGGTGTGCAGTGTTCTATAGCGTTGTTTTGAGGGTAGGAGTTGAAACAGTTTATGTCCAGGATGTGAGGGATCTTTAAATATTTTCACGGCCCTCTTCTTGATTCGTGCAGTATACAGGTCCTCAATGGAAAGCAGGTTGGTAGCAATTATTTTTTCTGCAGTTCTAATTATCCTCTGAAGTCTGTGTCTTTCTTGTTGGGTTGCAGAACCGAACCAGACAGTTATAGAGGTGCAAATGACAGACTCAATAATTCCTCTGTAGAACTGAAACAGCAGCTCCTTGGGCAGTTTGAGCTTACTGAGTTGGCGCAGAAAGAACATTCTTTGTTGTCCTTTTTTGATGATGTTTTTGATGTTAGCTGTCCATTTTAAGTCTTGCGATATGATAGAACCTAGAAATTTGAAGGTTTCTACTGTTGATACTGTGTTGTCTAGTATTGTGAGAGGTGGAAGTATGGAAGGGTTTCTCCTAAAGTCTACCACCATTTCTACGGTTTTGAGTGTTCCAGATTGTTTTGGTTGCACCACAAGGCTAGTTGTTCGACCTCTTGTCTATATGCGGATTCGTCATTGTCTCGAATGAGACCAATCACTGTTGTGTCATCTGGAAACTATAAAGACTTAAAGTATATATTTATAGCTTTCAAGGACTAGAAAGCTAGAGGATTTGGAGGAATAATTCTAGGATTGATAAATTTTATTAATAATTGACTTTTTGTGAGTTTTTTTAGATATTGGAACACTGGAATATTAGAGATATATTGAATAGTTTTTAATATATTAATTTGGTACACAATGATTCAGAAGGAGACAATAAAGTTCTATAAAGAAATTTTAACGATGGATAAAAGTTTTTTTGAATGAGTGACAAAGAATCATAAGGAGATCATGGGATTGTCTAAAGATAAAGAAGTGAGTGTAGAAGATCCTCAACAAATGGTATGAAAAGATGAACAAAATATTCAGAAGATAGATGAGAAATAAGAAGGAGTGATGGAGGAGATAAATCAAAATAAGCTACAAGAAGACAAAAACAATAAAAAGACAATAACAATAAATACTAAGAATCGACAGGTGATTCCTTAAGAGCTTACAATAGTACAGAGGGAAAAAAAGATGACTTCCCAAAAATAATGAAAGGGTTATAGATGGGCATCTAAATTATGCAGCAAAAGGAGATAAGGGGTAAGGCAGAGGGAACATTCAGTCTATGTAAAAATATTAGAACGAAATATAGGATCCCAAGAGAGAAATATTAAAAAATCACCAAAAAGTCAATAAATGATAAAATTCTAAAAAGGCTGAGAGATGACAGATAGAGACATAGTATCTTGTAAATACTGTGATTGTATTGAAAACTAATAGAAACAAATAGAAAGTATAAATTGGGAAAATAGTAACACATATAGATATGTAATTAAATTTATTATAACCATAAGTATACTACGGTTAGGAAGTGGAAGATTGTGATTAGGCATATTTAAATATATTATTATGATTAACAGTGTGCAAAAATATATTGGAATCTATAGCTTTTAAAGACTACAAATTCAGGGGATTCAGAGATATAATACAGAAATGTAATGGATGTTGAAATATATTTTTGGAGAAAGCAATAAAGAATTATAAAGAGAGAATAGTACTGTTAAGTAGTACTGTTAAGATAAAGAGATGAATATGGAAGAAACCCAACAAGTGGGGAAAAAATAAGTACAAATTGGGGGGAAAGTATTATACATATCTAAAAGAATATATAATTATAACAAGCATGTTAAGGTTAGAAGTTGGAAGATAAAAACTATGTATACGTAATAGTATTATTACTGTTAGCACTTTGTAAAAAATTTATTGACCAAGTCATTTACACTGTCTAAAAATATGTTGGTTGTTAAAGGAAAACTGCAAATAAAACATATATAAAAATAATAATAATAATTCTGACCTAGAAAGTGAGTTCTAAACCTCCCTTTGTGGGGAGTCACTCTCTCTTTCAGAACAAGTCACCTTATAGGGTTGTTGTGTTGGGGGAAATAGCAGTATTCAGTTCACCAACTTGAGTTATATATAAACAAAGATGAGAAAAATATACTGATAGTAGTGTGTGCAAATTCACCTGTAGGTAGTCCTTGACCTACAACCATTTGTTTAGTGACCATCTGAAGTTATAACAGCACTGAAAAAGATGACTTATGGCCAGATTTCACACCATCAACCATTGCAGCATCCTCACAGTCAAACTTCAGCCGCTTAGCAATTGCCATGTCCCAGCATCATGTGATCACCATTTTTGACTTTCCCAGCTGGCTTCTGACAAGCAAAGTCAATGGGGAAAGCCAAATTCATTTAACAATTGCATGATTCACTTATTAACAGCAGTGATTCACTTAACAATTGTAGCAAGAACAAAAAAAGGTTGCAAAATGGGACACAATTCATTTAACAACTATCTTACTTAACAATGGAAATTTGGGGCCCAATTGTGGTCGTAAGTCGAGGAGTACCTATATATGCTATTTTTTAATTTATATACCATGCATCCCCAACAAACCAATTGGCTCAAAGCAGTTAACGGAATAGGGTAACAATCAACACCAAAATAAAATAATACTCAAAACTAAATAGAAATAGTTGTGCCATCTTCATTGCCTGCCAAGCCATTACATCATGGTTTTATCTCTGCTCTTAATTAGCTCCTCAAATTCCAGAAAATTCAACAAATAGTTCTTGCAATAGTTCAATACAAGCCAACTATCATGATCTTTTATTAATAATATTAATTTTCAAATGCAAATTCCTCAGTAGTTAATCAAACAATATTTTAAATATTTTTTGCAAACCATTTTGGTTTTCAGGGAAAAGCAAAATAATACACATACATTCAAGTTCCCAACAAACCAACCTCCAAACTCATCCCAAGGATGTATGTAGTTGTACATTAACCACAAATACATTAAACAATAAAAGAAACACTGCACATTATAGTCTTTCTCCCTGCTCAAAATTTAATAATTCATTAAGCATTCAATTTTGCTTTCATACACTTTTTACATCTACGTCATATAACTGACATACTAACATTCTGCAGCTAAATCTTGGCTTACTAATCTATCTATCTATCTATCTATCTATCTATCTATCTATCTATCTATCTATCTATCTATCTATCATCTATCTAGAATAAAATAGAATAGAATAGAATTTTATTGGCCAAGTGTGATTGGACATACAAGGAATTTGTCTTGGTGCATATGCTCTCAGTGTACATAAAAGAAAATATACGTTCATCAAGGTACAACATTTACAACACAATTGATGGCCAATATATCAATATAAATCATAAGGATTGCCAGCAACAAGTTATAGTCATACAGTCATAAGTGGAAAGAGATTGATGATGGGAACTATGAGACAATTAATAGTAGTGCAGATTCAGTAAATAGTCTGACAGTGTTGATGGAATTATTTGTTTAGCAGAGTGATGGCCTATCTATCTATCTATCTATCTATCTATCTATCTATCTATCTATCTATCTATCTATCTATCTATCTATCTATCTATCTAAAAGCCAAATACCACTCACTCTTTGCGAAATCTCCAGAATGGTAAAGTCTACAAACTTGAAATGTGGCACCTATGTTCCTCTTGTCTTCTAGGTGCTCGCTAAGAAAGGATTTTTTGAAATGATCATCAGATCATTAGTATTTCATACAGAGTATTATATTCACACGCTCTGATGCTAAGGATTTAAATGTTCTATTTGTCCTCCCCACCTGAAAGGAGCTCTGTCCTAACTGCCAGTTGCCTTATATTAACACACTCTGATGCTAAGGAACTAAACATTCTACTCCCCCTCCCCACCTGAAAAGAACTCTGTTCCAACTGCCAGTTGCCTTATATTAACATGCTCTGATGCTACCCCTTTGCTAAACTCGGCATAGACGTGGCCAGCATGTGATTCCTCTAGACTGCAGGCTGGGACATTCTACTCCCACTCCCCCTCTGTTCCAACTGCCTTTATTAACATGCTCTGATGCTATAGAGTTACACATTCTACATTAAGTTTCACACTGTAAGTGTCAATTTATCACATCCGATCACATAGTTTCGTAGTGAAGCACGGGCATTCTTCAAAACCTGCTGAAGAACAAGTCTGGTAAGGGACACACAGTATGGACTTTGCAATGCTTGCAATATAATTTATATAGTACTGTTGCACTGGTAACTAACATGAATTTTCTTTTAGTTAATTAGCCTTATTTCTCTTCCCCCTTCAAATACAGTATATTGTTAGTAATTTGCCATAAGCCTTAACCTTCAAGAAGAAAAAAAGCCTTTTCTTTTAGAAACTAGGACTGGCTGAAGTGTTTGATACATTATAAATAAAATACTTTCCTTTTCTGCTGTTCCCAAGCTTCAATGAACAAAGCAAGTATTTGAACACAGTGCTGAGAAAAGCACTGTGAATGTGTCTTTATCAATGCCCATTCTGCCTTTTTTTTCCTTTACAAATGTTTCTTTTACTTTTATTCAGAATACAGTTCTCTTTCCAATTCATATTATTATTGAACATGTAATTTTTCATGATGTAACTGAATAGATGATTTTTCTAATCCAATCAACTTTTACTTTGAAGTATCTTTGTTGTATAAACTATAAAAAGAAATACAAATCTCATGTTTCCTCTCTTGTAAAAGAATTATTTTTTTTATCTTGGAGCATTCTAAATTAATCGTAAATTAAATGGTTTTTTTGTTCCAGTATTTTAACTGGGGCTTAGCATATGGAAGCAGGAACCTAGAGCCACATTGGCTATCATTAGTCTGCTTATCCACTGCTCAATATAAAGTGACACTTGTCTTCCCAAATTTGGCTGTCCTTGATCAGAGTTATGCCAAAATCCTTACAAAATCCTGTCTGGAAGTTGAGTCATGGCAATTGGACTTATAATAATAATAATAATAATATCACTTGTTTCCTTGTTGATTTGAGACATTTTGTTTTCCATCCAAGTAGCTTCTTCAGTCTGAGCAAGTTGGTTAGGAGAATCAGATAGTCATTGGAATGTACCAACTGCCAAAATCCCTTAGCGGTATTCCCCCACCAACCTCATGATTTCTTCCCCAAATAAGCAGCTCAAATCAACAAGAAAATAAGTCCAGTTACCATGTCTCAACATTCAGACAATTGGGTATGTGGATGAATGATAATTTTTATTGACATATTGCCACACATTTTGAGGAAGGCACCCAGAGGTTGGTGCAGGAATACACCTAAGAATTTTAGGACCTGGTACATTCCTACAGCTCTCTGCCTACTCAGATTTCCCTAGCACTTTATTCAGAGTAAAGAAGTTGCCTGAATAGGCAGCAAAATGTCTCAAACCAATATATATATGCGAAATACCACTCATGCATTATCACAAACCGTAAAGCCTACCACTCACGCATTATCGTCGTGAGCTAAAAACATATTTATTCATTCAAGCAGGACTGGCATAAATAGTTGATTTTAAATTGGGGTTTTAGTAATATTTTAAATTTTTAAATCTTTTAAATTATCGGCCGTTTAGTAATAGTTTATTTTAAATTCTTTTAATTGTATATATTCTGTATTTTATTCTGGCTGTACACCGCCCTGAGTACTTCGGGAGAAGGGCGGTATAAAAATCTAATAAAATAAATAAATAAATAAATAAATTATCTCCAGAACTGTAAAGCCTACAAACTTGCAATTTGGCATGTACGTTTCTCTTGGCTTCTAGGTGCTGTTTAAGAAAAGCTTTTTTGAAATGACCATCAGATCATTAGTATTTCTTATATTTTTATTAACACGCTCTGGTGCTAGTTAGACGTTCTACTCCCCCTCCACAGGGGGTGTAAGAACTCTGTTCCAACTGCCACTTGGGCATGGGTGTGGCCAGTGCATGACTCATCCAGCTCACAGGCTGGGAGTTTAGAAATTCTACTCCCCCTCCCCATCTGAAAAACACTCTGATGCTAAGGAGTTAGACCAGCAGTAGTCAACCTGGTCCCTACCGCCCACTAGTGGGTATTCCAGCGTTCATGGTGGGTGGTAGGGGTTTTGTCTGATACTGAAGCACTTTCTGTTATGTATTCATGTTTGTGCCTTTAAATATTTGAGCGGGAAATCAGCACGTTGCTGATTGGACGAAGCCTCCAGTAGAACTGTATAAAAGGAGAGGTTTTTCTCCCAGCCAGTTGCTGGGTTCACCCTATATTAAAGAGCTGTTGTCACTACCCTGGTCTCCAGCCTCGTTACTTCCAGAACTTAACATTGGCGACGAAGGTGGGATCTCGAGGCTAAGGAGAACCAGAACCGAGCTGAAGCACGATAGACCCGAACCCAGCAAACTCAGGGCAGAAAAGCGGAGATGGCCAGTTACACTCCGCCCGCACCATTTGACCCGGCTAAGGAGAAATGGGAGCGTATGACCCGTTTCGAAAGCTTTCTAGAAGCCAACGAACTGCAAGGAGTTCCAGATAACCGAAAAAGGGCTTATTTCTTAAGCCACTGTGGTCCGGAGGTCATTGATATCGCGGAAGCCCTGGCAGAGCCAACGCCGTTGCAGTCGGTGTCATGGCCAACTCTACAGACTTTACTAAAAAACCACTTCGCACCAACGCCGTCCAAATACGTGCGGCGGTTTGAATTCGGAGAGCGAAGGCAGATGGAGGGCGAAACCATCGCCGGTGACTACATGGCCGCCCTAAGAAAAGCGTCCAAGGACTGCGGATACGCGACCTAGACGAGGTGCTCCTCGAGCAACTCATCCGAGGTCAAAGACATCCGTTTGCGGCGGCGGCTGCTAGCAAAGAGCAACCTAACGCTGGCCACCGCTCTGGGCGAAGCCAGAGCACATGAAATGTCCACCCAAGCGGCGGAGACTCTGCAGAAGCCTGTCCCACCAAAGGCGGCGAAGGCAACCCGGTGCACCAGGAGGAGGTTCAGACCGAATCCGGCGGTGAAGATGAGGAAGGGTCTGCCGAACCGAGAAAGCGACAAAGGGGACAGAGAGGAATCACGGAAGCTGCGGTGGTCAACACCAGCGCAACGCTGCAAGTTTAAGGACGCGACCTGCGGTGTGGGAAGAAAGGGCACCTAGCTCAAGTTTGTCGAGCGGCCCAACCTTCCGCCGAAATTCAAATCGACCAATCAGAGCGGAATCGGCAAGGCGACCCGCGATTGGCTCAAACAAAAAGGCGTGATTCCAACCAAACAACTGTGGTCATAGGCGCGCCTCGACCGAGTGGAGAAGAAGATCTTCACCAAGCCAAAATAGAGGGAGTACGGTGCGGCTTGAAGTAGACACGGATCAGCGATCACCATCATGTCCTGGGACACTTTGGCGAAGTCACTGCCGTGTCGAAGCGCCACCTGCAAGCACAACGCTACGAGTCCACGACTACCAGGGAATCGCATCCCTGTTCGAGGACCACCTCCGTCCGAGTCGTACGGTCCACACAAGAAGACCCTGCCCATCACGATCGTCGAAGGAACTCTGCCCAGTCTGTTGGGACTAGACTGGTTTCGTGCCCTGGGCATGGGAGTGACTGGCATCTACAGAAGTGACTGTAACCTGAAAGACATTCTCTTTAACGAGTTCAAGATGTCTTCAAGGACTGCCTGGGCAAGTACAAGGGGACCCCTATTTCCTTCAACTTAGACCCCAGGTAGCCCCCATTAGGCTTAAGGCGAGGAGAGTCCTTTGCCCTAAAACCAAAAATCGATAAGGAGCTGGACAAGCTCATAAATCAGGGATTTTGGTGCCAGTCGATCACGCAAAGTGGAGACGCCAATCGTCACCCCAATAAAGCCGGACGGGTCAATTAGAATTTGCGCTGACTACAAGGCGACGCTTAACAAAGCCTTACAGAAAAGCGCTTACCGGTTCCGTGGTGCAACACTTATTGCACTCTTTGGGGCAAGGGCAAGTCTTTGCAAAGTTAGACTTGGCCCAAGCCTACCAACAACTGCCAGTAGCGCCGCACAGTCAAGCCCAAACGATTGTAACGCACAGGGGGCCTTCAAGTGCACCCGATTGCAATTTGGGGTTAGTGTGGCACCAGGGCTGTTCCAAAACCTAATGGAACGACTACTGCAGGGCTCCCAGGGTAGTTCCCTACTTGATGATGTCCTAATTTCAGGGAAAACATAGAGGAATTGGGAGGCGGTTAAGAAAGGTTTGGGCATTTTCCGGACAGCGGATTAAAAGTTAAGGCAAACAAATGCCAGATAGGGGTCGAATCCGTCGATTTCTTGGGCTACGGATAGACAAGAAAGGAATTCACCCCACTGAGAGCAAGGTTAAGGCAATTAGGAAGGCTCCAGCGCCCAAAAACAAAGCAGAGCTGCAGGCATTCCTGGGATTGGTGAATTTTTACGCGGTCTTTTTAAAGAACAAAGCAACCGTTGCGGAACCGCTGCATAGGCTCTTAGGAAAAAATACTGTTTGGTCTTGGGGAAAGTCGGAAAATAGGGCTTTTGAAGCAGTAAAGAACCTGCTCTCAAGTGATAGCCTGCTCATCCAATATCACAACTCATTACCCCTAGTGCTGGTTTGCGATGCCTCCCCTTATGGGGTGGGGGCTGTACTCAGCCATAGACTTCCAAACGGCACAGAAGCCCCTATAGCTTTTTACTCTAGAACGTTGTCCTCCCCAGAGAGAAACTACAGCCAGCTAGATAAAGAAGCACTAGCCATTGTGTCAGGGGTTAAAAAATTCCACGAATATGTCTTTGGGCGGAATTTTGAAATCGTGACTGACCACAGACCGCTACTAGGATACTGGCTGGCGATCACCAACGCCTGTGGCACTTTCGCCACGACTGACCCGATGGACTATATTCCTAGCCGCTTATTCGTACAAGCTGCAGCATCGACCAGGAAAAGAAGTGGGGCATGCAGACGCGTTAAGCCGATGCCCACTACCAGGGGCAACCGACGACCCCACTCCGGGGACGCCCATTCTACTTATTGACTCTTTGGACTCTGGCCCAGTCACATCTAAGGAAGTGGCTCGGGCATCATACCGGGACATTGTGTTAAGGACTGTACTCGGTTGGGTACAGAGAGGGTGGCCGCTGCGCCCGGGCGAACGGTTCAAAGAATTTGTTAAAAAACGAGATGAGCTCTCGGCTCAAGGGGGGTGCCTGTTATGGGGTGATCGTGTAATAATTCCTGATAAATTAAGGGGAAAGGTATTGGACCTCCTCCACGAGGGTCACCCAGGGATCGTAAGGATGAAGGGGTTAGCTAGAAGCTATGTGTGGTGGCCACTCATGGACGCAGAGATTGCTGAGAGGGTAGGGAAATGCCAGGCTTGCCAAGAGTCCAGACCTCTACCCCCAACGGCCCCAGTCAGGGAATGGGAAAAGCCCCAAGGGCCCTGGTCAAGAATCCACATTGGTTTTGCTGGCCCTTCCACGCCAAACGTTCCTAGTGGTTGTTGATGCATTCTCTAAATGGTTGGAGATCATACTCATGAAATCCACTACGGCCAAGCAGTAATCGCAGCCCTGCGCCACCTATTTGCAACTCACGGGTTGCCGGACACTCTGGTGTCCGACAATGGGCCTCAATTCACGGCAGCCCAGTTTGAAGAATACCTGGCAGAGGAGGGCATCCGACATGCCCTCTCTGCGCCTTTCCACCCTGCGTCGAATGGCCTTGCAGAGCGCTCCGTCCGGAGCGCTAAGGAGGCATTGTCCAGGCTCAAGCCAGGTGACTGGCAAACAAAGATAGACTTTTCCTAGCCGTCCAGCACAGAACCTCAAGCACGGCCACCGAAAAGCCCAGCCGAATTACTAATGGGACGGAAACTCCGATGCCCACTTGACCGCTTGAATCCCATTACACACCAGAGGGTTACAAGGGGAACTAGAAAAGACAAGGAAATGAGCATAGGCGACGGGGTGTGGGCCCGAAACTATGGGGACGGCCCTAGTTGGTTCGCAGGACAAATAATAAAGATAACCGGCCCAAAATCGTACGTGGTAGAGCTACCAGACAACCGAGTGTGGAGGCGCCACATAGATCAGATAAGGAAACGAATAACTGATCAAACCGAACCAAATGAAACAGATCATGACCAATACCAATTTGAATTCACAGCTGACAATGACCCGGGGGAGGCGCAAGACTTAGCTGAGGTCCCAGAGTTCCAGCGACGCCATCAGGTTCGAGGCAAACAGCAGGGACAGTTTCAAAATAATCCAAGGCCGGATGGCCAAGAAAAAGAGTCGGCCAATAATCCGGAGCCCGTTGGCTCAGAGAAAGAGCTGGGAGGAGAAAACAGCCCCTCCGACCAGCTCAAAACACCACCCAGAACTGAACCGCGCAGGTCAGAAAGAACTAGGAGACGCCCAGGTTATTTGCGTGACTACGTCGAAAAATAACATGTAAATAAATATGTAAATAGAGGCAAAGTGTTTTCTGGGAGGGGAGGAGTGTTATGTATTCATGTTTGTGCCTTTAAATATTTGAGCGGGAAATCAGCACGTTGCTGATTGGACGAAGCCTCCAGTAGAACTGTATAAAAGGAGAGGTTTTTCTCCCAGCCAGTTGCTGGGTTCACCCTATATTAAAGAGCTGTTGTCACTACCCTGGTCTCCAGCCTCGTTACTTCCAGAACTTAACACTTTCCTTTTTTTTATTTAATTGACTTTTTAAAAAAATTTCATAGCATTATTTAAAAACATTTTTATTAGGTTTTCATAAAATTCCCTGTGACAATTTAAATTTCTGAAAATATACTATTTGTATCGCCGGTGCATAAGTTTAGTTCATGTTATGTAAGTGAAACTAAATGGCGCTATAGTGCGACCGCAAAGAAAAGAGCCTCGTCCCAGAATAGCTCGCACATCTCCCCCCACACCACCCAACTGTAACAGACAAGCAGAGCTGGTAGCCGGTGCCCCCCCCCAACCCCAATCCACGATGCGTGAGAGGCATGTGCAGACGATGATACACAGCGCATTACTGTGGAACCGATGGACGGTTAGAAAATTTTACTACTAACAGAGATACAAAAGTGGGCGGTAGGTATAAAAAGGTTGATTACCCCTGAGTTAGACTGAGGGAGAGAAGGGGATAAGATAGGAGATGCTTCTGTGGGGCAAGCCTGCGGTAGAGAAGGGGATAGGAGAGGATCAATGGGGCCAGCCTGAGGGAGAGAAGGGGAGAGGAGAGGCTTTGGAGGGAGAAAAGAGGCGATCGTAACTATTCATTAATTTTCAAGCTGTAAGTGTCAATTTATCAAGCCCGATCACATAGTTTCATAGCAGAGCATGGGTATCCAGCTAGTAGGGAAATAAATACAGCTTCCACGACTCAACTTCTAGACAACTCTATCTGGATGACTGAGAATCTTTGTCAATATCTGTCTCTTCCTTTCACTTTTATTTTTGCTATTTGCATTCATCATCATATCAAGATGCAGCCTTCACCCAGACATTAAGCAAGTGGCATAGTATTGACTAAGGAATGTAGTGGCTTAGTGGGTAAGACACTTAGCTTGTCAATCAAAAGGTCGGCAGTTCGAATCCCTAGTGCCGCGTAATGGGGTGAGCTTCCATTACTTGTTCCAGCTTCTGCCAACCTAGCAGTTTCGAAAGCACGTAAAAATGCAAGTAGAAAAAATAGGGACCACCTTTGGTGGGAAGGTAACAGTGTTCCATGCACTTTTGGCATTGAGTCATGCCAGCCACATGACCATGGAGACGTCTTCAGACAGCGCTGGCTCTTTGGCTTTGAAACGGAGATGAGCACCGCCCCCTAGAGTCAGGAATGACTAGCACGTATGTGCGAGGAGAACCTTTACCTTTACCTATAGTATTGACATTCCATAAGCAAACCAGATCAATTTTTTAATATACTGCCACTATCCCTATTTTGCACCATACCATTTTTCTATATTTTCACAGCATTTATGACTTACTTTTCATCAAGATTTTCTTAGACACTAATATTTATAGCATTTATTTCAGCCCCATTCTTATATGTAACACTATCATTCCATCACAATCTCTAAAAGTACTAGAAGGCACTTCCTAAACAAACAAACAAACAAACAAACAAACAAACAAAACATTAAAACAGAACAAAAACCCTAAATCATTTCATTGCTTTTATTTTGAATTCCATTTACTCTGCTGCAGGCTCCTTATTTAGTTATTTCTACAGTTTCAAAGTAATTTTTTATTATTATTTCCACTAAAATTGATTTGTATTTTCAGTTTCCTTTATTCCTAATCCTTCCTTCCTCTCTGACTTACATATTTTTGGCTATATGTATTTATACATTTTCTTTCATATATTTTTTCAACATTTCTTCTTACATAAATTTCTCCCTCATCATCAGCCTCTCTCTCATTATTATTTTATGTAGCATCCTTTTTCAAATTTCCTCTTAACTCCACACATTTCGGAGGCACCCTGCTATGTAATTCTTTTCATTCTGTTCCAAGAAGCTTTTACATCTTCTTTTCTTATATCTACTTTCCATTCATTCTCAAGGGAAATCAATTTATCCTCTAGTACTTTTTCATACAGGATCCTTTAATTTCTTATACTGTAGTCATTTACTTTTCTTCAGTTTTATTTTTTTCCTTTTCTTCCATGTCTATTTTTTCCCTGAGTTACACTCTTGACATTCAGAACTATTTCATATCCAAAACCTCCCATCCTCTCCGATTCTACATTCTTATTTTAGTTTTTTTATCAGACAATCAAGTCAATCATGCTTTTAGCTTAATATTAATTTCTTTGCCATGCATACTCATGAATAAACATATTCATAAACCACACATTCAAAACAAAATACATTTTAAAAATAGATACTTACTAAGCAATCACTATTAGCATTCATTTTTTATTTTCCAAATCACTTATTTTTATATACCCTCTATCTCCACCATATATTTATGGTTTTTAACAAAATATCACACCACACCTCAATCACCTATATTACGTACATAATTTTTCCAAAAACCTCATACTTAGTTTTTCTATTATTACCATTCACTAGAGCATAACACACAACTATCACCAGCTAATGAATTCCTGTTTTCGTAACTATTCATAATAATTGAAGCCAATATCAATTCGTATTTATTGACATACATATTATTGCCTTTTATACCATAATTAAACTACACCTTCACCTCGCTGCATCTACTTAATTTCACAAAATTACATTATTTATTCATATTTATTACATTTTTCTCCTTTCTCTTAGTTCACTAGGGAGCCACAGCAGAGGGATGAAAGAACCACATGCGGCTCCAGAGCTGCAGGTTGCTGACCCCTGTTCTAGATAGTTAAAAGATAATGTGTCTCCATAGCTTGAAGCTACTGACTTGATTGAATAATCCTCATGTGTGTTTTTCCTCTTTTACATCATTTTTAATGTGACAAGCCATCTCAAGACAATAGAATTACTGAGCGGGATTATACTTTGGTTTGTTTTTTGTCTGTCACATCACAGGACAAATTCCAATATTGATGTAGAAATTTAGGAAAAGGAGACATTAACAGAAAGATTTCTATTGCACATACTTGATATCAGCAAATGCTGTCATCTGGAGCTTCAGAAGACCAGCAACTTCCTTTATTAAGTCCAAACCTTTTTCTTCACTCAGTGGGCTGTTGAAAAGAAGCAAGAAAATAGCATTACAAAAATGGATCTCATCAATACATGAGAGGCTAAAAATCCCCAAAGACTTATCACCTTAGTGTGTTAGGTAGGTTGAAAGGCAATGCTTACAGTATTCCTGTCACATAGTGATTGCGATATCAAGGGAAATGGGATCAGGTGCTTTCCCAGGCATGATGAATCACCTGAATTTTCCAGCAATAAGACAAACAATAAGGTGTAAATGGAATTGTTAGGAAGTGTAATGGGTCCAATGATGCAGGGACCGGTTCATCTTGGTCCTCAATAAAAAAATGTAATGCAGTTTAAGAAGAAAGAGAAGAGAAAGGGAAAAACGATGTAGGAGAAAAATGGCAAGATGAAGCTAGTGACAAACAATGGAAGTAAATTGCAAGCCTCTATCAAATGGAGAAGGAAAAATCTACCTCCCCATTCATTAGCTGCTAAATGAATTGCCCAGCAAATGTCAAAAATGTTATAAATTCAAGAATTAAAAAAAAGAGACAGAACCATCTTGCAGGCAGTAATTGAAGAGGAGAGATGCATCTGGTGCTTTGTAAAGATCTTGTGTTCGGACTTTACTGGATATTTTATTTTATTTTTAACAGGACAACGGGATAGCAATATGTTGTCTACAGCATTTTAAATCAACTAAGATTGCAGTACATTTATATAATTCCAGCAATTAAGAAAACAGGGTATTCAAAACACATACATGTATGAAATAATATAGCCTTTTCCACCCATCATACACAATTCACTATAGAAATGCTCATGTTATGTTACAAAATGATGTTTGCAAAAACAGTAGTTTTAATTAGGGGGAAAAAGAAAGAGAAATTAAGCTCAAAGGAATATAGTTCAATTCCCACCCCCCTCCAGTCTTGTGCCTTAGAAATGTGTTGACCATATATTTGGATAAGAATGCAAGGTATGGCAAATAGCAATATTATTACTGTCTGCCATCCAATGCCACTCTAAATTGAGTGGCACACTAAATAAATACATACAAACAAATATAAATAAATAATACATACTGTTAAGTGAGGCAGATGATCTGAATACAGCTCTCCTAAAGCATATGGCTCTCAGGAATTAGAGATTTAGCAACAGTGGGAGATTTCAATTATCTGAATAGCTATTGGAAAACCAACATGAGACTAAGAGTTTCCCAAACTCCTCAGTGGCTTTACTGACTATTTTATTTCCCAGAAAATTTAAGAAGGGACTAGTGATGGGATCTCCTTGATGTGATCAAAATCAATAGGGTAGAATTGGTTAAAAAGGTGAAAGGAAAGAAAATAGGGCCATCATCAAATTTTAGGAGAGAAAAATTTCAATAAGCTTAGGGAAGTTACCAGAGCAGAAATCCTGAAGTGAAACAATTGGGAACATCTCAAAAAGAAGATACTGGAAACGCAATTGGATTCCTTTTTATTAAGAAAAATAATTAGGAGACAACTTAGGAAACCACAAAGGGCTTTCAACTGAGTTAAGAGTTAAAATGTGCGTGTATAGGAAAAGGTAGAGAGAGTATGGCCATCAAGGAACTGGCTGCAATGAGGTGCTACTTGATCACCATCTTCTCCACATCCCCTTTAAGGAGATGTAAATAGCTAGTATCTGCAGGAAAAGAATCAAGCTCTACTGCAGAAGAAACCTGGACTCATAAGAAAAGTAACTACTACAATAACAACAACAACAGGCAAAGGTGCATTTTTTTTCATTTATGTGAAAAATAAAAGAAAAATTATAAAGAGACGATAGGGGCAAAATAGAGTTTCTCCCCCTGTCAGAGTACACACACTGTGACTCTGTGAGACAACCCAGGAGCAATAACATCAAACAGTGGTTTATAATAATAGATAGTGTCTTATCACTACAGAATATATACATACATGTGCGAGGCAAAGGTCAAACAGTCAATCAGCAATTTACAGCACAGAAGCACACACAGGGAGAGAGAGATAGGCCCCAACAGGGCCTCTCTTATAATACAGACTCTTAAAGTGGTAACAGTCACTCCTATTATCTTGTGTTAATTGTTAGGACAAGATAAGTCACATCTAAGATTGTCACAGAATCTTGTAGATATAATCTGCAAGCTCCTTTCAGAAACTTTCAGCCCTTTGAGACAATGCAGTTCAAGAAATCGATATTCCCAGGAAAGCTACTTTATGGGCTGTTGGTTTGAGGTCTGAGCTTGGCAATTTGGTTGCAAACGTTTTTCACCATTCAAGGAGACATCGTCAATGTGTTTCTAATTGTACTAGATAAAATTACTTTATCATTGTAGAATATTAATATTAAACTTGTAGAATATTGATAAAACCTTGAGAGCCTGTCCAAATCCTCACACTTTCTTCCCAAGGCAAGAATTAAATTCTTTGACAAAAATTATGAAGAAGGAGCACAGCTGGATATAGATCCTGACTAGAGGAAAAGGTAGAACTGGGTAGATATAGATTGCTTATCTTGATTTTGATACTAAACAAAAGTCTGAAACAGATTACTAAGTAATCAATTTGTGAACAAATACATTGCTCTGAATATTCCAGCATGAATTTAATAGGTATGAGTTATCTTCTTGTTTGACAGAGTAACCCATTAGGTGACCATAGAAGTATAGTGGACATAATATATTTTGATCACACGATGGGTTACTGTTTTTTATTGGGGTTTTATCTCAAGAGTCACCGAGAATGAGTTGAGTGACCATATAAATTTTCTTAAATAAATAAATACTGCATCCAGTTCTGGACATTTAACTGACAAAATAGAGCAAGTCCAGAGGAAAGCAACCAAGCTGGTAAGGAAAGAAAAAGTCTATAAGAATTGGTTGAAAATACTTGGTACATTTAATCTGGAAAAGAGTACAAGGAGACATCACAAATTCTTCAAGTATCAGAAGGGCTATCATATAGAAGATGGGAAACAATTATTCAACTTTACTCCAGAAGACAATACAAGAAACAGTAGTTTTACATTAAAGGTAAAGGTTCTCCAGCACATGCATGTGGTTGTTTCCGGCTCTAGGGGGTAGTGCTCACTTTCGTTTCAAAGCCAAAGAGCCAGTGCTATCCAAAGACATCTCCGTGGTCATGTGGCCGGCATGACTAAATGCAGAAGGTGCACAGAATGCTGTTACCTTCCCACCAAAATGGTCCCTATTTTTCTACTTGCATTTTTTATATGCTTTCGAACTGCTAGGTTGGCAGAAGATGGGACAAGTAATGGGAGCTCCCTCCATTATGTGGTGCTAGGGATTTGAACTGCCGAACTGTCGACTTCTGATTGACAAGCTCAGCATCTTAGCCACTGAGCCACCGTGTCCCTTAGTGTTTACATTATAAGGAAGCAAATTTTAGATGGCCATATCCTAATATATGTCAAGCACCAGAAAAATCAGGAAATCCAGACAGTTCAAATGGATATAAAGATTTATTGCAGGCTTAACCTCTCTATAAGAATCTGAATTACTAATGGCCAAGGGAAATTAGCGGGAGAAGTACAGAAGGAATTCAAGATGGGCTTGACATAGATCTCTTGTGGGTGCACAGGGACTCATGACTGATGACGCATTTGATCTCTGCTTCAGGCTCAGCCTGGTAATCTCCAACAACATAGTCAGAATAGATTGCCTTGTGAAATTATGGATTTCCTTTACTGTATTTAAGCAGGGGCTCAACAGGGACCTGTCAGGATTTCAGAAATAATGTTGATTTCTGTTCTGTGTTGATTCCAAATGATTTGCAATGATTTTATTCTGAATTCATATCCTTACATTCTAGGATTCTATATTAGATGGAGATTATGGGAGACATCCAAAATATTTAAAGCATGCTGGTTCAGAAGACTAGTATTGATTTTAAGAAGCTTCATGAATCTTAAATGGTAATCAGAAAGTTAAAACGTCATTCATTGTTTCTACCTGCTTAAGGAGTCAGACATAAGATCTATATACCTCAACATATGTTAAGGAGTATTACAGAATTTCATCATGTGTTGACATAAAAATAGAAGTATTATCAAAACTCTTATTGAAATAAATGGTATCTATGGACCTTCATTAAAATGAATCAATCAAATCAATCAGTCTCTTGTTTTTAATTATTGCAGTGCCAATATTGACCCATTTATTATTATGAGCAAGATGAATGTTATCTAAACAGTGACATATACATTTTGCATGCTAGACAGAGAACTCTTGCTCTTAATATGTAGTTTAAATACTTTAATATATATATAGTCCCTGAGGGTATGTCTATTTATATAATAGATTCTTTCTTAGATTACAGCTAGGACAAAAAAAAAGTCTTGATTTTTTTCGAATATCATACATTCCCTATCAAAGAACTTAAAGAGACGTTCAGCTTTATACAAAGATGCGATTCTCTGCAGGCTAGATTTAAATATATGTTCTTTGCCTTTATATAATTCAATTATCTTGCCACGTTTTTAAAAAATTAAAAGGAATTTTGATATTTTCACAAGGGAAAAAAATACAAAATCCTTCTTATTCATATAAAAAGCCACCCCTTTCAGGCTTTAACTGAGTTGAAAGAACTGTGGTACTTCTCAAAATACTCTGAGAGGAAGCTATTGTCATGACACCACAGTCTTGTGTTAATTAGATCTTTCACTCCTGAGGACAATGGTTCAAATCTGTGGGGATGACAGGTGTCAGAGATCAGAGTAGGGTTTGTTTGTTTTTTTTTAAAAAATTCACATTCACACATAACAAAACACTGTGTTGTTATATTTATCCAGAGATGCAGGGAAAGCTGTACAACATGTTGTTGGCATTAACTTGATATCATTTGTATGCATAAAACTATATTTCTGCAGGCTACAAAATCAAAATGAAGTGCTAAAATGAGATGTAAAAAAAGAGTGGTAAGGGGATTCAAAGACTTTGGTGCTCACTTCCAACAAGGTTGAAAATCTGTTCTGGAAGACAAAAAGGAACAATAACAACACTGACATTTCCTCAGCTTTAATTATTCTTATGGACACAAGTTAAGTACAAATAAATGACATGTAAGTACACATTCACTCAGCAAAACACAACTCTTGGCTCTGCGGAAATTGTAAATGAAGATCATAGCTATTTGACTTTTTTTTTGTAATAAGTTTTTATTTTATTTTATAACATGTAAAAATTCAAACTTCAATTGAACAGTATGTAGTCTGGGTACAAGTCATTTTTAGGAAGTAATAAAGAGTTTACAACAATATTCATTGCATTAATATCAATTATACTAATATTAATCACAGTAATAATCATACTATTTGCTTAACCAGTTTAATATATCTTCCTTATATCACTAATCCTTTCATGTTTCCCTGTTTCTAGCTCCTGTTTTTGTCAGCTAGCCATGGATAAAATAATTCCCAAGTCAAAAAATATTCAGTTTCTTTATTTTCCTTAATTGTGTTAACTTGTCCTTTTCTGCACATTCTAATATTTTTCTAATCATGTCTTCATCTGTTGGGATCTCTTCATTTTTCCATTGTTGTGCAAATACTATTCTCACTGACGTTAATACATGTAAAATCAGATATACATTCACTTTATTATACTTGTCTGGTAAAATGCCCAGCAAAAATGTCTCTGGTTTCAAGTCTATATGTTGCTTTATCTAACTCAATCAAATGGCCAAAATTTTTAGCCCATACTGTCATTGTCTCTTTTACTTGTTCATCATCCATCTTAATATTTAACAAATAGCTATATATTTTCTTTATTAATTTTTCATCTGTTCCTGTTAATATCTGATCTAATTCTCTTAATTCTTTATTTAAACCATACATTTTAACATCCTTCTGATATATAGATTATATCTGCACATATGACCACCATATTATGTCAATCCTTTGATCACTCAATTCCTGTTTAGTTTTAAGTTCCCCTTTTTCATTTAGGATATCTTTATATCTGGTAACATTCTCTATATCAATAACATTTGGATAAATCAGTGCCTCCATTGTTAAAAGCCAGACCAGTATTTTCAAATAGTGTTGTTCTTTAATTTTCTCCCAGACTGATAATAGTGCATTCCTAACATAGTGTCTTTGGAAATAGCTATGTATTTTGGTTTTTCCATATCATAAGAAAGCATGCCAACCTAATTCAAGATCATGTCCCTCCAAAGTCAATAATCTTTTGTTCCTTGAACCAATCCATTCTTTCACCCAAGTAAGTATCAAAGCCCAATTCCCAATCTGGTAGCCCAAAACCACCTCTGTTTTTAGAATCTTTCAACATTTTCAAACTTATCTCAAAACTTTTTTATTTATTTTATTTATTTATTTTTTATTTATTTATTTTGTCACAACAATATATATAAGTATTATACAGAAAAGATTATATAGTGTATAAACATATATATGAGTAAATAATAGGAGGAATAAGCATATATATATATAAGAAGAAGAAAAGAAAAACAATAGGACAGGAACGGTAGGCACATTGTGCTCTTTTGCACGCCCCTTTTGGTCCTCTTAGGAATGGGGTGAGGTCAATATTAGAAAGTTTTTGGTTAAAGCTTTTGGGATTATGGGAAGAGACCACAGAGTCAGGTAAAGTATTCCAAGCACTGATGATTCTGTTACAGAAGTTTTTACTCTTTTACAGAAGTTTTTACTGTTACTCTTGCTTTTGATGGCCAAACTCTCAGAAACAGTGTTGATATACAGAAATAATGCTCCTCCCACCAATATCCCCTTTATTTTATTTACTTATTTGATTTATTTGCCACCCATCTCACCTCAAGGCAACTCTTTGATAGAACTTCTGCCTAATTTGCAAGTTGTACACTTCATTGGTATTTGTCACTGCTATTCTGCCTAATTTCGGACATCAATACAATTGAGCGTGTCCAGAAATATTTTACAAGAAGAGTTCCCCACTCCTCTGATCACAGCAAAATACCTTATGCCACCAGACTTGAAATCCTGGGTTTAGAAAATTTAGAACTACGCCGCCTTCGGTATGACCTGAGTTTAAGTCATAGAATCATCTATTACAATGTCCTTCCTGTTAAAGACTACTTCAGCTTCAACCAGACAAATGGCTGTCCAATCGCTTCTTTAAAACTTCTGTGATGGAACACACACAACTGAAGACTACTTCAGCTTCAACCACAACAATACACGAGCACACAATAGATTCAAAGTGAACTGCTCCAATCTTGATTGTAGAAAATATGACTTCAGTAACAGAGTTGTTAATGCCTAAAATGCACTACCTGACTCCGTGGTCTCATCCCAAAATCCCCAAAACTTTAACCAAAGACTATCTACTGTTGACCTCACCCCATTCCTAAGAGGTCTGTAAGGGGCGTGCATAAGAGCACCAGCGTGCCTACCATTCCTGTCCTAATGTTCCCTTTGATTGTATCCAATTCATATGGTTATTTCATGCTTATACTTATATATACTGTTGTGTTTGACAAAATAAACAAATAAAATAAATAAAAATAAATTTCTGTGCTTGCCTAGTTTTTAGAGTGAAGCTTATCAATGCATGATGCAACAAGGGATTTGGTTTATCAATCAACTTGTCATAGTGCCTGAGGCTGAGTAGGGCTGAGAAGGAAGGATGGCGCAAGGTCATCCAGCTGTCTTCTCTGCCTAAGGGAAGAGTAGAATCAAATCTGACCTGTGCCCTTTCCAAATTAAGCCACAGTTTCAGCCCTCTGTTTATCTGACACGGTCCAGAAACAAGCAAAAGATCATGCATGCTGTTATTGGAAATGGAATAACCAAATAATTTCTGTGTCAGTTTATGAGGGACTCAAAAATGAATTATTTTCATTTTAGCGGGAAACAGGAAAGCAATGGATCTTCACTGAGTCCACAAACAGAAAAAAGAACATTCCTCTCTGCGCAAAGAAATTGGGAGAATTCTTCTGTGCTACACTTAAATTATACCAGCCATCACCCCGAAAAAAGCCAAAGGGACATTTCTACCTATAACCATTTATTTTATTTTATTTTTAAAAAAATGAAATAAAAGAACGGGGAAGGAGCAGGTAATCAATAACGCTTTGTGGAAAGAACAAGCTTCTAAATTCAGCATTATAATCAGCAAAAGAGGAGGCTGGGTAGAACTCTTTGTGGTATACTAGTCAGACATGGTATATTTATCTTGGTGAAACAGGGCAAAGGCCCGTTTTAACTACTGTAGTGTCAAAAAAGATATAGCACAACATGTATCAAGGCATTGAAACTGAAATGTATTCCGAGTTTATTTGCCTCATGAAACGTTAGTTATAGGCTTCTGTTTAAGGGTCATTTATATCCCTCCAAAAAGAAGTTTTTGCTACCTTCTCAAGTCAAGCACATGTATTATTTTTATTGTGCATTCCCTTTTCTTCCTTCAAGCAGTTCAGAGCAGCATCTTTTATTCTGAATTTATCTGAAGCATTTTAATGTACTCTTCTCTACACTTAGGTACCTCCAATAAAAAATGTGCATAGGTTCCCATTTTATCTTCACATCAACATTATGGCTAAGTAAGCCTGACAACTGGAGGCTAACCCTGGAGCAAACTAAGAGGAAAGTGAGGATTGTAACCTTATTTTAATCCCGTGTTCACTGTACACAGGCACGATCTCATTACAAAGACTGACTGATTTTTCACATGAATAATTGTCACAGCAGCAAAGCTGATACTAAAATATTATTTTTGGTTTTAATGGGAGGTGGTGATAGGAAGTGAAATGCATGTGTTGATTTTGTGATACAACAGAAATATTGTGCTCGCTACAAAACCAGGTCTACCTGCAAGTGTCTGGAAATCTGATGAGACTTTCCATGGTTGACCCTCTTTGCATCAACCAAATCTCCCAACCTCTTCCAGAAATAATGTAATGGATCTGAATAGAAGCACAGATCCCAGGTCCCTTATAATACCATCAGCTGTAGGAAAGTGATTTACCCATTAGCATGACCACCTGTGGTCAACTTTTTATTTTTTATTTTATTTATTTATTTATTTGTCACAACATTGCTAACATAGTGTAAGCCGCCCTGAGTCTTCAGACAAGGGCGGGATATAAATGCAAATAAAATAAAATAAATAAATAAATAAATAAATACAACAGTATATATAAGCATAAGCATGAAATAACTATACCATATATAAGCATATATCTAAGCATAAGTATGTAATAACTATAAGAAATTGGATACAATCAAAGGGAACATTAGGACAGGAACAGTAGTCACTGGTGCTCTTATGCACGCCCCTTACAGACCTCTTAGGAATGGGGTGAGGTCAATAGTAGAGAGTTTTTAGTTAAAGCTTTGGGGATTTTGGGAAGAGACCACAGAGTCAGGTAGTGTATTCCAAGTATTAATCTTCTTCTTTTACTGAAGTCATATTTTCTGCAATCAAGACTGGAGCAGATAAAATTAGGCTTAAATCTATTGTGTGCTCGTGTATTGTTGCAATTGAAGCTGAAGTAGTCTTCAACAGGAAGGACATTGTAATAGATGATTCTATGAGTTAAGCTCAGGTCATATCGAAGGCGGCATAGTTCTACGTTTTCTAAACCCAGGATTTCAAGTCTGGTGGCATAAGGTATTTTGTTGGAATCAGAGGAGTGGAGAACTCTTCTTGTAAAATATTTCTGGACACGCTCAGTTGTATTAATGTCTGAAATGAGGTATGGATTCCAGACAGGTGAGCTGTATTCAAGAATTGGTCTAGCAAATGTTTTATATTCTCTATATTAGTAGTGTAGTGTTTCTGGAAAAGAAACTAAGGAGACAAGGGATATACAGTCCATAATTCTCCAACCTATTGTAGTATCACTGCATGTCAGTGAACCTATGCACAATCATTTGGAGACAATTGCATAGCTGTTTCATTTATATTCAGCAAATATTTATTTAGACTAGAGGGTGCTCAAATAGCAAAGCACAGAACAGGAAGTCAAATCAACCAATCAGCATGAAGGACCCACTCCTCCACATAAAACACAGTTGGGATTTGGGAGATGTGCACATAGGCCCATCTGCAGCCATCTACAAATTACATTTACCCATCAACCATTTCATAACGCAGGTATGCAGTGATGCCTACATGCAGTTGTGGATAACTCTAAATCAAGCTTTAGCTGGAGCATTTGCTAGGGAAAAGCTAAGTATCCACCACAAATAGCCAATAAACAAATAGCACACAAAAATACTATTGGGCAATGAAGTGCAGAACCATACAAAATATCCCAGTAGCCAGCTATGTCTAAAACAGTTACCTGGTTTTATAAAATAATCTTAAATGACTACTTTCTTAAAGTACAATTTTCTTTTTGCCCAGGGTTTATTATTGTGTAATTCAGTGTTTCTTTGGAAGAGCAACACTCTTTGCACCACTCCATTATCTTATAATATATGTTCTCTATCACCAACAGTCAAAGCTTATTTCTAATAAAAATAGTGAAGATTGGGAAGCAATGTATATATAGTAAGCTAACAGTGCCACATAGCTTCAACTGCCTTTCTTTTTTTGCTTATTTAATCTATTCCAGTTAAAACAATAAAAATAAAAATGCAAAGTGCAACATATTTTTCTAATTTATGTCAGAAGGAAAAGATGGACAAAAGTACATTCTTATACTTTGGGGCCTAATTAAAAATATCTCTAATGGAGTTTCAATATTAAAATATTCTAAAGGAAAAGGTTTGCAAATTCTGCTTGTTAATTCCATTTTATCTGTAACAACTTGTTTATGACATGTATAGTCAGGTCAGAGATGGTACATCGTTTAAATAATGTTTCACATAAAATAACTCCAAATCAATTATTCTTCTTTCTGGCTTTCTCGTTGGCCAAAAACAAGTCATTATTGGTATACGTTTCTGATAGTAGCCAACATACCAGCAGATGGGCCAGGCTCTGCGTTCCTCCACATGTGCTGTTATCTGCCAAGAAGAGCATATCGCACTTGAGCATATCTGTCTTACATTTAGGCATTCCAACCTTCAACCTATTCAGGGTCTTCCAAGTAGTATGAGAGAGGTCGGATCCTTCAGCCATATCCCCCTAATAATAAGATTATTCCTTGCTTAACAATCTCCTCCTTACATCTTTTAATTTGTTCTTGTGTATCTTCAAGAAAAGAGGGACATGGGGGCTCATTGGCTAAGACGCTGAGCTTGTCGATCAAAAGGTTGGCAGTTTAGTGGTATGAATCCCTAGTGCCGCATAATGGGGTGAGCTCCCGTTACTCATCCCAGCTTCTGCCAACCTCGCAGTTTGAAAGCACGTAAAAAAATCTCCAATTCTGGAGGAAGCTGCCAATGACCCTGGTACAGCTTATCATGCCCAGTGTTATTATTTAATTTGCATAGCAATGCCCTGTGTTTAACAGTGTCCTGTGCTGCAGCTAGTTGATGAAAACCACTCCAATAATTAGCTTTCTTTCAAAAATATCCTCAATAAATTGCATAAGATTTAGGATTGGGCCACAACGTGACCTCCCTGCTCTGAAACATGCTTGCTCCCTTATGATCTTTTCAACAATAAATTTTGAGATATGACTGAGAATCATCCATTCTAGTACCTTGTAGAGATGGCAGAAGAGTGATGCTGCCAGTAATTTTTAGATTATCTTTGTCTTTGCTGGATTTCAGTAAGGCAGCAACTCTAGCCTGCCTCCACAATTTCAGGAGATTAAACTCGGCTATATATAGTTGCTCATCAATTACTGGAGCCACTCAAAAGTATGGGGACTAAACTCTTTTATCTGTTCTGTTCTTATGTCGTCAACACTTGCTGCTTTATTCATTTTCATAGTCTTGTTTAGTTTCCTCCAGCTCAAATACCACAAAGAAGGCATTTAATAGGCCCTCCTTTTCTTCTTTTGTTCAGATGGCTTTTTCCTGCACCTTTTTACCTTGCATTTTTCCATTCTTCAACAGCTGGCTGGCTACTTGATAGGCTGTTATATCCATATGATTTTGCTGTAGTTGGATTCTGTCTCCACCTAGATTTTCAAGGAGTTTCCAAGCTTGTCTGCTGTTCTGTTTTATACCTAGTTTCTCAACTAACACGCACCATCGCAATTTTCAATTATCAGCTGCTGTTTGCATCAGCTCTTCCCCAGCTTCAACTGTGTCTTCCCAGAAAGGTTCCTGATTATAAATCATTAACTTTATGTTTCTGAATGTACTATACAATATAAGAAAATGCAATGCAAGAAAAATGAGGTCCTTCTTATACATAGTTAAACATTAGAAAAATGGCTATCAAATTAATTGTTAAATAAGTAGGTTGAGTCCCCTTGTTATACAGGACAAGCAGAAGTTGGTTATCCAGGAGTCTCCTTAGAGGGAGTCCAAAAAGTCAAGATGGCAGACATATCCATGTAACTGAAGTTTGATTCCCCCCCCCTTTTACTTTTACATGCTTCACAACAGACATAAAAAGGATGGCGATTCAATTGCACAATTGTAGCCATCTTGACTTTTTTTAAAATTTTCTACATGAGGATATCTCTGAATTCAGCCAACATAAACCAATTTAACAGAGATGCTTGCATTTAAGCAGAAGATTAGGACTTTAAAAGCTGATGGAAAGAATTTATGAATATATGTAAGAAAACTGCAAAAATCAGTATTATACGGCAGCAAATAACATACCTTTTCTGTATCTCTTCGGTGCCATGTAACAATTATAAGATTTTTGTACCCATTCCTCACCATCCAGTCAGAGCTGAGGAAGCTTCTTGGATGAGAAGCAAAAAGAGAAACACAAGATAGTCCAGTTGCCTCTTGAAAAAGCACCTTTGGGACAACCATGTCTTAGATGACTGAGAATCTTCATAGGCATATACTTCTTTTATGGGCATTCCAATGGGATAGATAGAATGACATTTTAATATTGTTCAAACTCCATTCACATGGGTGGGACTGATTGACACCACTCTATATGCTTTCCTGCCTCTCATGTTAGAGGCTAAATGCTCACTAAATACAGGTTTAGCCCCTCTGCCATGGGAAATAGTTCACTATATTAGTCCATGGGTCTAAAAGCAAACCCAAAGTAATACTAAATGTGAATTTCAGGCTTTCTACCTCTCTTCACTGGGAAGATTTCAGTGGGAAATTCTCATCTGCCTGGAATCCACACTGTTTATCAGACATTAATTACAATTGAGCGAGTCCAGAGGTATTTCAAGAGAAGAGTCCTCCGCTCCTCTGCTCACAACAGAATACCTTACGCCACCAGGCTTGAAATTTTGGCCTTGGATAGCCATGAACTACATCGCCTATGGTCTTTCCTAGTACACAAAATTGTCTGCTACAACATCCTACCTGTCAATGTCTACTTCAACTTCAACCGCAATAATACACAAGCAAACAATAGAGAGAAACTCAAGGTAAACCTCTCCAAACTTGATTGCAGAAAATATGACTTCAGCAACAGAGTGGTCAATGCCTGGAATGCACTACCTGACTCTGTTGTTACATTCTCAAACCCCAAAACTTTAACCTTAAACTGTCTACTGTGGACCTCACCCCATTACTAAGTGGTCTGTAAGGGGGCATGCATAAGCGCACCAGAGTGCCTACCGTCCCTGTCCTACTGTCCCCATTTATTTGTACTCATTTCCTGTGTTCGTGTCCATGTTTATACTTATACTTGTTTTCTCGTACATGTTTGACAAACTATATAAATAAATAAAATAGGATAAACAATCAAAGGAATAAATCAAACAACAGGCAGGGAAAAAGCAAGAAAGTTCAAATCACAGCAGAAGATTGAGACATAAGGCACAACATTCAAGTCAAATCCAACAGTGTTGTGAACTGAATATAGAGTTATGCTAAGTATTGTTGATATCAGCTTATACCAAATCTTCATAGGCAATAGAGATAGTTGCTTTCCCTCTCCTTGCTCAGGAGGAAGCTAGCTTCTCCGTGGCCCTTAAAGGCTAATGAACTGGCCAATCTCAAAGCCTATAAACAACTGTTGCATTTTGAGATTGTGCCACTAATCACTAGGGAAGAAGTTTGAAGCAAGATAATCAGGGAACGGGGGAAAAGAAGCAGAGATTCAGAAAGAGAATATCCTGAGGTAACAGAGCTGAAGTCATTAGAATATCAGAAAGCCGGAGGGTATAGGAACAGATCCTCAGGCACAACAGTCCTGGGGGAAAGAAGAAACTTAGGACCTGTTCTATCATGCCTGCAAGGAACTACCTCTACTCTGCTGAGACTTCTTCCATAATTAGAAGCTTGGGTTAGTTTGAAAATATAAACCAAGATAGAAATTATATTAGAATAAGGATGGGGAACGCAATCTGATTTAATGGTCATATCTCCTGCCTACTCTAGAAAGCTAGATACCATCAGGAAATAGGACTTAACATTAAGTCATCTACTTTTTAATGCAATGGAAACATCACTTTACAGCTCATCTTGCATGGAATAAAGTGGCACATAGAGGCATCTGCAAGAGTTTTTAAAAAATAGCTATAACTGCACGATCCTTCCCATTTTTACATGAATGGCAATGCCCATGAAAAGGGGAAGAGCTTAAGCTGTGGCCTCCATGTTGCCTTTTTTAATACAATAATAATTCCTGGTAGCATTTATATTACGAAGCAGAGATTCCTTATTTTGCAAGACCAGTTCACTGGATATTGCATTCTCACATATGAAGGGAACAATCTGACTCGAAACGAAAGCTATATTTGGTCACTTCTTTGCATATTTCAAACAGATTTCTTTATTTCTATATCTTTCTCATTTTCAAGGTGAATAGCTAAGTGAATAGGCATAAAATCTCCCCATCTTTCTTCTATACCTTTAAACATAGTTTTTAAATATTTTAAAATTATATCTGATTATATCTATCAGTTCTTCAGGTTGGGCCAGATACTGCATTCAGTTTTGGTTGCCACGATGTAAAAAAGATGTGGAGACTCTAGAAAGAGTGCAGAGAAGAGCAACAAAGATCATTAGGGGACTGGAGGATGGAACATATGAAGAACGGTTGCAGGAACTGGGTATGTCTAGTTTAATGAAAAGAAGGACTAGGGGAGACATGATAGCAGTCTTCCAATATCTCAAAGGTTGCCACAAAGAAGAGGGAGTCAAGCTATTCTCCAAAGCAGGGGTCCCCAATCTTTCAGACCTCAGGGACCACTAAATTCATAATTTTAAATCCCACAGACCACTAATATAATCTGCCTAAAGACCGGCTGGGTGAGCATAGCTAGGTGGTCATGTGACTGTGTGGATTGGCCAACTCAATGGCCAACTCAATATCACTTACTTCAAGGGGTGCCTCGCCGGCCTCTGCTCACCCCTCCCCTGCCAGCCACTCCTTGCCTCCCCACCCAGGCTCCTTAGGGCCCCAATAGGATGCAGTTGTTGGAGCTAAGCAGCCATCAAGAGAAAGAGTTGGCAAAACAGCTCAGTTCAAATTGGATCTGACAGAGAAGGAGGCTCAGCAGAAGCACCTCACTAAGGACTGGGAGTATAGGCTTTCCAAACAGAGGGAAGACCTGCAGGAGTGCAAGGCCAGGTACTGGCACCTGGTGGCTCAGTGGACTGAGATGGTCAGCCAGTTCCAGCCCATGAGGCAAGGCCCTCCGGCTCTTCACCACCAGCGGCGCTCCCCTCCAGCCTTCGCCCAAAGCCCCATACCAGGAGGCTGAAGCAGACCCCAAGTCAGAATTTCTGCCCCTTCCAACCCACACAAAAAGACCCCAAAGGGGGAGACTCTCTGTAGCAACACAAATGTTCATTGCATATATCGGGCCAAGGGGCCATAGTTCGAGGATCCCTGATTTAGTGCAATATAAAGCTTCTGGTGGCTCAGACTGGTAAGACAGTCTGTTATTAACACAGCTGCTTGCAATTACTGCAGGTTCAAGTCCCACCAGGCCCAAGGTTGACTCAGCCTTCCATCCTTTATAAGGTAAGTAAAATGAGGACCCAGATTGTTGGGGGCAATAAAAGTTGACTTTGTATATAATATACAAATGAATGAAGACTATTGCTTGACATAGTGTAAGCCGTCCTGAGTCTTCGGAGAAGGGCGGGATATAAATGCAAATAAAAAAAATGCAAATAATTTTTCTGCAGACCACTAAAATTTTCTCACGGACCACCAGTTGGTGACCACTGCTCCAAAGCACCTGAGGGTAGGACAAAAAGCAATGGGTGGAAACTAATCAAGGAAAGAAGCAACTTAGGAGAAGTTTCCTAACAGTTAGAATAATTAATCAAAGGAACAACTTGCCTCCAGAAGTTGTGAATGCTCCAACACTGGAAGTTTTTAAGATGTTGGATAACCATGTGTAGGGTTTCCTGCCTAAGCAGGGATTGGCCTAGAAGACTTTCAACTCTATCCTAAGAAACAGACAGCAGAAGGTTTCTAGGAAAGTTACTTTATTATGGTAAGATATAATAACAAGATCCTGAAAGTCTGCCCAAGTTTTTGTTTCTCCCATTTTATACTAATCAAAGTCATGAGTTATTCTGAGTTTCTTTCTAAATTTAATCTTTAATCCATGTAATAACTTTTCCAAGTCCCTCTTTAACAACTCCTCCCTCCCTCCCTCCCCTTAATGGCTCTCTCATACCTTCAACAAAGTCAATATAAAGCCATCCTTATTCCAGTGTAAAAAATGAATTAATATTGGGTTTTCAAAGGTAAAAGAGAAGCGAAGGGTGTGGGATTAGTACAGTCCAATAAACATAGAACATTTTGTCAAATGCAGTAGTAAGGGTGATGAAATACAACTTTCTGCAATTTTTGCCAGGGTGAATAAGGCAAATATTAATATCCAGATACTGCATTAAACCTACTGAATTATGACAAAAGGGAAAATATTAAGTGAGTCTTAAGATTGTTCTCACTTCCCAACACACTTGTCAAATCTCTCTATTAAAGTAATTCCATTTGATGAGGGACACTTTTGCCCAGTTACACTGATATTCATGATTATTAGTGCATGCCAGATCTGTTTCTGGTCCAGCAAGAACTACACCCACTTCAGAGAAAAAGTTTTACATGTCAGCTAAAAAGCAGGAATCAAATATAGTTATTCTTCTTCATAGTGATTTCTTAAAAATAAATCCAGAGTGCCCAAATGTAGCCCATTGTCTTCCTATGTCAATTTAACACAAGGAACTGATTTTCTATAACTGGGAGAAAAATATCAAAGACTCACAGTTCTGACACAAATTTTATGCATATTCTGTTTTACATGAATTCAGCCTATCTAATTATGCATGAAAGTATGAAATTTTCTTAACCAAGTAATTATAATACTATTCCAACTCAAATTACCATGTCTGGAACATCATACACTAGTATGACATCCATCAACTAACTTATATACAAAATTTGCTACAAAATGTTTTTTATAGAAGCAGGCAAAATATACCCACTGATTTAACTTTTCAATAATTAAATATAATTGATATCATATTAATTAAATTACTGGATCCTTTGAGAATTCTAAATACTATTCTTTAAAAATTACGAACAATATTGATTCATTAAAATTGATCATGTTAAACAAATTTTATTTCATTCTTCAATGAAGAAGAAACTAGTGATCCACTAAATTAGTGGACCAGTGAAATGCTGTGGACATAGTATTTCAGAAAAGCATTTGACAAAGTATACTATAACCTTGGCAAGCTAGAAAAATATAGTATAGGCCCCACCACCATCTAATGTGTTTTTAACTGACTAACAAAGTGTACTCAATGTGTAGCCCTCAAAGAAACTGCATCTACCTGGAGGAAAGTAAATAGTGGGTACCCAAAGGTTCTGTTCTAGGCCCAGTACTCTTCATTATCTTCATAAGCTATCTAGATTATATAATAGAGGAGAAACTCATCAATTTTTTTTTATTTTGATTTTGATGATTCTGTAACAGAATCATCAGTGCTTGGAATACTTTACCTGACTCTGTGGTCTCTTCCCATAATCCTAAAAGCTTTAACCAAAAACTTTCTACTATTGACCTCACCCCATTCCTAAGAGGACCATAAGGGGCGTGCATAAGCGCACAAACGTGCCTACCGTTCCTGTCCTATTGTTTTTCTTTTCTTCTTCATATATATATATATATATGTAGGTCTTTGGTATATATATATATGCTTATACCTCATATTTACTCATATATGTGTTTATATACTATATAATCTTTTTGTATGATACCTACATATATTGTTGTGACAAATAAATAAATAAATTTGCAGACAATACTAAGCTGGAAGAAATAGCCCCAGAAGACAAGCTCAAGATCCAAAAAGATCTTGACAGACTTGAGCACCGCACCCATGAAATTCAACATAGATAAAAGTAAGGTTTTACATTTATGCAAGAAAAACCAACTGTATAGATACAGACTCGGTGAAATATGGCTTATACCACTAACTATGAGAGGGATTTTGGGGTCCTGTTAGACAATCACTTAAATATGAGCCTATAGTCTGTGGTAAGAGCCAGAAAAGCCAATGCAATTCTAGGGTGCATTAATAGAAAAACAGAATCAACATCATGTGAAGTTGTAGTACCGCTTTACAAAGCCTTAGTAAGACCATACTTGAAATACTGCAACCAGTTTTGGTCACCACAATATAAAAATGGTTTTGAGATTCTTGAAAGAGTACAGAGAAGAGCAACAAAGATTATTACGGGCGTGAGTGCTAAAACATATAAAGAATGGTTGCAGAGAATGGGTATATCTAGTCTAGTGAAAAAAAGGACTAGGGATGACATGATAGCAGTGTTCCAATATTTGAGGAGCTCCTACAAAGTCAAGAGGGTGAAACTATTTTCCACAGCACCAAAAGGCAAGACAAGAAAGAATGAGTGGAAACTAACCAAGAGGAGAAGCAACTTAGAACTAAGGAGAAAATTCCTACCAGTGGAGCAATCAACAAATGGAATACCTTGCCTTCAGAAGTTGCATGTGCTCCATCACTGGAGGCTTTTAAAAGGATAACTCTTTGTCTGAAATGATATAGGGTCTCCTGCTTGATCAGGGAGTTGGACTAGAAGACATTCAAGGTCCCCTCCAACTCTGTTATTCTATGTTCTATATTCTAAGTATATGTCCAGTTCAGGTATTGGCAACCTGCAGCTCCAGAGCTGCATGTGGCTCCTTCATCCCCCTCCTGTAGCTACCTGTGGCCTAACCCACCACTGGCTGGCCCCACCCTCCCAGTCACTCCTCATCTGGCCTGAGAAGGTAAGGGCGACAGCGGGAGATGGGGACTCATTCCATATTCCAGAGCAGGAGTAAAACACCCCTGTACTTGCCTCCTCTCATGGGCACTTCTTCCAGTCCTTGTTGGTGCTGAGTGACTTGCTCTCCACCCTGAGACACTGGCCAGGCTTGGTTGTGGCCAATACTCCATTTCATAATGGGCTCCAGGAGGAGGAGGAGATACAGTCTCCCCCATTGTGAAGCGTGCTAAATTTAACTGCTGCGCAAGGCGCTCCAAGAGCACAAATTTAATTTAGCGGGCAGACTAAATCACAGTGCACTGAGCAGCAGTTAAATTTAGTGAGCTTCACAATGGGGGAGATGGCATCCCCTCCTCCTCCTGGAGCCCATTACAACATGACACATCGGCTGCAGCTGAGCCGGGCCAGTGTCTTAGGGTAGAGAGCAAGTGGCATGTCTCCCCGAGCAACTGAGGTGCGCGCAGCACCAACAAGGGCTGGAAGAAGTGCCCCTGAGAAGAGGCAAGTAAAGGGGCACTTCGCTCCCGCTCTGGAATATGGGGCGAGTCTCCACCAGGGAGGGTGAGGGGCAAGGCCAACCAGGGAGCTATAGCAGGGGGATGAAAGAGCTTCATTTATCTAGGAACCTGACGTGACTCTTGATTCAAATCATATGGTTTAAAAGTACCCAAAGAAGAAGAAAGAACATCAGCAAAAAGGAAAAAAAACCAACCGTTGCCTGTTTTTGTAAATGGTTCAAGAGGGAACACATGGACACGAGAGAGAGAGAGCGCAACAGAGACAGAGAGAAAGAGAGACAGAGAGAGGGAGGGAGGGAGGGAGAGAGAGAGAGAGAGAGAGAGAGAGAGAGAGCTTTTTCCCACAGAAAAGAAAACACTGGGAGCCACAAAACCTGGGTAGGCGTGGCTGGAGGGGACATGTGACTGGATGGGAGTCAGTGAAGTTGAGTTGGCCATGGCCACCCAGGTTTTGTGGCTCCCGGTGTTTTCTTTTATGTGGAAAACAGGTCCAAATTGCTCTTCGAATGTTTAAGGTTGCAGAACCCTGGTCTAGTTGTTGCAGTAAGAGTTCCGTAAACAAACTGCATACTATCTGAAAAGCTATATCCTGACTTTGTGAAAAGTTAACAGAGAATATATTTGTAGGTCAGGCTTCTCTTCCAATATAACCTGAATCACTGAAGAACGTTTTATACTATTAGCTTCGTTCTTTCACTAAGATCTTTTAGCAGAAAATAATGAGCAGCTTTTGATCTAGTAGAGCCCATTCTTTCATTAGATTCTCCTTGCTATAAATTAGAAACTCCGAACGTCTCAAACACTATAATCATTTCAGACCTACTATGAGAGATAATCACATCCTGCTACCTTATTTCTTAAAACTGTCATCAGATCTCTTGAGGCTTGCTGGGACACAGTTTGAGTGTTCCACGCCTGACCGATAAATGGTTGGGACAAGCACAAATAGAACCAATAGGATCAAGCTAGTGTTTGATTTCTCCCAAAATATCTTCTATCTATCTATCTATCTATCTATCTATCTATCTATCTATCTATCTATCTATCTATCTATCTATTCATCCATCCATCCATCCATCTAGTGATGAGATTCAAGTAATTTAACAACCGGTTCTCTGCCCTAGTGATTTCTTCCAATAAAAAGTTTACCAAACTGCTCAGAAAGTTAACAACCAGTTCTCCCAAAATGGTGCGAACTGGCTGAATCCCACCACTCTATCTATCTATCTACCTACCTACCTACAGTATCTATGATTATATATCACGAAGAGCTGTAGAATAAACAACCTCTAGATAAAGAATTCCAGTTGCTGTAAACGTGTGAAACCATTCTACCATTAAAGAAAGCAAACATGTGAAGTCTTCAATCAGTTTTCTCTATTTTTAAAATTTAAAATTTAGAGGAAAAAAGACAAGTTATGGCAAGGTCATTTCCTTTTAATTATTGAATTCACAATGTAGGCATGAATTCTTTTGGAAAAGTCAGTGAGGTTCTCCCCCTCCCATTCCTGATTTGGATTAAATATTTGCATATATACAATTTTGATGCCTACAAATTATTACAAACTCAACGACAACACCGTTTTATTTATTTATTTATTATTTATTTATTTATTCATTCATATTTTTATACCGCCCTTCTCCGAAGACTCAGGGCGGTGTACAGCCAATAAAACGACAAGAATCCTAACAAATTAAAATAAAATATCAAGTTTAAAAAACTGATTCAATCGCTGTATACTTAAAATATTAGCTAAAATTTATCAAAACTAAAACCTTAATAAAACCCTATTAAAACCCATTAAAACCCCCATACTAAAATCAGTCAGGCCAGCCCCGCTTGGTGAAAAAAGAGAGTCTTGAGCTCACGCTTAAAGGTCCGGAGATCAGGGAGGAAACGGAGTCCCACCGGCAGCTCATTCCATAAAGCCGGGGCCCCCACAGAGAATGCCCTTCCGCTGGGGGCTGCCAACCGACATTGACTAGGCGACGGCACCCTAAGAAGACCCTCCCTGTGGGCGCGCACTGGATGTACCGGACAATGGGAGGTAACTGTTGGCAGCAGGCGGTCCCGTAAATATCCCGGTCCAATGCCATGGAGCGCTTTAAAGGTGATAACCAACACCTTGAAGCGCACCCGGAAGACCACCGGCAACCAATGCAGCCTGCGCAGGAGAGATGTTACATGGGAGCTATTTTAGGAGAAAAATGTACAAGTGGCACAGTGGTGGGTTTCAAATTTTTTTACTACCGGTTCTGTGGGTGTGGCTTGGTGGGCATGGCATGGCTTGAAGGGCGTGGCTTGATGGGCGTGGCTTGGTGGGCGTGGCAGGGAAGAATACTGTAAAATCTTCATTCCCACCCCACCCCACTTTTTTTACTACCAGTTCTGTGGGTGTGGCTTGGTGGGCATGGCTTAGTGGGTGTGGCATGGGAAGGATACTGTAAAATCTCTATTCCCTCCTGATCAGCTGGGACTTAGGAGGCAGAGAATAGATGGGGGTGGGGCCAGTCAGAATTTCTACTACCAGTTCTCCGAACTACTCAAAATTTCTACTACCGGTTCTCCAGAATTGGTCAGAACCTGCTGAAACCCACCTCTGAAGTAGAAGATGGAGAAAAAGGAGATGACATTTGTCAGATGACAATAGAGATAATTAATTATACCATGCGAGCATAAACAAACTCACCCCATGCTTGTCCTTGGCCAGATTCAACTCAAACTGTTACTCTAGAAGATTTTATATCCTTTGATAGGCATTTTATTTTGAATACTTTCAAAATAAAGCTTTCCTAGCTTGGACTCCTGAAGCTCTAAAGCAGAGCAATTCATTTCCCCAAAGGCCAAATAAGAAACTAGGACTGTTGTAGAGGGCAGAGTCAATAGTCTGAATGAATTCTGTTCAATATTTTATTGCTTTATAAAAAATCAGTCAATTATTTGGTTTTGATTACTGTGAAAGTGTGTAAACACACACACACACACACACACATATACTTGCATAAATTGGGGGGGAAATAGCAGTCACCTTCAAAATAAAAGGAATGCAGTTGTATTGCATGCATTTATTTTATTTATTTATTTATTTTGTCACAACATATATAAGCATAAGCATGAAAGTAACTATATAATATATAAGCATAAGCATGCAATAACTATATTAATTGGATATAATGAAAGAAAACAATAGGACAGGAACGGTAGGCATGTTTGTGCTCTTATGCACGCCCCTTACGGACCTCTTAGAAATGGGGTGAGGTCAGTGGTGGGATTCAAATAATTTAACAACCGGTTCTCTGCCCTAATGATTTCTTCCAACAACCAGTTCACCAAACTGCTGAGAAAGTTAACAACCGGTTCTTCCGAAATGGTGCGAACTGGCTGAATCCCACCACTGGGTGAGGTCAATAGTAGACAGTTTTTGGTTAAAGCTTTGGGGATTTTGAGAAGAGACCACAGAGTCAGGTAGTGTGTTCCAAGTGTTAATAACTCTGTTACAGAACTCATATTTTCTGCAATCAAGATTGAAGCAGTTAACGTTAAGTTTAAATCTATTGTTTGCTCTTGTTGCGATTGAAACTGAAGTAGTCTTTAACAGGAAAGACATTGCAATAGATGATTCTATGAGTTAAACACAGGTCCTGTCGAAGACGGTGGAGTTCTAAGTTTTCTAAACCCAAGATTTCAAGTCTGGTGGCATAAGGTATTTTCTTGTATTCAGAGGAGTGGAGAACTCTTCTTGTAAAATATTTCTGGACGCGTGCAATTGTATTAATGTCAGAAATGTGGTATGGGTTCCAGACAGGTGAGCTGTATTCAAGAATTGGTCTAGCAAATGTTTTAATGCTCTGGTTAGTAGTGTAGTGTTTTTGGAGAAGAAGCTACGCAAGATTAGGTTTACAACTCTTAAAGCCTTTTTTGCGATGTAGTTGCAGTGGGCTTTGGCACTTAGATCATTGGATATGAAAACTCCAAGGTCTTTGACAGGTTGGGGGTCATCTGTAAGGTAATGTCCATCGAGTTTGTATTTAGTGTTCTGATTCTTTTTTCCAATGTGTAAGACAGAGCATTTGCTGGCTGAGATTTGGAGTTGCCAAGTTTTTGACCATTCCGACAGAAAGTCAAGGTCTTTTTGAAGGGTAGCTGTATTGTTGGTAGTGTTAAATAGTTTGACATCATCAGCGAAAAGAACACAATTACTTTTAATATGGTCACAGAGATCATTAATGTATAATATGAAGAGTGTTGGTGTATGTTGTGCATGGTATACGACTATTTATATTTAATTTCTAATTTCCTATTGACCTTACATGGGCCAGACAGGGACAGCCAAAGAACCAGATATTGCCCAGGAGTTGCAAAATGCCCAGGACTCCTCTAAAGTATTGTTTCTTTCTTTGTTTGTTTGTTTTTATTTATTTCATCAAGCATGTATTTTATGACGGATACAAGTGTAAACATAATTATAAATACATGTAAAGGATACGAATAAAAGAAAACATTAGGACAGGGATGGTAGGCAAACTGGTGCACTTATGCACACCCCTTACAGACCTCTTAGGAATAGGGTGAGGTCAACAGTAGACAGTCTAAGGTTAAAGTTTTGGGGGTTTGGAGAAGAAACCACAGAATCAGGTAGCAATCCAGGCATTGACCACTCTGTTATTGAAGTCGTATTTTCTGCAGTCTAGTTTGGATTGGTTTACCATGAGTTTGTATCTATTGTGTGCTCTTGTATTGTTTTGGTTGAAGCTGAAGTATTCATTGGCTGGTAGGACATTGTAGCAGATGATTTTATGTACTATGCTTAGGTCAGGCTGAAGTTGGCGAAGTGTCCAAATGTTGACCTGGCTGGCCACACTGAATGAAAAGGAATAGTCTTGGGCTACATATAAAGTATATAATATAATTAATGTATATAAATATCATTAAAATCACATCGTTAAAAGCTTACAATTTTATGGGGCTGCATCACTAGCTTCCCTGGAGGCACATTAGCTTCTGGGCTGTGAGTTGGACATGCTTGCTCTAAAGCAGTGGTCACCAACTGGTGGTGCATGGGCCACTGGTGGTCCACGAGAAAATTTTGGTGGTCTGCAGAAAAATTATTTGCATTTTTTTACATTGCACTAAATCAGGGGTCCTCAAACTATGGACTCTTTCTCATGGCGGCTGCTTAGCTCCAACAACTGCTACCTGTTGAGGCCCTAAAGAGCCCGAGCTGGCAGGCAAGGAGTGGCTGGGAAGGGAGGGGCAAGTAGAGGCTGGCGAGGTGCCCCTTGATATGAATGGCATCGAGTTGCTATGCCCACCCAGTCACATGACTACTTAGCCACGCCCACCCAGCTGGTCATTAGGCAGATCATATTAGTGGTCAGCGGGATTGAAAATTATGAATTTAGTGGTCCTTGAGGTCCGAAAGGTTGGTGACCACTGCCCTAAAGCATTTTTGTTTTCTATCCATCACACTCAAGAGACTGGGGAGAATAAACTTCAGCAAGTGCTCTACATTTTGGTAAGTCCTTCCTTTCTGTTACTCCTTGATCAGCTCTCCAATTGTCTACAGCAGAGTTTCCCAAGCTTTCCGGCTTTGCAGACTGGCATGGGGAGGCAATGTTTCCGTGTGAGTGGCGGGCATGCACTCACCCACTGCTCGTGCAAGGGGGGATGTGAATGGCCTGATTTTGAACAGATCATGGCCCTGTAGTGGGCTGTGGCCCAGGGGTTGGGGACCTCTGATCTACAAGATCTTCTGCTGTAAGATCCTCTGCCATAAGCAGGAAACCATGCTAGAGTAAATGTAAACCTATCTTTAAGAAGTCTTTGATGCTGGAGTTCAGCAGTCATTGTGCTTCTTAGTCTGTCAATGTATTTACATCCATTTGATACTCCATATAATAATAAAACAAAATCACAGAAATTCATCCCTAGGCCCTTGTAAGTATTTGAAGTAGTAACCAAATAGTCATAGATAATTCTGTCTAGTTTTACTGAAAACCCAGTTTGCGATCCATAGTAAAACTTAGCTCTTTTTAGAGAAATATTCTCTTTTAAAAAAGGAGACAAACAGTGAGATATTTTGCAAAAAGAAATGGATTTAAGACTTAGAAAGAACTAATTTCTCGGGGGTTCTCAACGGTGCAGTCAGTTTATTCAATATTTGTTTACAGGAGTATTGCTTTCAAATTAATACCAGTTCACTAAAAGCCATTGTTCGAAGTTTGTTGGGAAAGCTATGCATGAACTCTTAAGCAGAGAATCAAGTGCAAAGATAAACCAGTCAATAAATTTCTTGTGTTCTGTATCTCGATGCTTATGTGAATAGCATGTGAAGCATTACAATATAAAAGGTGCATAAAAGGAATTTGTCACTTTTATGCAGGATTCTTTATTCTGTATGCATAAATAAATAAATATTAATATCTACGGGGAACTGTACAAGATTTCCCATTGGATTCAGCTTTGTGTCTTGAATTTCAGCTAAATTGAAATTCAAAGGAGCTGCCGAATGCAGCAAGCCCTGTTTAATAAGGATTTGTATTAGGTGTGCCATATTGTGCCAGGAATAGGATTTCCCAAATTCTGTTCCCTAAAATCTTAAACAAGCCAAGAGTAATGGTTGTAAGAACCCTGCAATTTAGCTTCAGCTGGCACCAATCCATTTTTTCCAGCTTTGTTTCCTCTAAGGCTTTATTAGCTACTGAACATTCATAAGCTTACTTCTGTTTTGACAGGGCAGCAAATCTCAGTTTGCCACATGTTATTCACATACCTTCCCCACCACAAATAGGTGTGAAATTTAAACCTTTTAACTCAGACAGATTCAAGTCCAGACCAATTTATAAAGCAGATGACACTTTGCAAAAAATCAATTTCAGTGGTCAGACTATGAAGGTCAACGGAGATTACATATCATGGAAAAAAGTAACAGGAATGTAGGAGTGAAGGAAGATCAGCTCTCCAGAGCAATTATGGAAATGTGACACTAACAGAAGCGATACTTGAGTAGTCTTACTTCAGATAAACACAGGATCCACCTACATTGCTGAAACACTTGAAAAGGGAAGAGCAGGGTATGTTTTAGCAGATTTTTTTTCCTTTGCATTTTTCTGCGGGTTTTCTAACGTAGCTTTGTTGTATTGGAAAAAAAGCTGGAAGTGGTAACCTTTCACAAATCTCATCCTTGTAATTAACTGCAAGAACACCCCCACCATATTTTTCAGAGTATAAAATGCACTGGAGTATAAGACGCACCTTAGTTTTTGGGGAGGAAAATAAGAAAAAAGCTGATTGGCAGGTGGATTGTCCTCCCGGAATACCCCCAATCAGCTGTTCTCAGAGGTGAATTTTAGCAACAGGTTCCTTGGTTGTGAGCTCTGTGCCTTGCTTTTTTTTTCTGCCTCTGAAACTTCTGAAACTTTGTTTCAGAAAAAAAACTTTTTTCTGCCTCTGAAAGCCTCCGAAAAAAAGCCTCTGAAGCTCTGTTTGGGGGCTTCTTTTCTGATGCTTTTTTCAGTCTCTGAAACCTCCCTTTGAGAAACTGCATGGGTTACATTCGGAGTATAAGACGTACCCTCTATTGTCACCCTCTTTTTTTGGGTGGGGAAGATGCGTCTTATACTCCAAAAAATACTGTATATGCTTAAGATGAGGTGAGTGGACACATCATCAGAATGATTGACCACCATATGCCTTGCCAGTATCGTTCTGAAATCAAGAAGGGATCTCAAGATCAAGTGCAAAGGTACTGTGAAAACAACCCTACATCAGCCAAGGGAACTTATAAACTATGGCTGCTGGCAGAACCCACTGATGATCCCTGTGCCTCCACTGCAGCCTCCACTGGCTTTGAAGATAGGCAGTGCCCAAAACTGATAGAAAACCATCAGTCATGTCAGAGAATAATAACGCCCCACCAGTTAATATAACAATGGACTTCCCATGCTCTCATTGTGCTACACTCTATGCTTCCCAGGGGTGGGTTCTACTTCCCAGGGGTGGGTTCTACTTAACCCACCACTGGTACTTCCAGACTGCAATTGCAGAGCCCCTTCTCTGTCCACAGATCAATTACCAAACCACGTCTTCTTCAAACTCAAAAGACTACCATACTGGTATATAAGTATCCCACAGAGGGACTTTTTTCTGCAGAAAAGATCAGATGCTACCAGACAGGAGACTGTTGCAGCCAAAAATCGGCCTTTCTATTAGCACAATATAGATCACTATAGATAATAAGACTGTACAAATTTGAAAGGCGGCTTCAAAAACAGCAAAGTTCCACTAAAAGCTGCCATTTTGACAGGTCTTTAAGCCACCACAAATATTTTCTTCAAGATGCCAGAAGGAAAATACTTATGCCATTTCTGTGGCATAATTAAAATACCTAATGTTTTCTGTAAAGTCATCTTTTGGGATGATGACTATGAATGAATCATCTTTCATAATATTGCAGAATACTTTTTCTTAGCCACAACTGAGCTTACAAAGTAAAACAAACTTCAAGATATTAACCACCATACATGTAAATTCTCTTTTGTCAACGGAACACTGGTTTCTGCTAAGAATTTCATTTCTTTATTATAACCAATAAAATTCTAAGATACAGAAACTACAATGTAGAATTTCAAGAGGAATAGCAGGATTAAAAAGAGGGATACTTATCTGGAATTGTACTCCTAATATCATTTTGATATTATCAGGTGCCATAGGTATGTGCAAGTATGTTTAAACTTTTTTTTAATAATGAAATAAGAGGGTGCAGTGACCAAGCAGTTAAGATGCTGGCTTGTTGACAGGAAGACTGGCAGTTTGAGACCCAAGAACCACCTGATGGGGTTGGCTCCCAACCTTGCCCCAGTTCTTACCAACCTAGCAGTTTGAAAGCATGCAAATGCAAGAAGATAAATAGATACCACTTTGGTGGGGAAGTAACAGTGTTCTCTGTGTCTTCGGGGTATAATCATTGCTGGCCACATGACCACAGAAGCATCTTTGGACAATTCTTGCTCTTTGATTGTGAAACAGAGGTGACCACTGCTGCCTAGAGTTGGACATGACTGAATAGAAGAAACCTTTTTACTTTTTTTTTTTGACAAAGTAGATTTGAAAATGTCAAGAAAAAAATGGTCCAATTATATGTATTTCCTTATTTCTGGCCTATAATTATAACTGGAGAGGGGGAAAGTCCTTTGCTTGCTTTAAATAATTTCAGCACATACTTACATTCTCCACACACTATTTATATTCTCCCACCAAAACTGCCCCTAAGCATTTAATTTCATGTAATAATAACCTGATGGTCTATCTATGTGTGATGAAGAACAGAAACAAGAACTGAAATAATGTAATTGAACAAATCCAAGTTCCATTGAATAGCTCTTTATTAGTTTCTTTAAAAGCAGAAAATGGGAAGGGAAATATTAAAGAATAAATGATCTTTAATAGTGAGATCTGTATAAAATCCTTCAGCCTTAAGAAAAAAAAGGAAAGAAAAGCTTTGACAATGATTCAGTCCAAAGTTCACTGGCTTCCATAAAATTTTCTTTAAAAAATTATTGAGTTTAGGAAACAAACAGAATTAACCTTCTAATCCAGATATGAACTTAATAAATTAGGGAGAAAAAAAGTCATGTATAATATTGATCAAGTTTTCTACTGTGAAGTCTAAAATTTAAAACACATATCTTTCAAGCCATTAATACTTCTGTCTGCAAATCAGTAAAGGACAATATTTGAAGTAGACAAATAGTCTTCCTTTTAAACATTTATATGGGAAATATATAAGCTATTACTATTTTAGCAAAGCAACTAGGGAAAGCCAAGAAAAAAGCCAAGAAAACAGCAGGGGTGAGATTCTACCAGTTCAGACTGGTTCAGGCAAACCGGTAGCTCCAACAATCAGCTGGGAGCAAACCGATTCACCTTGACGTTCAGATGGGACACCCGCCCACCCATGCTATTTTCTGACCTTTATCTTCTCAGCTGATTCATGTGGTAGAGCAGATTGCTGCGAGAATCAGCTGTGTTACTCCTCCACAGAAACCAGGAAGCGAAGATTTCTTGTAACTGTGCATGCGCATGCAAATCACGTGATCACCGAGCCGGTTGTTAAACCAGGAGGATCCCACCACTGGAAAACAGAATTCTATTTTTCCCCGAAAGGGGATTAAACATGTAAATTCTGGAAATTGCTATCCAACACTTTCCAAAGATACCAGACTGAGAAAATATGAGTCAGCTATATTTTTTGAAAATAAGAGGCAGTGTGCAAATATTACATCTAAATCAAATTCTAAATAATTATTCTATCATCAATGGACAGCAAGTTCATAAATAAAATTTTAATATCCATACTTACTCTTTCTCTGTCATGATGTAGCCATATTCTTCCACTTTGGAAGACGTTGCATCTAACTTGAGGCCTTCTCCAATCTTTTCTTGAGTTGCTTCATAAACACTTTCATCTTGAAGCCACATATTCTTAATCCATTGATGAAGCTCACTTAGCTCCTTGGAGCTGGGTTCAGACTCTGCTTTTTTTTGAGCAATCAGTTCTCTTGATAAGGTTTCACTCTTCACATTTTCAATCCCAACCTTGACTTCTTCAGATGAAGAGGAAAGGTCTAAATCATCTGATTTTTTCATTTCTGTTTTAAAGGACTCTTTGGACAAATATGACTTTGACAGATTTTCAGGAACCATATTTTTACTCAGGAAATCTGGTACTTTTGAATCTAGATTGTCCTCCTATAATAAACAAGACAACAAATACACCTACTGTAGCTTATTATAGTTGCTTGTGTCTAATTCATCAATTTAGCTTTACAGTAGAGGGTAATTACTTTAGCAGTTTTACATTGGTAGCCTTTCTTGAGGATGAAAAACTCTGGAATTCATCTAAGCTGAAAGTTAACTTCAAACACATCCTAGCTGCACTAAAGAACAAAGAAAAAAATTTCCCAGTTTTCAAGTCAATTGTATTTTATTTTTCAAGAGGCCACACATTTTGGGACATGTGTTTTCAAACACATCTCCTTTACGGGTCTCCATGAAAACACTCAGTGTTGTTTGCTAGCAAATTCTAAAACATTAATTCATAGCTTGGAAGAATTTATACCAGTAAACCTTTGCTTAAAACCACATTTTAAGCAAGTTGATTTTAGCTGTATATACCACTGTAAAAAATGCTTTTAGCTATGATACATCATTTTCCTTCAGATTTTACCCATATACGCTATCATTTTTTCAGTGCTGAAGAAAATATCCTTAAGTATACTTTATAGATTTAGAGCACAGGAAAACTGCTATGAAAACCAGCTATTTTCCTATACAAAATACATTTTCTAGCTCCGTTGCTAACAGACTGTTCCCAATAATGTCCTTCACTCAAATTATTTAATCGAAGCTGAGTAACTACATATTCTCCCACAGTTTTAGCAAATATATATTCTAGCAATTTTGGGATTATTTTTAATTAGCATTATTTTAGGGACAACATTCTACTTAAGAACTAAATCATTTTGATATATTCTGCTATCCTTTGGGTTTTCATTGGTCAGAGTAGAAAAACATTCTGAATAGGAAGAATTTAGATTAAATCACTACAATCCTATATGATTGAATCAAATATATTGCTAATGACACAAGTTAAACCTTTCAGCCTACATTAAATATTTTAATTTTTAGTTATACTGAGTACTTGCAGTAATGGGATTCTGCTGGTTTAGACCGGTTTGAGTGAACCCCTAACTCCGACGAACAGCTTAGAATGAACCAGTTCACTCCGGCGATCAGGTGGGCCCTCCCACCTGCCCCTGCGCTACAGAGAGCTATATTTTCTTTGTTTGAAACTACCTGATAGGCGCGGCAGAGCGGATTGCCATTTCCTCAGCTGTTTTACTCACCAGGGCTGCAGCACAATGTAATTTTTAAAGCTGTTTTCAAACAAATCGTACATGTGCATTAGTGCACATTTTTTAATTTAATTTTGTCATAACAGTATACATAAACATTGTCATAAGTAAAAAACATATCATGAAAAAATATATACATATATAAGTAAAGAATCTGCATTAGCTATATTAATTAGATATAATAAAGGGAACAATAGGACAGGAACGGTAGGCACTTTTGTGCTCTTATGCACGCCCCTTATAGTCCTCTTAGGAATGGGGTGAGGTCAATAGTAGACAGTTTTTGGTTGAAGATTTTGGGATTTTGAGTAGAGACTATGGAGTCAGGTAATGAGTTCCAAGCATTAACAACTCTGTTGCAGAAGTCATATTTTCTGCAATCAAGTTTGAAGCGGTTGACATTAAGCTTGAATCTATTTTTTGCTCTTGTAATATTGCGATTGAAGCTGAAGTAGTCATTTACAGGAAGGATATTGTAATAGATGATTTTGTGTGTTAAACTCAGGTCATGTTGAAGTCGACGGAGTTGTAAATTTTCTAATCCCAGGATTTCAAGCCTGGTGGTATAAGGTATTTTGTTGTTTTCGGAGGAGTGAAAATATTTGGAATAAAAACATTTGGCACGCTTGTGAGTGAAGCAAGCATGCATGAGCAAAGTGTGCGCTCAGCGAACTAGTTGTTACACCGGTTGAATCCCACCACTGCAGTAGTGACAAATCAGTAGAATTGCGCTTACATTCACCATGATGAACCCTCATTGGCATTGCTTTATTGTCCTAGAAACTCTAGCGCTATCATTTCCCCATATATTAAGAAAAATATATACAGTAGGTATTTGTGTTGTTAACTTACTTCTTTTTTAAACTCGGCCTCGATGTTCCATGGCCCCTTATCTGTGGAAGCAAGCATTTATTGTGAGACATAAAACACAGACATTGCTTTGGTTTTCTGTACAATGTGACATTTTTATTGTACAGTAAACATTAAGATGTTGTGGCTAAATGACAAAAGTAAAAACATAGATCAAGTTTGTCACTTCAACTCCATTTGTACACTTTGCTAATGCAAGATTAATTGAAGCCATGCTGTAAGAGTGCATTACATTAATTAGTTCAATAGTAAGGCTGACGAATTTACCTCTGTTTATCAGTGCCTGAGAAAAAATCAATAGCTTGTCCTGCTAGCCCAGAAAAAATGTTTACAGTAATAAATGAGAAACTGCAGTGGATTTATGACTCAGGTGTTTCTCAAGAAAAGGCTGTTCTGGTGTACTTTATTTCACACTTAGAAGTAATTACTTCAGAGTTATAGTAACACCACATTATTAAACACTAGAGGTGGTTAGTGGGTTAAAAAGAATATTCCACCTCCATTCCACTATATACTTGTTTTTAACTTAGATCATTTTTGTTAATTTTAATGTTTTATATTGTTGGTTTTATCGGTTGCAAGCCTCTCAGAGTTGCTTAATAATAAGATAGGTGGCATTTAAAATTTAATTAATAAATAAATAACATAGAACTCTATTGCACAAACTAGGACAGGAAAAGGAAAAAATGTCTATGAATTAAAAATAAACTAATGACAGATCCTTTGAACTTCATGTGTGCTTCATATATAAATAACAACCATGATAGATGGACAGACACACACATACATTCCTACCACATGGGTCAATGAACAGTAATGCTGCAAGCTTTATTATCTGTAAATTGCTCAGAATCTTCAGAAACAAGCAGCATAGACCAAAACAAAAAAAATTAATTAATAATAAGGGGCCCTGAATTCAAGAACACACCATTCTTATAGAACAAGATGTGTTCGTAAGCTTGAAAATTATTCACAAAAAGAGTTGCCTTTTTATGTTTAATGGATGTATCATTTGGGTAATTGAAATATTTAGCACTTACCAGTAGTTAAACTTATAAGGTCCATTGCAATCAATGGGGATAAAGTTAATCATGACTATTTAAGTCCTATTTATTTCAAAGGGCTGCCTTTTTGTACCACTCAGACCAGATCTAATCCTATTTATTTGGAGAATACCTACTAATCCTCTACCACTCTATCACCAAAGGTGAGAACTGCTTCCAACCTTTTGGCCTCCTGGAAAGATGAAACTCAAATCCTTTGGCCACCTAATGAGAAGGAAGGACTCACTGGAGAAGAACCTAATGCTGGGAAAGATTGAGGGCAAAAGAAGAAGAGGACGACAGAGAATCAGGTGGCTGGATGGAGTCACTGAAGCAGTAGGCGTGAGCTTGAGTGGACTCCAGAGGATGGTAGAGGACAGGAAGGCTTGGAGGAACGTCCATGAGGTCGTGATGGGTCAGACACGACTTCATAACTAACAACAACAAGGTCACTAATACAAACGTCTATAAATGAACAATGTCACAGCACTTTTTGTAATCACTTATTATCGGGATCAAATTACAACTGAGTGATACTTACCAGTCCCATCCTTGAATACACCATAATCATAATAAGGGGAAAGGATAGCAGGAGAGAAGCTGAGGGTTTTTTTTCTTCCTAGTAACATTTTGCAAGGTATTTTAATCTGACTATGTAAAATGTAAAAGGAAGGCAAACGTGCTGAATATAATACCTTGCACATGAATACCCTCGTTCTCTCCCATTTCATAATTGTTTTCTCCTTCTGCACCCACTCCTGTTGCAGTTCTCTCTCCTTCGATCTTCCCAGCGGCATTGTCCTTTTCTCCATTTGTATCAACAATTTGAACAGCTTCAGCAATTATATCAGCCATCTTGTCCAGCTCCAGTGGGCTCAACTTATCTACATCCACATGATGTTTCCTCAGGTCTCTCAGAACATCTTGAATAAATATTTCTTAAGAAAGAGGGTAGGAAAGCTTGATTACTTGTGAAAAGTTTAATATTACATATAAGAAAAAGAGAAGCCAAGCATTGCTGCATTAGCTGCATCAGTCCTCAATAGGAAATATTTAATTACCTGCAAATCCTTATTGTATTACTCAGTGCTAACAGGTGTAAATAATAACCTTGGATATTTTTTTTTCTTTTTTCCAAATATCTTTACTCAATTGATTCAATTAATAAACTTTTAAAATTATTTGCTTGTATAAGTAATTGTATAATTGCAAGCAATGCCTATGGAAACAATTGATTTGACATGAACTGATAGTGAAATATGCTCATACCCAGACCAATAATCTAATATTCCTGAATACAATAAAATGACTGCATTTAACAATTATTCCATAAATGGGCATTTACTTCACTCAGCGTCAGGTGTCCCCAACCCCTGGGTCACAGCCCACAACTAGGCCGGGTGCTGTTTGGAACCGAGCCAAGGAAGCAATGGGCGAATGTGCATGTGCTTTCCCACTTGTGTGAGTAGCAGGCGAGCGCATTCACGCCTGTCCCATTTGTGCAAGTGGCGGGTGTGTATGCCCACCCCTCATGCAGAACCATCCCCTCTCCAAAGCTTTAAGCTGAGAGACTGAATACTCCTCCTCCTCCTCATGCACAAAACCAGCTGAGTGATCTTGGACTAATAGAATCTCGGCAATATATAATAAATGCTTATCAAGAGTACTAATCACACAATGTAGTACAACTTGAAAATAGGAATAACAGTAATAGCTATACCAGCAATAGAATATATAGCCTTATTAAACAGATTCTTGAAAGTTAAAATATTAACAATTAATCTCAATCAATTATTGCTCTTTAGTAAGCATTTTTCCAGCTATCTATAATTAGCACCACTGCTTTTATGTGGAGCCCAGGAATCTCCCATATTTTAATACCTGAAAGCAGTGAAAAAGTGGGATAATTCTACAGCAACCAGCTCTTGAACTTTCTCTATTTGGCTTCCAAGCTTTGCTGGTCTCCAGGAAGACTTATTATTGGATGTGTCTGGATGTAACAACACTTTATTCCTTATCTCTGGACCCTGATATATAAAACGACAGGACCTGCCTTGAACCTTGACTGAATTATGATGATTCCTTTGTCTAATGATTCTGACATAAATGCCTCTTGTAATACTATCTTTGGATTGCTTAATTATTCTATGAATCATTCAAAACAAAACACCAGAAGAGTGTTGCAAAAAGATGTAAACCCCTTCTAAAATGGAAGGAATGACCCCAAACCCCACTCATTCCACCCATTCCAGTCATGTCATCACTTTACTGACCCATTCACTATGAAAACAAACAAGCAAATAGATATATATATCACTTGTTCTTCTTATTATCTTTTTTAATCCCTCCCCCCTCTTATTGGGATGATAATGATGATGACAATGAAGAAGAAGAAGAAGATGATGAAGAAGAAGAAGATGAAGAGGAGGAGGAGGAGGAGGAGGAGGAGGAGGAGGAGGAGGAGGAGGAGGAGGAGGAGGAGGAGGAGGAGGAGGAGGAGGAGGAAAATAAATTCTGTTACTTTGCATATACTATTGCTTTGCATGTACACTGAGAGTCTCTGCACTGGAGACAATTCCCTTGAGAGTCTAATCACAGTTGGCCAAATGAAGCATTCATATCCATATATTATATGATATATAATACATGTATTATTTGCCCCATGTATTAGAAAATTTACTTAGACATGGACTTACTTAGACATTGCAGCACTATCAAATGTGAGGAGGGGGTCTCCATACTCCCACACCAAGTTCTTCCTGTTGGAGGGCTCCAAAAAGAGCTAAAGTCACCCTGTAGGAGTGGTGAAAAGAGGAGTGGCCATGGAGAGCAACATCTCTCCTTCTGGACTCAGGGCTTCCTCCCTCTCCCTCGATGAGAAGAGGCACCCATCATGGCTGCCATGAAGCTGGGACAGCCGAGGCAACAAAGAACTGTGCAGGAGTGGTGCAGGTGAACAGTGATTGGAGCTGGGTGAGAAGATTCCTTTTTATTTAGACCCTAACTTTAAAGAAAAAAAGAAAGAGCAAAAGCCAGGAAAAAAGACTCTTAGAACTATTTTTCAAAGCAGCAAACAACCATAGAGAGAAAAATCCTAGACCTGAAAGGAACTAAGGGGAGAAAAGCTAAAGACCTTTTAAAACATAGAAAATTGGACTTTTAAATTGGGCAGGCATTGTTTTGGAAAGGCATTATAAAATGCTGAAACTATCTACCTGAATCTACTTGAATAGCCAACTTTGCTTCCATAAACTGAATTAAATTTGGATTAATTAAATTTAGAAGACTGGAAACAACACTGAAACCTAAGCTAAGGACGCCATCTACAGTGAATGGAATATACCAATCCCCTACAAGTTTAGAAAAAATTTTGATGAGAGAAATAAACAACATTCATCTGGAAGATTGTGGTGACACTTACTGTTCTATAACTAGTTACTTTATGATTACTGGACACTTTATTGTGAGAATAAGGAAGATTTTTAAGTAAAGCAAAGTGACTTTTGATTTGCAGAAGCTTCCTGGACTACTCAAATGGAATTGATTAATAATCTTGAGATGTAAAGAACTATGATTATTGAACTTTCTGAGGAGTAACATTGAACTGGAATATATTGTTTTTGAATTAGAGTAAGAGCGGGATTTATTAAATTAAGACAAGATGCTCCATTAGAGGGAAATGAGTGAGATTTCAAGAGAAATGGCACTGATGTTTCAAATATTTCAAATTAGGGGTACTATGGAAAAAAATCACTGAGAGATAAGTACCTAATGCAAGGCATATATGGGAAAATAGAAAATATGCTACAACTGATAATGAATGAAGATCAAAGATAATGACTGATGAAATAAACCAAGGGAAAAGCACTTTAAGAGATTTAAGAGAATAGAGATGGGAGAAATATTCAGTCTGAATGGTGAAGATACAGATGTTGATAGAGATAAAGATTGTGTGTGTGTGTGTGTGTGTGTGTGTGTGTATACATACATACATACATTCTAATATAATGATAGCCTGATTAGAAATTTGAATAAAGACAGAAATAAGAATACACATCTTTATATAAAACAATAGTTAGACAGAAAGATTGGAAGTTGAAAGATGGGATTATTAGGTATGTTAGACTAGAAATAAGAAGACTAGTACTTGAATGATGTATTGTGACTTTGAACAACCAAATAATGAAGGGTTATGTCTTAATATAAGCATCTGTATTGATACTAGGATTAGCATTGGTAACCTGATTAGAAGTTAGAATAGAGGTAGAAATAAGAAATGGGGGGAATATTAGAAGATATAATTTTTATATAACAGAATGCAAGTAATAATTGCATGTATTCTTATAATATCATTGGTATTAAAATGGAATACTGAAATATTGAATAACTACTTTAAAAAACCATGTATATTAATGCTAGGATTATATAAATTTGATTAATATAACAACTATTATGATTATCATTATTGATTTTTGTATCAAAATGAATTACACCCAGGGGCCATACTGTTCATGTATTGATATTGATGTATACTTAAAAATAAAAATCTAATAAAACTTGAAAAAAAGAAAGGAAAAAAAACTTACTTAGACATGAATTTATAATCAAGATGAAAGAAATATTAATATTCATTATATTTAAATATAAAAATGTGTTAATTTGAATCTATATCAGGAAATGAGAAGGAAGAAGATATTTACCGGTAGTTGGTGTTCACACAATGTACTAAAGCCTACCGGCATCTATTACCTGCAGCCAATATCAGAGCTCCAGATTGATCTGGAGCTCTGTTATTGGTTGTAGATGCCTGCCGGCAGGCATCTTAAAACAAAATGGAGGGCGGGGTGATGCATGCAAATGGTGGCAAGTGGCCGCAGAAGAAGTGACCCAGCAGCGGGCTTCTGCTGGGCAGCGCTGTCAGTGCCACCACTGAGATGTGAGACAATAATTAGAACCCTCCAAAAAGATGGCCCAGCCATTTTTTCGTTGGTCAAAAGAAAATAAGACCCAGTCTTCTTTTTGTAGAAACACAGTATTATATGAATCTCCATCATGGGTTAAGTTAATTCTGTATATGTAATGCTACCACAGCCATTTTAAAGATAAATATATCCCTGAATATTGTGCAATTTTTACTTGGGTTCCCTTTCTCCCTCTTTTTCCTCCACTTTGGGTTTCACATCCTAAGCATATGATTTTAAATTTCCTTTCACACATTCAAGAAAGGACTCTGAATCAGGAAGTCAAATTCTAAGTATTTGACTTAGTAAACTTAGTTCAGATGGTTTCTAACTACGAATTCTAAAATGTTGCCTGGTAAGATTATCATAGTCAATGTTGATATAATTAAACAATTTGATATTAATCCATTAGACATATACCGATAGTAATTGTGCCAGTTTGTTTAATAGTTAAGGGACCAAGGTAGACTTCAGGAGATTTTAGTTCTAGTCTTCCTTAGGAATGAAAGTTAGTTGGGTGTTTTTGGGGCTGTCAATCTCTCAGCTCAACTCACCACACAAGGTTATTGTGGGCAAAACAGATCAAGGAAGGAGTATTAGTTCGGCATCATGAGTTATTTATAAAAATAGTAAAGGCCACACACAAATCTATTCCTAAATCAGAGCTCTCATAGCAGTCTTTTTAAGCCCACTACATAAATCTCAGCCATCTTAGAAACCAGCACAACATCCCTTATACTGGATATTGAATTCAAAGATAAGAATTCTGAAAATGTGCTCTGAAACTAGCAGCTTCTTGTAAAATAGGATCAATTAGGAAAAGCTCACAATGCTACCTCAAACATTTATAGGTCAAACATAGGCTTATTAAAATAAATGTTAGTATTTCTTTATAGATTTTGCTCATTTGTAGCATTGGTTCAATTTATGTTACAAGTATCCTAGCTTGTCTAAAATAACCTAGGTGTTTCATTCCCATTCCCTTTTTTTTTTCTTATTTTCTATTAGGCCTTAACCTTTGAAAGGCTAGTGCTTTCCTACCTGAAAACCATCACGAATCCACTCTTAGACCCCTTGCAATTTGCATACCGAGCAAATAGATCAACAGATGATGCTGTTAATATGGCTCTGCACTACATCCTACAACATCTTGAGTCTCCAAAGACCTATGCAAGGGTCCTTTTTGTAGACTTTAGTTCAGCATTCAATACCATCATTCCAGACATCCTTCTAACTAAGCAAAACCAGCTACAGGTACCGGAACAGACTTGTAAGTGGATCACAAGCTTCCTAACAAACAGGAAGCAGCAGGTGAAGCTAAGCAAGATCACATCAAATACCTGTACAATTAGCACAGGAGCCCCCCAAGGCTGTGTGCTCTCCCCACTTCTCTTCTCTCTGTATACCAATGACTGCATCTCCAATGATCCATTTGTTAAGCTACTGAAGTTCGCAGTTGACACAACAGTGATTGGTCTCATTCGAGACAATGACGAATCCGCATATATAGGAGAGGTCGAACGACTAGCCTTGTGGTGCAACCAAAACAATCTGGAACTGAACACACTCAAAACCGTAGAAATGGTGGTAGACTTTAGGAAAAACCCTTCCATACTTCCACCTCTCACAATACTTGACAACACAGTATCAACAGTAGAAACCTTCAAATTTCTGGGTTCTATCATATCGCAAGATCTCAAATGGACAGCTAACATCAAAAACATCATTAAAAAAGGACAACAAAGAATGTTCTTTCTGCGCCAACTCAGTAAGCTCAAACTGCCCAAGGAGCTGCTGATCCAATTCTACAGAGGAATTATTGAGTCTGTCATTTGCACCTCTATAACTGTCTGGTTCGGTTCTGCAACCCAACAAGAAAAACACAGACTTCAGAGGATAATTAGAACTGCAGAAAAATAATTGCTACCAACCTGCCTTCCATTGAGGACCTGTATACTGCACGAATCAAGAAGAGGGTCGTGAAAATATTTGCAGATCCCTTGCATCCTGGACATAAACTGTTTCAACTCCTACCCTCAAAACGACGCTATAGAGCACTACACACCAGAACAACTAGACACAAGAACAGTTTTTTCCCGAAGGCCATCACTCTGCTAAACAAATAATTCCCTCAACACTGTCAGACTATTTACTGAATCTGCACTACTATTAATCGTTTCATAGTTCCCATCACCAATCTCTTTCCACTTATGACTGTATGACTATAACTTGTTGCTGGCAATCCTTATGATTTATATTGATATATTGATCATCAATTGTGTTGTAAATGTTGTACCTTGATGAACGTATCTTTTCTTTTCTTTTATGTACACTGAGAGCATATGCACCAAGACAAATTCCTTGTGTGTCCAATCACACTTGGCCAATAAAATTCTATTCTATTCTATTCTATTCTATTCTATCTCTCTAGTCCATCCCGCAAATCTCATAATCTATATAGCAAAGCAAAGTTGCAATCTCAAGCAAAATAAAAATAAAGGGAAAGAAATGAAACACAAAATGAATGGCCAACGGCCCAACTCCAGAGTCCACTAAACCAGTGGTCACCAACCTTTTGGACCTCAAGGACCACTAAATTCATAATTTTCAATCCCGCAGACCACTAATACGATCTGCCTAATGACCGGCTGGGTGGGTGTGGCTAAGTGGTCATGTGACTGGGTGGGCATGGCCAATTTGATGCCATTCATATCAAGGGGCGCCTCGCCAGTGTCTACTCGCCCCTCCCTTCCCAGCCACTCCTTACCTGCTCGCTCGGGCTCTTTAGGGCCCCAACAGGTAGCAGTTGTTGGAGCTAAGCAGCCACCATGAGAAAGAGTCCATAGTTTGAGGACCCCTGATTTAGTGCAATATAAAAAATGCAAATAATTTTTCTGCGGACCACCAAAATTTTCTCGCAGACAACCAGTGGTCCATGGACCACCAGTTGGTGACCACTGCACTAAACAGCAGGTCTTTCTAATTGAATATGTAAAACCAAAATAGAGGGGGGGGGTCTTCTTTGCCTATAATGTGCTGTCTCAACCTCTGAGCACTCACTGGACGCAGTCCATTAAAGCAACATCTCCCAGAGATAAACCTCTTATTAAAAGTAACTGATACCTGTATGTAAAACCTAGTTCTCTCTACCAAAGGATGTACTGTATTCCTGCTATTATGAAAAAGTCTTTCTCCAAAGTAAAAACCAAAACCAAAAACTGTAGCTTTGTGACATAAATAGCAATAGTTCTGAAAAATACTCCATACATACATATATATACTCCATATATAAGATTTTTAAAAACTGGCAAAAAGAACTGGGAATATTTGGTATGTGAATCATCTTAAAAATGAATATGTAATTGAATGAAGGAAATGTTAAAATCTCCCCCATTTGCAGCAATGAAAGTCCAAATTTACAAAACAAAAGAATTAAAAGGTGTTGTTTTTTTGTAATGCATTCACAGTACTGGATTTAAAAACCACAAAAAGTTTTATCAGGTTTCATTATGCCTATGGAAGTCCAATAGGCAAAATCCAATACATTTTGCTGCACATTATTCTCTGTAACCATTAAGTACCCAGCTCTATGTAGGCTCCTGCCAAGAAAGGTGAAAGACGACCGTACATGATAATGAAACCAGCATGGGTATAGTTTGCTTTAACGGTAGACCTATTCCAGAGATGTGCGGTGTCACCTGAGCCGGCATTTACATTCCATTTTGCTTTTGAAAGCTATTATCAGACAGGTGCCTCGCCATGAATGCTGTCACTTTAGGCATGTCCTCACCGGGCTTTCTTCTCACTAAAGAGAACACTTCAATTGATTTTGTGCTTTCACAGCAAAAGAAAATGAAAGCGTACAGTACAAAGGAGATGGGTAAAGAAAAGATACATCAAAACATGGCTATGTAATACTCCAAGCTGCTACAAAGGAATTAATGTGTCACCAACAAGTTATGTCAATTTGAAGAAAATAAACTTCTCAATGTCCACACGTATTATTGGAGCATCAACCTATGGTTCCAAAAAGTTCTACAAGAAGGATGGGTGACTAGGATTTCCCTGACTTGCCATAATTCAATGTGGAGTACAAGAGCCCATTCCATTACAATACAATATACCTGAGGAGATTTAGAATAGAATAGAATAGAATAGAATAGAATAGAATAGAATAGAATAGAATAGAATAGAATAGAATAGAATAGAATAGAATTTTTTTATTGGCCAAGTGTGATTGGACACACAAGGAATTTGTCTTGGTGCATATGCTCTCAGTGTACATAAAAGAAAAGATACCTTCATCAAGGTACAACATTTACAACACAAATGATGGTCAATATATCAATATTGATATATATCACCTGTTTGGAACCCTCACCACTTCTCTGACATCAATACAATTGAACGTGTCCAGAAATATTTTACAAGAAGAGTTCTCCATTCCTCTGAAAACAACAAAATACCTTATCCCACCAGACTTGAAATCCTAGGCTTAGAAAACTTGGAACTCCGTCGCCTTCGACAAGACCTAAGTTTAACTCACAGAATCATCTATTGTAATGTCCTTCCTGTTAAAGACTACTTCAGCTTTAATTGCAATAATACAAGGGCAACCAATAGATTTAAACTTAATGTAAACCGCTTTAATCTAGATTGCAGAAAATATGACTTCTGCAACAGAATCATCAGTGCTTGGAATACTTTACCTGACTCTGTGGTCTCTTCCCATAATCCTAAAAGCTTTAACCAAAAACTTTCTACTATTGACCTCACCCCATTCCTAAGAGGACCATAAGGGGCGTGCATAAGCGCACAAACGTGCCTACCGTTCCTGTCCTATTGTTTTTCTTTTCTTCTTCCTATATATATATATATATTCCTATATATGTATATATATATATATATATATATTCCTATATATATATATATCTTTTTGTATGATGTTGTGACAAAATAAATTTTATTTATTTATTATTCATATTTATATACCGCCCTATCTCCCAAAGGACTCAGGGCGGTTTACAGGCATTTAAAAAACAGATAAATACAGTCTAAAAACAATTAAAAAAATAAATAAATAAAATAAATAAATATATCATAGTGCTCTATAGCGTTGTTTTGAGGGTAGGAGTTGAAACAGTTTATGTCCAGGATGTGAGGGATCTGAAAATATTTTCATGAATATATTCATGAATATAAATATATTCATGAATATGAATATATTTCATAAATATGAACCCCCCCCCCAAAAAAATCTGTATATGAATATCAAACCTGGATGATAATTTCAAACTACCCGTTTAGGATTTTACCCTGCAGTCCTTAACTGAAGAAACTGCAATTCTGAAGCAGACTGAAGATCACAGTAATTGCCATGATTCTTAAGTGTATATGGAGTAGGCTTTACTTAAATCTTGTTCAGTCTCTCTGTGATACATTAGACCAGGGGTCTCCAACCTTGGTCACTTTAAGATTTGTGGACTTCAACTCCCAGAGTTCCTCAGCCAGCTTTGCTGGCTGAGGGACTCTGGGAGTTGAAGTCCACAAGTCTTAAAGTGACCAAGGTTGGAGACCACTGCATTAGACTCTAAATCCACCCTGAAATGTATACTGCAGCTCAAAACCATCAAGCTCATTAATACCAACCTCTGAGATGCCTGTGCATCATTATTACATTTCCAGCTAAGCAATTTTTGAATTTAAATACATTCTAAAGAATTCCAGGGTTTCCTGAACACAGCTTGAAAAATCACTGAATTAAAAGGAAACAAAAATAAAAACAAGAAAAGCATGCAGTGGTGAAATGTAAAATTTGTTACTACCGGTTCTGTGGGTGTGGCTTGGTGGGGAGATAATGTGACGGGATGGCCGTGGCCAACTTTTTTTTTTTTTTACTTTTAAAAGCATTTTTTCTACAACCTCTTCAGCTGAAGAGAAAAAATGCTTTTAAAAGGCTCTGGCGATCATAGCTTAATTGTCTGATCGTCAGAAGCTTTTAAAAGCATTTTTTACAACCTCTTTGGCTGAAGAGGTTGTAGAAAAAATGCTTTTAAAAGGCTCTTCTGACGATCCCAGCTGAGTTGCCTGATCGTCAGAGGCTTTTCTTTTCTTTTAAAAAGATTTTTTTTGCCTTTTTTTGTAAAAAAATGTTTTTAAATGCCTTTGACAATCAGGCAACTCAGCTGGGATTGCCAGAGCCTTTTAAAAGCATTTTTTACAAACTCTTCGGCTGAAGAGGTTGTAGAAAAAATGCTTTTAAAAGGCTCTGATGATCCCAGCTGAGCAGTGCGATAATCAGCAGCTTTTTTTTACTTTTAAAAGCATTTTTTCAGCCAAAGAAAAAATGCTTTTAAAAGTTAAAAAAACACTCTGATGATCACACGGTTCAGCTAGGCATGGGGGGGGGAGTGTTAGGGATTTTTGCTGCCGGTTCTCCAAACCACCCGCTGCCATCACTACTGGATCAAGCGATCCGGTCTGAACCGGGAGCATTTCACCCCTGATACATAGATAATGAATTCCTTACCATCTATTGGAGTTAGAGAAAGCTTCAAATCATTCTGTCTAGATCCAGACACCAATCCTGATACTGGCCTCTGTAGAAACTGTGGTTTCATCTCAAAGCCTCCTAGCTTTTCTTTGGATATTATTCCATCAAATTGGTCAATGTGAAGAGGTTTAACCCTGTTTTCATAAGGAGATGTTTCTTTAGTCCTGCTAACAGACGAACGTCCATCAAGGTTTTTGGTTGGTAATTTCTGAGTGATATATGCATTAAGGGTCATCAATAGATCTTTCCTGTCTAATTGTTCTTCAGGTTTTAGCTGAAATTTATCCATCTGTGATTTGCTGAAGGTCCTTGCAGGAATGTTTTCAATATACTTTGAATGGACAGGTACTGAATAGGTCATAGCAGGTGTTTTTCCTTTAGAATTCTGCATCATATAGTTGATCATGGACCTTGGTGGAATGTCGCCAACCTAACAGGAAAAAAACGTAAATTGCATTAGAATTATTCTTAGGATAATTCATTACAATCAACCAACATGTTGATTATAACATTCAACTCTGTAAGAATGCATATAGTTGATTCTTCTGCTTTGGGCAGGGAGAAGATAACCTATGTTATATTTACCAACTGATTCTTTTCAACCTGTATATATAATATAAAAACATACCTTACTGTTTGCTTATTTTTCACTAGGCATAGGAATACTTTAGCTACAGTATCTAGTTTTCCTATATTTAAAGAGGGATTTATGAAGCCATTGAAACACTAATTTCTTAACTGTTTCATCATTCTGGTTTTCGTGCATTCAGAATAATAGGAGCTTGATCTTAAGTTTAGTTAAAATAAAAATTCTTGTGTTCTTTCTTAAAATGCAAAGAAAATTCCAAATCCATGAAAGTGAAATAGAAATACACTAAAGAGACAGAAAGAACATATCAGCAGTCTGCATGATCACTGAAAGATCCTAGAATTAAAAGTTATGAATACTGCTTTATTAAAAATAACAAGAAATCCGAGGAAGGGAAGGAAGGAAAAAATCCACATTTATAAAGACATTCTATGGGTTATATGGGATGCGGTGGCTCAGGGGCTAGGCGTTGAGCTTGTCGATTGAAAGGTCAGCAGCTCTGCAGTTCGAATCCCTAGTGCTGCCGTGTAACAGGGTGAGCTCCAGTTACTTGTCCCAACTTCTGCCAACCTAGCAGTTTCGAAAGCACATAAAAATGCAAGTAGAAAAAATAGGGACCACCTTTGGTGGGAAGGTAACAGCGTTCCGTGTGCCTTTGGCATTGAGTCATGCTGGCTCTTCAGCTTTGAAACGGAGATGAGCACCGCCCCATAGAATCGGCAACGACTAGCACGTATGTGCCAGGGGAACCTTTATCTTTACCTTTACTATGTGTTGTTATTAATATAACAGTAAGTTTTAAATATTAAAAGTCCATTTGGTTGCTAATGGATAGCAAAGATTTGATGGCACATATCAGCCTTCCTAGGCAGAGAAGGCAGGAAACAGACCTTTCTGAGTTTCTTTCTCTGCCCTTAGGCAGCTGCAGACTCCCAGTCCCTTATCATACTTTCCCTGGCCATCACATCTTCTACCCACCCAGTGTCTCCCAAGGCCATTCACACATAACATTATGCCATGTAATCATTCAATCAAAATTTAAATAATTTAAAGACAAAACATTTTAGTGGTTTTCCAACATACCCTTAAACATTACTTCAATAATATAATTCATATTCAGAATGGTATAAAATACAGACGAAACAAATATAGGTTGAAACTAAATTAATACTAGTTTGCAAATGGGCCTACAGAAATTGCATTTTTGACGTTTATTTGCAGAAATTCAGATGCTAAACAGGTCATCATTTTGAATATCACTTTTCCCCCAATTATTCCTGAAGAGGAAGATGTTTGTTTTTGGGTTTTTTTGGGAATGCAATGAAAGGAAAAGAGAATGGGAAGAGCTGTTTCACAAATACTTCTCCAATGTGGAGAAGATCCTTTTCAGAGAGATTGGGGTTCTCTCAATATCACTTTTTCCATTATGGTTCCACTTTTCCTATGACAAGACAACCAAATCTAAGCAGTCAGCTAAGGCAGAGCGCTCTCTTCCTATGATACAAAACCTTATAAAACACATAACATAAAATAACAGTCTTCTAGTTTGCAAAATATACAGTTTGGGTCATTGAGTAAGGATTTTTAAACACAGAGGGAAAAGTCTCAAATACAATATACTTGAATTCTAAAATACAAAGGATTTTTTTTTTAATTCCCTGACATTCTTGTAGCAAACAAGTCAGTTGACAAGAGCAAGACAGAAACCTCAAGCAGTCATATACAAATTGGGCGGAAATGTCAATCCCAGGCTAAGCTGGTATCAAGAGAACAGCTTGCCAGGTCACAATCCAGCAGCCTGAAACACTATTCAAAGAGGGGGGGAAAATCCTAATTAAAAATGTGATATAAACAATAGTGAAGCCTAACTGGAAAATATCCTCACTTCTGGCAATCAGTCCAAAGTCACACAGAAGTTAAAAATATATATATGCTCATATTGAACCTAAGTTGCAGTATTAAATTTAAAACAATCATTGGCAATGTCTGGAGAGAGGCTTGGTATTTATTCAGTATTCGCTGTAGGGAAAATTCACTACATTGTTTTTCATTGCGAAACAGTGGAAACGGTGGAAATCAAGTTCAATGTTATACCAACAGTACAAAGTAAGACAACATAGTTGTGCTTAAACGTTTGTGAAACCCTTTGAATTTTCAATATTTTAATATGACCTAAATAAATCCTAAAACATGATCTCCTATGGAAATAATGTTCCATAGAGAGATGACCAAATCAGACATAAATGGTTGGCCTAAGGCTTTATTTATCTATTATTAAATCTATTTGACACCCATCTTGCAGTTCAAGGTGAATGTGAGTTGTTTACAGTACAATAAAATATGCAAATATAAATATAAAAACAGATTAAAATTATAGGAAAAAAATCATGAAAAGATTAATGTTTGGCAAAAAAGCAAAGACTACATCCCAACATAAAAACCTTACCTCATCTACAAAACATGGTACAGGTAGTCCTAGACGTATGACTGGTTGCTTGGCAACAGTCAAATTTACAACAGACACTCTCCATAGTGATTTATGACTCAGTTTTGAAATTCTAACAACCTCTACCCTCTGAGATTTTGGGCAGTTGGCAACTAGCCTGCATTTACAGTGTGCAGCCATTTGCAGTGTCCCACAAGTACATGACTACAATTTATTACTTTTTTGCCAGAAACTGGCCTTTACTTCCAGGTGTTTCCCAGTAGGTACAATGGATTTTCTTAACAAATGTGGCATTCTCTTAAAGACTCTGGTGTTCGTTTAACCACCACTGCAAAAAAGACACCAAATTGGGTGCAGTTTAATACATAATTTACGACAATAATTCTGGGGTGAATTACAGTCACAAATCAAAGATTACCTTAGTGGACTATCACAGTTTGGGCTTGGTTTGCTACTTCTAACCAAGCAGCTTTCCATCATTGAGGGAATCATGAGTTCTGAATTGTTCTAGCAAATTCTACAGGAAAATAATTAGGAGTCTGTCCATGAACTGAAGTTCCAAAAAAAAAAATTCCTCCAAGCCAATGTGCAGGAATGATCAACATTTATCAGAAACATATACAGTAGTTGCAGTTATTGCTACCCAAGTTATTTACTGAAAAGTTGCAAAAAATATCAGTATCACCCATCATGGGATTCTGTTGGTCAAAAATTTACCTCCTGCACAGATAGTCTCTGGGATGGTGTGGATTTCCATAAAGTAGCTGAAATAGGAGCTGAGATTGTTATGACTTTTATCAGAGGTTTGACTGAATCCAATGTGTGCTTCAGAATATATTGAATATATAAATTGTCAGTCTGTTTTTTTGCTGCTGTTTTATTGCATGGAGAGTCCAAAATTACTTCATTATAAGTTCAGCTCACTTTCTAAAATGTTTGGATTTATAGGGATTATAGCTACAGGTACCGGAACAGACTTGTAAGTGGATCACAAGCTTCCTAACAAACAGGAAGCAGCAGGTGAAGCTAAGCAAGATCACCTCAAATACCTGTACAATTAGCACAGGGGCCCCCCAAGGCTGTGTGCTCTCCCCACTTCTCTTCTCTCTGTATACCAATGACTGCATCTCCAATGATCCATTTGTTAAGCTACTGAAGTTCGCAGATGACACAACAGTGATTGGTCTCATTCGAGACAATGACAAATCCGCATATAGATGAGAGGTCGAATGACTAGCCTTGTAGTGCAACCAAAACAATCTGGAACTGAACACACTCAAAACCGTAGAAGTGGTAGTAGACTTAGGAGAAACCCTTCCATACTTCCATCTCTCACAATACTTGACAACACAGTATCAACAGTAGAAACCTTTAAATTTCTAGGTTCTATCATATCGCAATATCTAAAATGGACAGCTAACATCAAAAACATCATCAAAAAAGGACAACAAAGAATGTTCTTTCTGCGCCAACTCAGTAAGCTCAAACTGCCCAAGGAGCTGCTGATTCAGAGGAATTACTGAGTCTGTCTACAGAGGAATTATTGAGTCTGTCATTTGCACCTCTATAACTGTCTGGTTCGGTTCTGCAACCCAACAAGAAAAACACAGACTTCAGAGGATAATTAGAACTGCAGAAAAAATAATTGCTACCAACCTGCCTTCCATTGAGGACCTATATACTGCACAAATCAAGAAGAGGGCCGTGAAAGTATTTACAGATCCCTCACATCTAGGACATAAACTGTTTCAACTCCTACCCTCAAAACGACACTATAGAGCACTGCACACCAGAACAACTAGACACAAGAACAGTTTTTTCCCGAAGGCCATCACTCTACTTAAACAAATAATTCCCTCAACACTGTCAAACTATTTACTGTAATGCTCTCTACATGGGGCTCCCCTTGAAGAGTACCCGGAGGCTCCAGTTGGTTCAGAACGCAGCTGCGTGGGTGATAGTGGGAGCCACACGTTGCTCCCATGTAACACCTCTCCTGCGCAGTCTGCACTGGCTACCTGTGGTCTTTCGGGTGCACTTCAAGGTGTTGGTGACCACCTTTAAAGCGCTCCATGGCTTAGGGCCAGGGTACTTACGGGACCGCCTGCTGTTACAGAATACCTCCCACCGACCTGTACGCTCGCACAGAGAGGGACTCCTTAGGGTGCCATCCGCCAAGCAATGTCGGCTGGTGGCCCCCAGGGGGAGGGCCTTCTCTGTAGGGGCTCCCACCCTTTGGAACGAACTTCCCCCTGGACTTCGACAATTGCCGGACCTTCGGACTTTCCGCCAAGAGTTGAAGACCTATTTGTTTGTTCGCGCAGGACTGGCATAGGATTTTAATAGGATTTTAATTAGTTTTAACGTTTTAATATTTTATAAATTGGGGTTTTATTTTTAATTGTTTTAATTCGGCCATTTGTATAATAAGTTTTTTAATCATGTTTTTATGTGTATTTTGCTGTTGTTTTTTATTATGGCTGTAAACCGCCCTGAGTCCTTCGGGAGAAGGGTGGTATAAAAATTTAATAAATAAAATAAAAATAAAATAAAATAAACTATTTGTTAAGTTGAACTATCACTTGAATGAGGATAAACTTTCTTTTTTCATATATTCCAAAATATAGTTTTGTTGACCCAGCATGAATGATGTAAATGACCTAGATAATATTCCACATGAACAATAAAAAGAACAGAACATTATCCTGAAATATAAAGTCAGATTGACTATGATATACCACCCACTAACTTTAGATAAGCAAGTGGCCCGTCAGAAAGAAAATGTCAAAAAGGTGCACATTATTTCATTCCTTTCAAACTGGTGAATATTAGACTATCCACATTTAAGTGGCTAAAATAGTTTCTCAGATGTCATAGAAAAAATGATGGTGCACTACATGAGTAAGTACCAGAAGTAATTTAATTATCTAGAAAGTACATAAGGCACTCAAGAAAATTCACTCGCATTTAAAATGTCACTAGTTAAAATCATAAGCAAACTTTACTTGACATGAAAGATAAACAAGTCAACCGAATGTCACTTTTTACTCAGTTTTCTGTCATCTTTTTATGAAGAAGCTTGGTTTGCCAGATAGCTGTCATTACAAGAGGCTGCGATACTATACATTAAAGACTCAAAAAAATGACCTCTGTTGCATAAGATGATGATGTCAGCTTTATCAGGTAGACCAGACAGGAAACATGATCAGATAGGCTAAATCTATTTTATTGTAAAGTTACAGTTACAGAATCTTGAAAGTCTGCAAGTACAAATCTCCTGCCATTGCCTTTACAGTCTGAGAAACCAAGGTGGGTACCTTTTGAGCCTCTTGCTCCACCCACTGTCCAGTTGTGACTATGCACTCTCTTTGTTCAGTGGTCACCAACCAGTGGTCTGTAGACCACTGGTGGTCCGCGAGAAAATTTTGATGGTCTGTAGAAAAATTATTTGCATTTTATATTGCACTAAATATTATTTATCTTTTTTAAAAATTCATATTAGTGGTCCGCAGGATTTAAAATTATTATTATTTATTTATTTATTTATTTTATTTATTTATTTACATTTATATCCCGCCTTTCTCCGAAGACTCAGGGCGGCTTACAGTGGTATAAGGCACTGTAAAATTATGAATTTAGTGGTGCCTGAGGTCCGAAAGGTTCATGACCCCTGTCTCAGTTGACCATTCCATATGCAGCATCTCTTCACTCCATATACCATATGAGATTAAAACAATGAATGGCTTATGATATTATTTAAGTTTATCTATTTAAATAATCTAAGGGTGGCTCAGTGGCTAAGATGCCGAGCTTGTCAATCGAAATGTCACAGTTCAGCGGTTCAAATCCCTACTGACGCATACAGATTATAATGATGATCAAGTATCTGAGGGATCCTATAAAGATCATAAATGGTCTTATAGTCCACAAAGTAATTTTTTTCAGCACAATTATTACTGAAGAAGTTTCTTAGATGAGAAGCGAAATATCTTCCAAAAAAAAAAACATGAAAGTTCAGTTGCCTCCTGAAAAACCACCTTTGGGTCAGTGCTGCCATGTTTTTGGAAGTATAACAAGGCTCTTGAAAAGTATGTCCTTTTACTCTTCAAATCAATGTGCAGTATTTCCTTTACAGGACAAATCCACACTATATATTGTGCTCATCACCTTATTGTGATACAATGAGTTACAGTAAGAGAATCTAAGTTCTATTTTATGGAAACTAATTTTATCTTACATTTCCATTTTCCTACTTATTGGGTGATGAATTTATACTTATCATTTAATGGAATTAACTTTACATGCAGTTCTATTTTCATAATTAGACATAAAATCTTGCCTTTCTATCTCAGCAATTAGTCCATTTAGCTCTATCACTGTTTTGCTTTCTAAAGACACTTCTTGTTTATTAATCTTAAGACTACAAGCTTCATTGGAGATTGTTATCAGAAGTCAGATATGCAGAACTGTTTATCACAACCCCCAAATAGGTACCCCTAATAGTCATCCATATTAGTTTGCATATCTCTGGCCTGTAAATCTCTGGTTTGATTTTGCTAGCAATTTCCTCTTCTTACTGCTGAAGAACTTGCATAGTTCTCAGACAGAAGAAGAAGAAAAACAGTCATGTGTCTATATTAAAATATAAAAATCAAATAAAATCTCCAAACTTAAAATTGCACAACTGGATTTATGTATTAACTAATGTAAAAATGAAGGTTTGGATCATGAAACATCTGAACTGATTGAAATCCTGCCTGATTGCAGTCAGTCACAGGAGGGCTATTAGTCAAATAAATTTTTAAAATGTTAATTGTTTATCAGTGTGAAGAATTTGAGCCCCAGAGAATGCAGAGATTCTATTTTTGTCTTTCTTGTTAGTTTGTTGATTAGTAAAATTGACTTCCACCAAATACTGGAATAGAAATTTTACAAATAATTTAACTAGTGGTAAATTAGAAGACCAATAACAACTTTGAAACTTCAAAAAAAAAAACAACCAAAACCCAAATAGTTTAATATCTCTCATGCCTTCAGCCTTCAATACTTTTTACAACCTGGTTTTGGGAAGATTAAGAAACATATTTCTAATTCCCTTTTGTAGTTATGAGAGTGGGTTGCTACTGAGCATTCTGATGGGGTATGGTGGAAATACACCAAGATATATGATCGCTTTCTCTAAACTAGAAGTCCCCAAATTTTACAGCTTAGCGGCCCAGCAGTGTGGAGAGGGGAATATGCACTGGCCTGCCACTTGTACAAGTTGAGCTGTGTGCATGCAAGCCCACCACTTGTGCAGCCCAGTTCAAAATAGTCCACAATCCAGTAGTGGGCCACAGTCCAAGGGTTGGGGATCCCTTCTCTAAAGCACTGTCAACAGCTATGAGTGAAAATTTAAGAGGATTAAAGGAAGTTGCAGTCCCAAATGGGTGATCCAGAATCAGTTTGTGGAAAGCTGGTATCTAATATTTCCCAGACAAAGACTGATGAGAATGAGAGGATGGAACTCAATGATTTTTTTTTTATTTGCATTTATATCCCGCCCTTCTCTGAAGACTCAGGGCGGCTTACACTATGTTAGCAATAGTCTTCATCCATTTGTATGTTATATACAAAGTCAACTTATTGCCCCCAACAATCTGGGTCCTCATTTTACCTAACTTATAAAGGATGGAAGGCTGCCACAGGGAAGTATTTTTAACAAACGTAAAGCTACACTTACAGTTTCGATGTTTTAATTCCTTGCTGATCTGAGTCACAATTAGTACATTTCATTATCAAAAACTATTCAAAGTATATATGACCTAATCATAAGATTCTTCATACTAAAAGCCTGTAGAGATTCTCAGTCAGCAGGTCAAGGTTTTCCCAAATGTGCTTTTTTCAGGAGACAGCTGGACATTCTTGTTTTTTCTTTTGAAGACATTTCACTTCTCATCCAAGAAGCTCCTTCAGCTCTGACAGGATAGTGGGGAATGGAAGGATTTATATTCCTTGCAGGCAGCTGGTCATTTGCATCCTTTTAGAGGGTCGTTGAAGCACTGGGAGGTTTATCTGTGTCCTCGGGGTGACAGTGACACTGTCCGGTCAGAGCTGAAGAAGCTTCTTGGATGAGAAGTGAAATGTCTTCAAAAGAAAAAAATGAGTTGCCTCCTGAAAAAGCACCTTTGGGACAACCATGACCTGGATGACTGAGAATCTCTACAGTCTTTTAGCTATACAATTTGGGATGAACACCCTTTGAATGGCTTGGGAGTAGGAATGGATTTCCAGAGGAAAAATTGCAGACTACAGGAACCAGGAGTACCACTCAGGTGACCCTGAGGACACAGATAAATCTCCAACTGCTTCAAGGACCCTCTAAAAGGATGCAAATGACCAGCTGGCTGCAAGGAATATAAATCCTTCCATTCCCCACTATTCTGTCAGAGCTGAAGAAGCTTCTGGGATGAGAACCAAAATGTCTTTAAAAGAAAAAAATATGGAAGTCCAATTAACTCTTGAAAAAGCATTTTTGGGGTTCTTCATACTACATAAATCTTTATTTTTACACCCTCCCCAAATGGTATTTTATTATAGAAATGCATTAATTGCAGTTTATGACATGTATTCCATTTCGTTGGCTACGCTAGAAAATGTTGATTTTTTTTTAATTACATGCATAAAATCATTTAAATTATTTTCTATTCTCTTTTACTTATACCTTGCCAACTTCAGAAACAAGGGTAACATTTAAGCAACCAACAGCCCTAAGAGTAATTGCTGTTAATATATCATGAAACCACCAATGATTTGCAAGGGAAGAGAGTTCATCATGCTAAGACTCTTACATAACCTTTTTTTCCCTCTGTGATATGCACTAAAGCTTTGAAATAATTTTAAAAGCTACTTCAGAGGAACCTGCATAATGAAGGCTGCTAATTAACACCTTCTAGTTAAAGGCATCACACAGAATACAGATGATAAACCAAAAAAAAAAAAAGAGGGGGGGGAGGATCCAAGATTCTTTTTTGATGAAACCTAGTAATGATTTTACCTTTGAAGCCTGATTGTACAATTGCTACATAATGGGATAGATTACAGGCTGATTACTAAATGAGGAACAATCTATTTTGCTGTAAATGCAGTTAAAGCAGAAGGCATCTACCAATCATTTGTTTTATCTCAGAGTGTGTTATGGAAAAGAAAATAGATAAATACAACAGCTTTTTCTAGAGAATGCACTTATCTTCAGCTTCATTTCTCAACTGAAATGTCATAATGCCCCCCGGGCTGCTTCTACTACTACTATAACATTATAAGACATCCACATTACTCTTCCCAATCATCAGTTTCTGTCTAGAGTTACTTCCTGCTTAGCCATCCGGTCTTATCATTAAAATGGTAGATTGAAGATTCACAATTGGCTACCAACTCTGTTCCAATGCTTTATATAAAAGTATCTATACATGATTACTATAGCACAATCAAGTATAGATACTCTTATACACAAACACATAGTTCAGTGTTTGATAAGATATAAGCAGACAAATGTGAATTTACTAAAAGATGGACTACTATTCTTCATTTAAAAGGAAATCTTGGGGCTTGAACAAGTACTGTGATTGATGATTGCCATAGATTACTTGTTCAAGCCCCAAGTATTATTTGGACACACTGAGCAGATTATAATAACCTATGTCAGAGATTGGTTAAGCTTAGTTCTTTTAGCTGGGAAAGGAAGGAAAGTGCAAATTTCTATCATTATCACCTTTCAAGACCCTACACCTAATTTAGCCAGGTGGAATAAAAACATTTTAAAGAAGGCATTTCAGCTGCATGTTATCTAGGGAATCACTGCATATTAATTAGGTAGCACTTTTAATCAATACTCTAAGTTAATGCTTAACAGTTATCATACTTAGTGTTTCATATCAATTTGCCTTAAAAACACTAATCTGTGGGCTAAATAAAGTATTGCCCTATTTCCATAATATAAAGGGTAAGTATTACATTGCTTATATAAACATTATATATTATCAAATATACCATTACATAATCATCAGCATCTTGGAGCAAACTAAGAAGGTAACCAAACCAGATGAATTAATTATATCTTATTGTAAAACTACATTGACATCAGGTTTAGCAGGTTCTGACCAGTTCTGGAGAACCGGTAGCAGAAATTTTGAGTAGTTCAGAGAACTGGTAAATACCACCTCTGACTGGCCCTCCCCCTCTATTCTCTGCCTCCTGAGTCCCAGCTGATCGGGAGGAAATGGGAATTTTGCAGTAACCTTCCCCTGGAGCGGGGTGGGAATAGAGATTTTAAAGTATTCTTCCCCTGCCATGCCCACCAAACCATGCCCACCAAGCCACACCCACAGAACTGGTAGTAAAAAATGTTGAATCCCACCACTGATAGAACCTAAAAACTTGAAGGATTCAACTATTGATACATTTAAGTGATTGTCCACTAGGACTCCAAGGTCCTCTCACAATTACTACTATTGAGCAAGGTACCTCATATACTGTACCTGTGCATTTTGTTTTTCTTGCCTAAATGTAGAACCTTACTTTTTTCACCCTGGAATTTCATTTTGTTAGATAACACCCAAAGTTCAAGTCTGTCTAGATCCTGCTGGATCTTAAACCTGGAGTGTTGGCTATTCCTGCCAGTTTGGTGTCATCTGTACATTTGATGAGTTCCCCTCCTCTCCCCTTGTCTAAATTATTTATGAAGCTATTGAAGAATATCGGGCCTAAGATAGAGCCCTGGGATACTGCACTATGTACTTCCTTCCAGTAGACGCAGTTCCATTAAGGACTATTTGTTGATTAGTCATGAATGGTACACTTCGGGGTTGCTTCGTTTCAGAATGGCTGCTGTTCTCCCTGATTTGGAGGCACAAAAGATATTGGTGCAGATGCTGCTAAGTTTAAAGGGTGAACTAATCTTTTTCTGATGCTGACATCCCGATATTACTTCAGGATGTCTAAGTCATAAGTAGATACCTTTACATATTAATCAAATTTATAACCCATCTCACAGAAAGTGATTCTTTGCTAGGATTTGGGTTTCTGGCTTCAAATTGAAATTATATTATCAATGGGGAGAGAAGATGCTTGTAAGTAAGGTTGCTCACATTTAGGGGAAGGGTATGAGAATACCTCTTTTGTACTCAACTCACTTCTGGATAGAGAATCGGAAGTCATCATATTCTCAAGGTGATGGACATTTGGAAGGAGGCACTTGCAAACAGTTTTATGAACAGTTTGATCTTTGCTTGTCAACTGCAAAGGAGCCATTCTCTGTAAAATTGGCCCTTGGTTATTCATCAATAAATTCATAAAGGAAGCAACTTTAATTTTGGTACTGTTTCTACATGAAATGAGTGGCTGCCCCTAAGTCTACAAGAGCAGAAAGTTCCACTTCTGCCTGGAATCTAAAATAACAATTACACAAATATTTAAGTATGCTTGCCTACTGTTGACTGCCTGAGTTCTCCTTAAAAGGTAGATGGCCATTTGAAGTAAAAGTTTGCTCCCCAACTCCCCCATCTGCCTATCTCACCCCAATTTATGTGCCCTTTGGTCCCCCTGCTGCCCTTCACTTCCATCTCAAGTAATCTTTGCTATCTTTGCTACTTTGCTACTTTTTACTTTTTTCTTTGCTATCTTTGCTACTTCAGCTTCAATTGCAACAATATACGAGCACACAATAGATTTAAACTTAATGTTAACCACTCCAATCTTGATTGAAGGAAATATGATTTCAGTAACAGAGTTGTTAATGCTTGGAATACACTACCTGACTCTGTGGTCTCTTCCCAAAATCCCCAAAGCTTCAACCAAAAACTGTCTACTATTGACCTCACCCCTTTTCTAAGAGGTCTGTAAGGGACGTGCATAAGAGCACCAGCGTGCCTACCGTTCCTGTCCTATTGTTTCCTTTTGTTATATCCAATTAATATAGTTATTACATACTTATGATTATATATATGCTTTATATAGTATAGTTATTTCATGCTTTTTTTTTATTATTCAAAAGGTTTTACAGAAAATTTTTTCCCCCTTTCCCCCCCCCTCCCCTCCCTTCACAACCCCCCTCCCTCCCCCGACTTCCCGGAACGAGCACAAGGTATAGTTAAAAATAAAACAAACATATGCTAAAAAAATTTCACCCCAACTTAATTATACCCCTACAATCATCAATTCCTAACTTCCCCTGAAAACAATCAAATTTCATGCTTATGCTTATGTATATTGTTGTGACAAAATTAATTAATTTTATATATATATATGTATGTTTTCTGAGGTTTTCGCGGGTGTTTGTATGTAGGTCTTTGGTTATTCGGGTTTTCTCCCGCATAAAATTGGAAGTGTCTTGGCAACGTTTCAACGAAGTCTCATTCGTCATCTTCAGGCTTCAGCTTCGTGCTTCTGGGAGCAATGTGTGACTGCAGCTGTTTCTTCCTTTTTAACTGCTAGTGGGGGTTTGAACTGATTGGGTGGGAGCTTGGCTGTGCTCTGATTGGATGGGGTTTTTTTGTGCTCTGATTGGCTGGGGGCATGTCCTGTTTGGGTGGGGGCTTGGTTGTGCTCAGATTAGTCTGAGTTGCAGGGGGATTTGAGCTGGTGAGCTGCACTGCTGCTGTTTGGCTTCGTGGTCGTGGTCGTGCTACATCTTCATAGTGGGTGTCAGTTTGCTGCATGTATGGATTGGAGGGGTTTGAAATGGCTAATGTTGCAGCTGCGGTCTGGCTTCTGGTCCTTGGTCATGCTTCCTGATCAGTGTGGGTTTGGGTCTGCTTTCTGGGTGGATGTGTGATGGTGACATCCTGTGTGGACCTCGTGAGTGTGGGTCTGGTGTCATTCCTCGTGTTAAGGACTCGTTTGTCAATAAGGGCGGGTTTCCAAATGGCTGGTAGGCGGGAAGTATCATCTCGTTTGTTCATGCTGTGTGGGCGTTTTTCTATCTCGATGGCTTCTCTGATTATTCTGTTGTTAAAGTGTTCAGTTTTGGCGATAGTTCTGGTCTTTTTAAAGTCAATATCGTGTCCTGTGGCTTTAAGGTGTTGGACCAGGGAAGAAGTTGGTTCCTCTTTTTTGACTGAGTTCTTGTGTTCTTCAATGCGTGCACTTATTCTTCTGTTGGTTTGTCCAATGTATGTGGTGGGGCAGGCGGTGCATGGGATTTCATATACTCCTTGATTTTCTAACTCAATTTTGTCTTTGGGGTTTCTTAGGATGGTGGATATTTTTTGGTTTGTGCAGAATGCTGTCTTGATGTTATGTTTGTGGAGGATCTTGCTGATTCTGTCTGTGGTGCCTTTTATATATGGGAGGAGGGCTGTGCCATTTTCTTGTTCTCTGTCTTGGGTTTTAGTGGGGGGTTCTTTTTGGATTAGTTTGGTAATCTTATTTCTCTGGAATCCATTGGATGTTAGTACGTTTGTGAGAGTGTGTAGTTCGGTTTTTAGGTGTTGTTCGTCAGCTAAGCGTTTTGTTCTAGAGATGAGTGTCTTGGCTACGGAGTTGATCTGTGCTGGGTGGTGGTGTGAGAGTGCGTGCAGATAGCGGTTTGTGTGTGTTTTCTTCTGGTAGATGGTGTGTCCTAGGGAGCCATTGGGTTTCTTGTAGACTAAGACATCTAGGAAGGGAAAGTTGGTTGTTAACTTCTGTTTCCATGGTGAACTGTATTTTGGGGTGTAGTAAAAAGTAAAAAGGAAGAAACAGCTGCAATCACACATTGCTCCCAGAAGCACGAAGCTGAAGCCTGAAGATGACGAATGAGACTTCGTCGAAACGTCGGCAAGACACTTCCAATTTTACGCGGGAGAAAACCCGAATAACCAAAGACCTACATACAAACACCCGCGAAACCCTCAGAAAACAAATATTGCCCTTCTACGGAGAGAAAATCCACCATCTGACCAGGATGTATGAAAAACTAGAAGTCCAAAGAGCTTCCATTTTATGTGACCTTGCATTCCTACAAAACTGCCGAGATCAAAATTTAATCCCCACATGTTCCAATTGAAATTCCACTCCAACTCTGCAGCCGCCAAACGCATCCTAAAAAGAACAGAATTGGCCCTAATCAGAAATGAACTTCACACAAAAAGATTCCTCCTAGATCAAATCAACAAAGATCTCCTCACACTTCATCTCAAACTCAGCAACAAGATCCACCCTGCACTTTGGGACAAATCCAAACAACTCGCCGTTTGGAGAGCCGAAACACAGACCACCCTCAAGACAGAAACACACACCAACAAACTCCGAAGACTACAAGAATGCCAGAAACAAACCCCTCCACCCTCACAGCCACACATGAAACAAACAGTGCATAACATCTCAGATAGGATCCTCACCAAAGCTGAAACCGATGTCCTTTCCAAAGGATTCAACTTTGCAGTCACTCCCAAATACACCCCCACTGAAACCATTATATGCAGAGTTGAAACCAGCCTGACCAAAATCAACCCGGATGACGCTAACAAAATCAGACTCGAAATCACCAACATCCTCTGCAGCAGCAAGCCACCCAAAAGCAACTTACCCAAAGAGGAACAGACAGCACTACTTAACCTGAAAAAAGACACCAGCATAATAATCCTACCAGCAGACAAGGGGAACACCACGGTGGTTATGAACACATCGGACTACCAAACCAAATTAACCAACCTACTCCAAGACCCTGCATACAAGCCCCTAAAAACAGACCCCACCACCTACCTAGAAAAAACCACTAGATCCAAAATAAAAGCCTCCCCCATCAGTGAAGAAATCCAACAAAGAATCATTCCCAGGGAGAAATCATCCAGATGCCCTAAGCTCTATGGCCTCCCCAAGATACACAAAGAAGGAACCCCACTCAGACCCATAGTCAGCTCCATAGGCTCGCCTCTACAAAACCTAGCCAAATTTCTCGCCAAACAACTACAGCCCTATGCAGAATCCATCGCCTCACACGTAAAAAACTCATTCTAGTTCATAGATATCATAAAGAAACAAAACTTACAGCCCAGCGACCTACTCATGAGCTTTGACGTCATATCCCTCTTCACCCAAGTGCCAAAGAAGCCTTGACAGCTATCCAAAACAAATATAACCCCCCCAAGCACATCCTAGATCTGACCAACCACTGCCTATCCAACACATACTTCATCTATAACGGACAAAAATACAAACAAATAGAAGGCGCACCCATGGGATCACCCCTCTCACCTGTCATTGCCAACCTCTACATGGAACACTTTGAAACCCAAGCACTAGAAAAAGCTCATCACAAACCCAAACTCTGGCTCAGATACGTAGACGACACCTTCATAATCTGGCCACATGGGAAAGAAAAACTTGACAACTTCTTCACACACCTCAATAGCCTACACCCCAAAATACAGTTCACCATGGAAACAGAAGTTAACAACCAACTTCCCTTCCTGGATGTCTTAGTCTACAAGAAACCCAATGGCTCCCTAGGACACACCATCTACCAGAAGAAAACACACACAAAGCGCTATCTGCACGCACTCTCACACCACCACCCAGCACAGATCAACTCCGTAACCAAGACACTCATCTCTAGAACAAAACGCTTAGCTGACGAACAACACCTAAAAACCGAACTACACACTCTCACAAACGTACTAACATCCAATGGATTCCAGAGAAATAAGATTACCAGCCATTTGGAAACCCACCCTTATTGACAAACGAGTCCTTAACACGAGGAATGACACCAGACCCACACTCACGAGGTCCACACAGGATGTCACCATCACACATCCACCCAGAAAGCAGACCCAAACCCACACTGATCAGGAAGCACGACCAAGGACCAGAAGCCAGACCGCAGCTGCAACATTAGCCATTTCAAACCCCTCCAATCCATACATGCAGCAGACTGACACCCACTATGAACATGTAGCACGACCACGAACACGAAGCCAAACAGCAGCAGTGCAGCTCACCAGCTCAAATCCCCCTGCAACTCAGACTAATCTGAGCACAACCAAGCCCCCACCCAAACAGGACACACCCCCAGCCAATCAGAGCACAAAAAAACCCCATCCAATCAGAGCACAGCCAAGCTCCCACCCAATCAGTTCAAATCCCCACTAGCAGTTAAAAAGGAAGAAACAGCTGCAATCACACATTGCTCCCAGAAGCACGAAGCTGAAGCCTGAAGATGACGAATGAGACGAATGAGGTTGATGAGATGTGCCTGGTCTAGCCCTTTGCACCAAGAAGTTGCTTTGGTGTGTGCTGCTGAACCAGGTTGGGGCTGGGTTTTTTGGCATGCCACTAATCTGAGGCTTCTTATTGCTCGATCCGTGAGGTGCCAGAAATCCCATCCCCAACATCGACCAACAGTATGATATAAAGGGACTTCTTCATTCCCAGGTCACAATCACATGACCATGGGGGTGATGGGATAGCTAGAACTCCAAGGACCAGTCCTAATATATTATTTATTCATCTTGAATAATCTTGAATAATTGCTGAATAAATGGCCATAAATCAAGGATTGCTTTTAATGGATTGGCTTCTTTAGATAGTTGTGATAAAAGACAGGCCCTAATCATGACTTTAGTGCTATTGGCTTAGGCTGGATGAGACAATGGGATAATGGGTCAGAGCAGAATTTCTAAGCCAGGGGTCTCCAACCTTGGCAACTTGAAGACTAGTGGACTTCAATTCCCAGAATTCTGGGGAATTCTGAGGAATTCTGGGAGTTGGAGTCCACAAGTCTTCAAGTTGCCAAGGTTGGAGACCCCTGCTCTAAGCAACAAAGATCAGGAGTGAAGAGACATTCACTCACTCAGATTCCAGATGCATAGGCTGATTGCACGTTGTTACCTTTAATGCAATACTTATTTCTTCCCAAGTGCCCCATTCCTTGCCAAGGCTGAAATATTTAAACAACACATATATATTTCTGTATCAAAAGATGAGCATATGAAATGATGCAGCCATCTCCCCAGTTTGCCTTAATCAATCTGATTTTTAACCTACTGAGGGCAGGATCAACTATGGTGCTTTAAGAATGGAAAAAGAGCAAAGAAAACTAGAAACATCTCCGTTTCTAGGTATGTCCCTTAGCAGACAGTATTGTACTGTGCTTTTAAAAATGTGTATTCCAGGACTACTTTTTATTCTGCAGACCCAACACCTCTGTGTATCTGTCTCCAAGGCAACACAGAATAATAATAGTGAATGGTGTCATCATAATACACTTCCTTATTAAAGAGCTCCAGCATAGAGAATGATTTATGGATTCATATGACATTCGCAGCTTCACCAAAATACCTCTTGGACACATTTTCACTTTTCAGCAGCTTCAAAGAAAATCCTCAGTTCACTGGAGTTTCAGAAAGAGCTAAGCCAAAAGCACCAGAGGCAAATGAAACCATTAATTAATTCCTAAACTACCCTGACACATTTTTGCTGGCTTCTTTCATTATTGCTAGCACACCTATTATCTTGCTCCTTTAATTCTGAATTGTTGATTTTATGCAAACTACTAACATATTTTCTACATTCAAGAGGGAAAAAAAGCCCTTACTTTTAATGCTTTAATTTACAATGTTAATCCCATAAAAGGTCTGCAAACCCTTTTGTGTGTACCTGATATAGGAGATGACCATGTAGAACCCAAGGGTGGAGTCAAAGATGTCATCAGTTTGAAATCGTTATATTCCCACAAGACACGCAAGTCCAGCCCCTCCCCCCACAAATTCTATTGACACTTTTCTAGCGCCAATTTGGCTTGACTATTAGTAGATCAGATTCTTGTCTGAAATAAACTTTTAGTGCTTTGAACTCTACTCCCTGGTATCTGTGGTTGTTAGAAAGAACATGGAGCCATGAGAATGCTGTGGATTTAAGGGTTCCAGATATTATTCTCATTGTGTCATTAAGGTGAACATCAATTTCATTGATTTGATAACTTTTTCACATACATGTGCACAGTATTTGGCAATAGAATATACTCATAATTGTGCCACTATACACAGTGATTTTTTTTTGTGCGCTCCAACTTGTTCCCACAAGTTCTAATTTGTCATCCCCCCCACAATCAAATTGTTCCTGATTGTCAAGATGTTTTCCAAATGCAAGGCACCAGTTAAGGAATATTCTGAGATGGTTTGGTTGGTAGTTGTATTTTATCCTCTTTCCACAAAAAGGCACATTTAACTCTCTTTGATGTATGATTGCTTAGATGGAAGGCAGTTGTTCCTTCTTTCCAGGCTGGGTTCTAAACAAAGAGAAGCTGCTGTAAGCTTCTCCATTTATCAAAGCTCTCACTCCATTTATCAAAGCTGTCCCAAAAGTGCTTTTTTCAAGAGGCAACTGGACTTTCCGATTTTTCTTTGAAGATGTTTCACTTCTCATCCAAGAAGCTTCTTCGGGTCTCATAGTTTCTTGGATGAGAAGCAAAACGCCTTCAAAGAAAAAACAGAAAGTCCAGTTGCCTCTTGAAAAAAGCACCTTTGGGACAACCATGACCTGGATGACTGAGAATCTCCATAGACATTTATCAAAGCTGGTTTCCAAAAACAACTAAAAACTTCAGTGGCTTTTATTGATTTGATTGCAGCTTATGACATGGTGTGGCTTGATGGTTTGATGCGCAAGCTGAAAAATTCTGAAAACTATTCTGTTTTCAAGTAACAGGCCTTATGGAGAACATGTGAAAAAACCCCTGATACTTCAAGGTCACTGTAGGAGGCACCACTACTAAATCCTTTTCCATTAAGAATGGCTTGTCACAGGGATCAGTTCTAGCCCCACTCCTATCTCTATACTTGTGATTTACCAGAAACCAACTCTGAAAAATTTTGCTTTGCTCATAATGTGGCAAAACTATCCAAACCAAGGATTTTGAGGAAGTGGAATACATTCTCACTAAGGATCTGAGTTCCCTAAGCCAACATTATGAGAAGTGGAGGCTAAGCTAACAGAAGATTTAGTAATGATATTTTGGGGAATTAAATACGGGGGCTAAACTTCATTTAAATATTTTTCAGAATGGGATGGAATAGATTTTTTTATTATTATTATTAGATATGTGCAATTAACAATGAATTTTAAAAAGGAGAAGAAAACATATTGTATTAGATCATGACAGGGGGTGAAATTTGAAATAATGTTTAAGGATGTACCTGACTGATAATCTGTCACAATGGTTTTTTTTTATTATGTTTATAAAAATAAAAAAATAAAAGAAGAAGAAGAAGAAGAAGAAGAAGAAGAAGAAGAAGAAGAAGAAGAAGAAGAAGAAGAAGAAGAAGAAGAAGAAGAAGAAGAAGTGGTAGTAGTAGTAGTAGTAGTAGTAGTAGTAGTAGTAGTAGTAGTGGAGGCTATGTCCTAACCCAAATAATAAAGGGGCTTGGATAGTGCAACAGAAGCATAGGTGGGTTGCTGCCAGTTCCGACCGGTTCAGGCAAACCACTAGTTCCAACCACCGGCTAGAACCGCCCACCCACCCGGCGCTATCCCGTCCTATATATCTCACCCTCTGGCTCGCTCAGTCCATCCATGCAGCCCAGTTGATTTCCACGTCTCTCCTGCTCTACTCACCACGGCTGCCCAAAAAGGTGTGCTGAAAGTCGTGAGCAGGAAATCATATGTGTTTGAAACCGCACACGCTCACAATTTTAGTTCCGCACTAGGTGAACCGGTTGTTAAAATTATGTGAAACTCACCTCTGAACATTACAAATTGGATTTGGAGGATAAGTAAGGTAACTTGAACTGATTCACCTAAGGCAGCGGTTCTCAACCTGTGGGTCAGGACCCCGTTGGAGGTCGAATGACGATTTGCCAGGGGTCGCCTAAGACCATCGGAAATATGGGAAGTATACTTGTGAGTCGAAGAATCGCACTCCAATGATTGACTCCACAAGCCTCAAATCGCTAGCCGAATTCGGCTTCAGGCGCGATGAATTAAAAAAGAGAGAAATCTTTGCTCTGATGTCTCCCTCTCAAACCAGCTGCAATCACTCCCAATCGCTAGCCTAATCTGGCTTTAGGCGCGATAAACTTAATAGGGGAGGAGTCTCCGCTTTAATGCCTCCGTCCTCAAGGAAATCGCAAGCAGTTCAGATCGCTAGCCAATAAGGCTTCAGGCGCGATAAATTCAAAATGAAAATAATTTTACGGTTGGGGTCGCCACATTGTGGGGAATTGTATTAAAGGGGTCGCAGCACTATAAAGGTTGAGAACCACTGGCCTAAGATCATCCTGCTAGTTCAAAATTCAGTATTTCACCACAAGAGACCTGCTTATTAACATTTTGATATATTTGTTTCTGCAAGCCAAATCCTTAGGCACACATCCAAACTGTAATGCCCTGCTTAAATCCTTCTTTTTTTAAAAAAAAAAAATTCCCATAGTTTTACATGAAGAATGAGGACCATGAGAAACTCTTCAAATGCCACTATTGATTCTTTTTAATCATTTTTAATATAAACAAATGAAATGGGAAGTTGGCACAACGAAAGCAAAGCATCAACTTCAAGCATCATATGCAGCAAATAAAGGTCCTGTTCATGAGCATCGTGTGGGCTGATTCGCACCTTTTGATAAATGGTATTTTGTGAATTGCTATATCAGTCATTTTGTGAGTGTAGCTGATACAGGGATTCAAAATTCTAAGTGTACTCCCACTATAAAAAGATTTACTGTGTCACTTTTCCACAAATAGATTGTAACAGCAAAATGAGTTAAGCTTTTTTACCTTAAAAGGGGATTTGTTGGCATTTATTGTTGAATATAAATGTGGAGCTCCAGACTGAGAAAGAATATCCAGATAGGTCAGGTATTGTCGAGGGGAACTGGCAAAGTTCACATCTTTTCCCAAATTCCTGTCAGGTTCCTGTTTTGAAATCCTATGCAACACAATCAAGGTAAATAAAGTTATCTGTATTTTTTAAAATATGCAATAGATTAAAAAAAAATAACCTGAAATGTTTGAAATATATAACCGGTGTTATATGCGATTTATATTTTTATGGAAGGGAAGAGAATAGTGGCAGCATTAAAAAGCAGAAATATGCCATGGTAAAAAAATTCATGATATTAATAAAAGCATTTTAAAAAAATAGAATAGGTCTTAAGGCTAAAAGGAAGAAACAGAATTTATGAAATAAAAAAGAGTTTGAGAAAAATAACTTGAAGGAACACATACTGTATCAACTGCAAAGCATATCAGCAAAGTTTCAATCCCTGTTGTGTTTTTAAACCTCGGTCTTAGGGCTGTTACCACATTGAACTGTTTTTTTTTAAAGTTAAACATTCCCCTCTTGTTAGGAAGTTCTTAAAGGTAGCACTCTACTCTTTGTGATGTGTGTGTGTGTGTGTGTGTGTGTGTGTGTGTGTGTGTATACACATACATTTATACAAAACATTAAGGGTAACACTCTATTCTTTGTATAGAAAAGAATAGAAGTATACTTTCTAGGAAGTATACACACACACACTTCCTAACAAGAGGGGAATGTTTAACTTTAAAAAAAAAATGTGCATAGGGGATGCGGTGTCTCAGGGTATGTAGGGGACGCGGTGGCTCAGGGGCTAGGACATTGAGCTTGTCGATCAAAAGGTCAGCAGCTCGGCGGTTTGAATCTCTAGTACTGCCATGTAACGGGGTGAGCTCCTACTTGTCCCAGCTTCTGCCAACCTAGTAGTTTCGAAAGCATGTAAAAATGCAAGTAGAAAAAATAGGGACCACCTTTGGTGGGAAGGTAACAGCGTTCCGTGCACCTTTGGCGTTGAGTCATGCCGGCCACATGACCACGGAGATGTCTTCGGACACCGCTGGCTCTTCGGCTTTGAAACGGAGATGAGCACCGCCCCCTAGAGTCGGCAACGACTAGCACATATGTGCGAGGGGAACCTTTACCTTTACCTTATGTATGTATGTATGACATTCTTAGAAAGTATCATTAAAAGAGTAGAGTGCTACCTTTATATATATATATATATATATATATATATATATATATATATATATATATATATATATATATATATATATATATATATATATGTAGGTCTTGGTTATTCGGGTTTTCTCCGCGTAAAATTGGAAGTGTCTTGGCGACGTTCGACGAAGTCTCATTCGTCATCTTCAGGCTTCAGCTTAGTGCTTCTGGGAGCAATGTGTGATTGCAGCTGTTTCTTCCTTTTAACTGCTAGTGGGGTTTGAACTGATTGGGTGGGAGCTTGGCTGTGCTCTGATTGGATGGGGTTTTTGTGCTCTGATTGGCTGGGAAGTGTCCTGTTTGGGTGGGGGCTTGGTTGTGCTCAGATTAGTCTGAGTTGCAGGGGGATTTGAGCTGGTGAGCTGCACTGCTGCTGTTTGGCTTCGTGGTCGTGGTCGTACTACATCTTCGTAGTGGGTGTCAGTCTGCTGCATGTATGGATTGGAGGGGTTTGAAATGGCTAATGTTGCAGCTGCGGTCTGGCTTCTGGTCCTTGGTCGTGCTTCCTGATCAGTGTGGGTTTGGGTCTGCTTTCTGGGTGGATGTGTGGTGGTGACATCCTGTGTGGACCTCGTGAGTGTGGGTCTGGTGTCATTCCTCGTGTTAAGGACTCGTTTGTCAATAAGGGCGGGTTTCCAAATGGCTGGTAGGCGGGAGGTATCATCTCGTTTGTTCATGCTGTGTGGGTGTTTTTCTATCTCGATGGCTTCTCTGATTATTCTGTTGTTAAAGTGTTCAGTTTTGGCGATAGTTCTGGTCTTTTTAAAGTCAATATCGTATCCTGTGGCTTTAAGGTGTTGGACCAGGGAAGAAGTTGGTTCCTCTTTTTTGACTGAGTTCTTGTGTTCTTCAATGCGTGCACTTATTCTTCTGTTGGTTTGTCCGATGTATGTGGTGGGGCAGGCGGTGCATGGGATTTCATATACTCCTTGATTTTCTAACTCAACGATATTGACTTTAAAAAGACTTACTAATATATTGCCATTTGCAATCTTCCCAGCTAGCCTTCCAACAAAAGCAAGGGGGGAAGTCAAATTCACTTAATAACCACATGATTCATTTAAGCAATACACTTAACTGTAGTAAAAAAAAAATCAGATGTGATTCACTTAATAACCAACTTGCTTAGAAAGAAAAATTCTGGTCCCAATTGTGATAATAAATCAAGAATTATCTATATTTTCCCTTTGTAGTCTTATTCTTATCCATGTTTTCCATTTTAATTGATTTAGTACTATATTTTAAGGTTAATTTATATTTTATATTTTAATTGTAGATTACTCTTTTAAACAAATAATTCCCTCGACATTTTCAAACTATTCACTGAGTCTGCATTACTATTAACCTTCTTATTGTTCCTATCATCCATCTCCTCCCACTTAAGACTGTATGACTGTAACTTTGTTGCTTGTATTCCTACAATTTATATTTATTGTTTCCTAGTATGATTTGATTGCTTATTTGTACCTGATGGCTATCATTAAGTGTTGTACCTTATGATTCTTGATGAATGTATCTTTTCATTTATGTACACTGAGAGCATATGCACCAAAGACAAATTCCTTGTGTATCCAATCACACTTTGCCAATAAAAAATTCTATTCTATTCTATTCTACAACACCCAGAATAAATCCAGAATTTGTGTGAGATGGGCAACCATATTACATGAAAAATAAATAAAATGCATGAAGATAAACCTGGTTGAATCTTCAGGGTCTTCAGATGAGGATGTTTCCAGATGCCAGTCATGGGTCTTCGGGAGATCAGAAAGCTCACGGGCTATAATATGCTGTGTATAATCATCATGCCATGTAAACCCTAAAAAATAGTTGCAAAAATACTGATCCAGAAAGCTGAGATTTTGGCAAACAAAACAAAGCAGAGGAAAAAACATACTAATCTTGCACTACATAAGCAATTATCACAATGCATTCAATGTTGGTAGGCTTTTTTTTTTTTTTTTATAAATCAATTTCCTACTTGTTTTAGAAGAATAGCGACAGGATTCCTTGCGCCTGCAAATTATTGGGCTAACTATACTGAAATACTGATGTTTTTAAAATGTTCCTTTCTAAAAAAGACAGTGGGTGTTATGATGAGATTTAAAAAGATTATATTTAATGGAATTTAGTGTTTCTTAGTCACAGAGGAACTATAAAGCAAGCATCTTTATTGTCTAATGTGGTTACTTTTCTTTAGTTACAGAAAAGAACTGAATAACTGAGCTGGAATGAATTTCAAAGCTGAATAGTGAGATATAATGAAAAGTTATTTCTCAGAACTGTATCTCATTAGGTTCAAAATATATTCCAAAATATATCACCATTTTATATGATGTTATTGAAACAAGCTAATAATATCAGGGCATGAAGTACACTGATCTGCTGAAAACTATAACCATAAGCAGCAGAGTAATCTATCTAGGGATCAATGTGTGTTTATTTTACCTCAACTAATAGTTTTAAACAAGGTCAAAGTGTCATTGTGAAAGTAAATTCAATGCAATTATATATTAATTACATCTCTTATTAATCTCGTGGTAATTATTCTTAGAATAATGATGTAATCCCAAGAATAATTACTAGTTTGTAAATGTTATGATTAACATTTTTAGTTCATATAGGATTACCACCTGGAATTATCCATAATGATTTAATATGTCTATATCATATTATTACCAATATTGAAATTCTACTTTCTGATACCTTCTTGTGCAATGACATATTAATCACTGATATTGCAACAACAGTGTTAATACTTTTTGGTCAATTAACCTGAAGAGCAGTTCTATATTTTATATTTTATATTTTATATTTTATATTTTATATTTTATATTTTATATTTAATTGTAGATTACTCTTTTAAACAAAACAAAGCAGAGGAAAAACATACTAATCTTGCACTACATAAGCAATTATCACAATGCATTCAATGTTGGTAGGCTTTTTTTTTTATAAATCAATTTCCTACTTGTTTTAGAAGAATAGCGACAGGATTCCTTGCCTGCAAATTATTGGGCTAACTATACTGAAATACTGATGTTTTAAAATGTTCCTTTCTAAAAAGACAGTGGGTGTTATGATGAGATTTAAAAGATTATATTTAATGGAATTTAGTGTTTCTTAGTCACAGAGGAACTATAAAGCAAGCATCTTTATTGTCTAATGTGGTTACTTTTCTTTAGTTACAGAAAAGAACTGAATAACTGAGCTGGATTGAATTTCAAAGCTGAACAGTGAGATATAATGTAAAGTTATTTCTCAGGACTGTATCTCATTAGGTTCAAAATATACCACCATTTTATATGATGTTATTGAAACAAGCTAATAATATCAGGGCATGAAGTACACTGATCTGCTGAAAACTATAACCATAAGCAGCAGAGTAATCTATCTAGGGATCAATGTGTGTTTATTTTACCTCAACTAATAGTTTTAAACAAGGTCAAAGTGTCATTGTGAAAGTAAATTCAATGCAATTATATATTAATTACATCTCTTATTAATCTCGTGGTAATTATTCTTAGAATAATGATGTAATCCCAAGAATAATTACTAGTTTGTAAATGTTATGATTAACATTTTTAGTTCATATAGGATTACCACCTGGAATTATCCATAATGATTTAATATGTCTATATCATATTATTACCAATATTGAAATTCTACTTTCTGATACCTTCTTGTGCAATGACATATTAATCACTGATATTGCAACAACAGTGTTAATACTTTTTGGTCAATTAACCTGAAGAGCAGTTCTATATTTTATAAAAATTATTGATGTATTGGCACCAGTTCGTTTTAATGGGTACCTGAAAAAGAATGTTCAGTTCCATAGGATTTATTTCCATTTGATACTATACAACCTGTGAAATAGTAGGTCTAAAAATGACACACAGTAATATGGCAGCAGTGTGATGAACTTTGACAATTTTACATATGCCTATTAACTCAAGATCACGTGAAGTATTAATACCACTTTATAATGCATTGGTAAGGCCACACTTGGAATATTGCATTCAGTTTTGGTTTCCACAATGCAAAAAAGATGTTGAGACTCTAGAAAGAGTGCAGAGAAGAGCAACAAAGATGATTAGAGGACTGGAGGCTAAAACATATGAAGAACAGATGCAGGAACTGGGTATGACTAGTTTATTTATTTATTTATTTATTTATTTTGTCACAACAATATACATAAGCATCACACAAAAAAAGATTATATAGTATATAAACATGTATATGAAGAAACATGAGGAGGTATAAGCATATATATATATATATTTATATATATTTGTTTTCTGAGGTTTTCGCGGGTGTTTGTATGTAGGTCTTTGGTTATTCGGGTTCTCTCCCGCGTAAAATTGGAAGTGTCTTGGCGACGTTTCGACGAAGTCTCATTCGTCATCTTCAGGCTTCAGCTTCGTGCTTCTGGGAGCAATGTGTGATTGCAGCTGTTTCTTCCTTTTAACTTTCCTTGAACTGCTAGTTCAAACCCCCACTAGCAGTTAAAAAGGAAGAAACAGCTGCAATCACACATTGCTTCCAGAAGCACGAAGCTGCAGCCTGAAGATGACGAATGAGACTTTGTCGAAACGTCGCCAAGACACTTCCAATTTTACGCGGGAGACAACCCGAATAACCAAACACACACACACACACACACACACACACACACACACACACACACACACACACACACATATATATATATATATATATATATATATATATATATATATATATATGTAAAGAAGAAAAAAGAAAAAAAACAATAGGATAGGAATGGTAGGCATATTTGTGCACGCCCCTTATGGTCCTCTTAGGAATGGGGTGAGGTCAATAGTAGAAAGTTTTTGGTTAAAGCTTTTGGGATTATGGGAAGAGACCACAGAGTCAGGTAAAGTGTTCCAAGCACTGATGATTCTGTTACAGAAGTCATATTTTCTGCAATCTAGATTAAAGCGGCTAACATTAAGTTTAAATCTATTGGTTGCTCTTGTATTATTGCAATTAAAGCTGAAGTAGTCTTTAACAGGAAGGACGTTACAATAGATGATTCTATGAGTTAAACTTAGGTCTTGTTGAAGGCGACGGAGTTCTAAGTTTTCTAAGCCTAGGATTTCAAGTCTGGTGGGATAAAGTATTTTGTTTTTTTCAGAGGAGTGAAGAACTCTTCTTGTAAAATATTTCTTGTTTAATGAAAAGAAGGACTAGGGGAGACATGATAGCAGTGTTCCAATATCTCAGGGGTTGCCAAAAAGAAGAGGGAGTCAAACTATTCTCCAAAGCACCTGAGGGTAGAACAGGAAGCAATGGGTGAAACTAATCAAGGAGAGAAGCAACTTAGAACTAAGGAGAGATTTCCTGACAGTTAGAACAATTAATCAGTGGAACAACTTGCTTGCAGAGGTTGTAAATGCTTCAACACTGCAAATTTTAGAGAAAATGTTGGATAACCATTTGTCTGAAATGGTGTAGGGTTTCCTGCCTGGGCAGAGAGTTGGACTAGAAGGCCTCCAAGGTCCTTTCTAACTCTGTTGTTGTTGTTGTTGTTGTTACTATTATTATTGTAAATCCAAATAATATTATAACAACTGGTGTTTAATTTTAAAATTTCAACAGAAAACAAATACAAACAAAAAAGCTAAATGTCATTTTCACTTTTATTTTACACAGCAAACATGGATTTACATTAAATATTTAGCCTAAACTGAAACAATGGAACAAAGACAAAAGGACAATGAGTTGTGAAGCAATCTATTTAAATAGAAAACTCTATTTTAGAAATTCCTAAAGTAGTATCCAAAGAAACAATGTGTCTTGTACACCTTTCTTTCTCACTGATATTATTTTAACACCTGGGCTTTTAAACAGTATTCAAAAACTTTTAATTTGCCAACTATAATATCATTCTCATTTCCAATAGCTCCTTGTCGTTATAGGTAATTTGTAGAAAATTAAAAAAGGGTGCGTGACTGGACCGCAAGATTTTTATTTTTATTTCAATCTTTACCCTTCCTGGGAAAAAAAAGGCAAGAGTTTGGGAAGAGTAGATGAAAGGAAGAATTCTGGAAAGTAGGTTTAAAATGTGTGAAAGGAGGAGGTTTTTTTTAACCTGTTATGTGGAGGGTAATCATTGGTCTTACTCAGTATGATAGCCATACAGGAAATGAGCAAGACTCGTCGCATGTGGTATCTTTATTGTGTACCCTAGTGTGGCTTGGAATTCAAAATGTGTTTAGAGACTAAAAAAGGCGACAATGCCTCAACAATTGTGAAAAGGTTTAGAAAGACTTCTGAGAACAGGAAGAGACCAGCTTTGATCAAATATAATACCAATCTAGAGTTTAAAGTTATATAAACTAGTCCCACCAAATATTGAATTTTACTTTTACCAAGCTGTACAGGTCGTCCTTGACTTATGACAACAACTGAGCCCAAAATTTTCATTATTAAGTAAGAACAGTTGTCAGGTGAATTTTGCCCCATTTTATGATTTCTCGATACAGTTCTTAAGTGACTCACTGCAGTTGTTAAAATTACTGACACAGTTGTTAAAGGAAACTGGCTTCCCCACTGACTTTGCTCATCAGAAGGTTGCATGACCCTGGGATACTACAGCCATCATAAATACATTCCAGTTGCCAAGTATTCGAATTTGAGGATGTCCATGGGAATGCTGCAACAATCGTAAGTGAGAAAAATGCTTATAAGGTGCCACTTTCAAGCTGCTCAGGTAAGATGGGTGGCAAACAAATTTAATACATAAATAAGTCACTTTTTTCGTTGCCTTTGAATGATTACTAGTGGTTGTAAGTCAAAGATTACCTGTAGGGTTTTTTTTGTTTGATTTCTAATCAAGTTTGATTTTTATCTTTTGTTCCATCCCAGCATAGTTAGTATTACCAGTGGTGGGTTTCAAAAATCTTACTACTGGTTCTGTGGGTGTGGCTTGGTAGGCGTGGCATGGCTTGTGGGCGTGGCTTGGTGGGCATGGCAGGGGAAGGATACTGTAAAATCTCCATTCCCACCCCACTCCAGGGGAAGGTTACTGCAAAATCCCCATTTCCTCCCAATCAGCTGGGATTTGGGAGGCAGAGAATAGATGGGGGCAGGGCCATTTTTACTACTGGATCTCCGAACTACTCAAAATTTCTGCTACCGGTTCTCCAGAACTGGTCAGAACCTGCTGAAACCCACCTCTGAGTATTACCCTTTGCACCAAAAAAAGAATCTCTGAAGATTCATTTTAATGGCTGTTTATTGTAATTTTAATTCCAGATATTTTAACCATCCATTTTACTAACTACACACAGAGATTAAAAAAACAATGAAAAGCAAGGATAAAATATTTCAAAAACTATCCCTCTTTTATAGCTCCACTCTTCATGATGTGTAGTTAGGGTTACGTAGATCTTTGAGTGGGGGTGGGGTTTGCTTCATTTTGACAAAGAAATTCTTCAAAACTACTTCACTGAAGAGCACAAACACAGACATGCATAGTTTAAATGGCAAAGAATCCATGTTGCTTCACTTTACCCTATCCATAGCCTCTTCTCGACATTTACAAAATTTAGATATTTAGATGTTGCTTCTGCAGCATCTCTCTTCTCTTGGAGCATATAAATATCAACAAGGTACAAAGCATCACTCACAAAGATCTATGAGTAGCATTGAAAAACAATCAGCTACATTCTTTAATTTGTTTGTTTTGAGGAGAAAATCTCAACCCAGGATGCTCAATAAAATAGCTTCCATAGGAGCATTAACACCAAGTAAACACCCAGAATCCAAATTAAGTCTGATATACAAGGGCAATTTTAGTTGGCAATTCCCCAATCTTTTGTCTCTACTATCATAGCTACTGCTTTGCTACAACTCAATTACATCAATTTAACACATCAGGTTATACAGGACTGCAGTTTTTTCCATGTCACTAATGTAGAACTGTTCTGTTAAGACACACTACTACTAATTAAGAATCCCTGCTGGAGCTCTGCCTACAGTGTACATTAGGGCTGGGCAACTATGGCCCCTTTATGACCTATGGACTTCAAGTCCCAGAATTCCTGAGCCAGCATGCTGGCTCAGGAATTCTGGGAGTTGAAGTCCATAGGTCATAAAGGGGCCATAGTTGCCCAGCCCTGGTGTACATCTTCCAGCTGAAAATTCCCACCAATGGGCAATGAAAAAAACAAGCAGCCATATTAAGGAACCTAGTTAAGACAGTGATTCTGAAAAGTTATTAATTAAAACAGAGAAATACAAACTGAAATATTCTATGATTAAATAGAAATTATTGAAAGAATAACCAAGGTCACTTGAAGCAACTAAAGAGTTTTATGGAAACTTAGAAACAAAGATTTTGATTACAATAGAACCATACCAGGTTCACAAGAAATGCCAAACATCTAAAAGAGTCTTAATGGTGTTTTTTTTCATGCTGTTTAGAGAAGGGGTCACCAACCTTTTGGACCTCAGGGACCACTAAATTCATAATTTTAAATCCCGTGGATCACTAATATGATCTGCCTAATGACCAGCTGAGTGGGCGTAACTAGGTGGGCATGTGACTGGGTGGGCATGATCAACTCGATGTCACTCACATTGAGGGGTGCCTCGATGGCCTCTACTCACCTCTCCCAGCCACTCCTCATTTGCCAGCTCAGGCCCCTTAGGGCCCCAACAGGAAGCAGTTGCTGGAGTTAAGCAGCCACCATGAGAAAGAGTTGGCAAAACAGCTGGCTCTGTTCAGATTGGATCTGATTGAGAAGGAGGCTCAGCAAAAGCACCTCACTGAGGACTATGAGCATAGGCTTTCCAAGCAAAGGGAAGATCCGAGGGAGTGCAAGGCCAGGTACCAGTGCCTGGAGGGTCCATGGGCTGAGATGGTCAGCCAGTTCCAGGCTATGAGGCAGTCCCATTGGAACAGGGCCCTCCAGTACCACCACCAGCACTTCCCTCCAGCCTTCGCCCAAAGCCAGGAGGCTGAAGCAGACCCCAAGTTGGAATTTCTGCCCCCTTCTGACCTGCACAAAAAGACCCCGAAGGGGGACACTCTCTGCAGCAACACAAACATTCATTACATGTATCCAGCCCAGAGACAGTAGTTTGAGGACCCCTGATATAGTCCAATATAAAAAATGCAAATAATTTTTTCTGTGTACCACCAAAATTTTCTTGCATATCACCAGTGGCCCACGGACCACCAGTTGGCAATCATTGATTTAGAGTATACAGCAGATGCTGGTGATAGCCGCTTTCTTTTCTTCTTCAATAGAAGGTGCAATGACATCATGGTGCTCTTTTTATTTATTTATTTATTTATTTATTTATTGATCACATTTGTATACCGCCCTATCTCCCGAGGGACTCAGGGCGGTTAACAGGCATATAAAAAGGACATATAAATACAGATTAAAACACAAATAAAAAACTTATTCTAACCAGCCTGATTACCAAAACCAATTAAAATCAATATAAAATTTAAAATTTCAAAAATTTAAAAATCTAAAAAACCTAGTCCAGTCCTGCGCACCTAAATAAGTGTGTTTTAAGCTCACGACGGAAGGTTCTAAGGTCCGAGAGTTGGCGAAGTCCTGGGGGGAGCTCGTTCCAGAGGGCGGGAGCCCCCACAGAGAAGGCCCTTCCCCTGGGCGTCGCCAGACGGCACTGCCTAGCTGACGGCACCCTGAGGAGTCCCTCTCTGTGAGAGCGCACGGGTCGGTGAGAGGTATTCGGTAGCAGAAGGCGGTCCCGTAAATAGCCCGGCCCTATGCCATGGGCGCTTTAAAGGTGGTCACCAACACCTTGAAGCGCACCCGAAGGCCACAGGTAGCCAGTGCAGTCTGCGAGGATAGGTGTCACCCGGGAGCCACGAGGGCTCCTTCTATCACCCGCGCAGCCGCATTCTGACTAACTGCAGTCTCCGGATGCCCTTCAAGGGAGCCCCATGTAGAGAGCATTGCAGTAATCCAGGCGAGACGTCACGAGGCGTGAGTGACCGTGCATAGGCATCCCGGTCCAGAAAGGCGCAACTGGCGCACCAGGCGAACCTGGTAAAAGCTCTCCTGGAGACGGCCGCCAAATGATCTTCAAAGGACAGCCGTTCATCCAGGAGGACGCCCAAGTTACGCACCCTCTCCGTCGGGGCCAATGACTCGCCCCCAACAGTCAGCCGCGGTTGCAGCTGACTGTACCGGGATGCCGGCATCCACAGCCACTCTGTCTTGGAGGGATTGAGCTTGGGCCTGTTTCTCCCCATCCAGACCCGTACGGCTTCCAGACACCGGGACAGCACTTCAATAGCTTCATTGGGGTGGCCCGGTGTGAAAAGTACAGCTGGGTGTCATCAGCGACAGCTGGTACCTCACACGAAGCCACTGATGATCTCACCCAGCGGCTTCATATAGATGTTGAACAAAGGCGAGAGAATCGACCCTGCGGCACCACAAGTGAGGCGCCTCGGGCCGACCTCTGCCCCCGTCAACACCGTCTGCGCCTGATCGGAGAGGTAGGAGGAGAACCACCGATAAACGGTGCCTCCCACTCCCAATCCCTCCAACCGGCGCAGCAGGATACCATGGTCGATGGTATCAAAAGCCGCTGAGAGGTCTAATAGGACCAGGGCAGAGGAACACCCCCTATCCCTGGCCCTCCAGAGATCATCCACCAACGCGACCAAAGCCGTCTCCGTGCTGTAACCGGGCCGGAAACCGGACTGGAGCAGGTCTAGATAGACAGTTTCATCCAGGTGTAAGGAAACTGATATGCCACCATACTCTCTACAACCTTCGCCGGCGGGTTGGAGACCGACGATAATTACCTAAAACAGCTGGGTCCAAGGCAGGCTTCTTGAGGAGGGTCTCACCACCGCCTCTTTCAAGGCGGCCGGAAGACTCCTCCACCAAGGAAGCGCTCGTAATTGCCTGGAGCCAGCCTCGTGTCACCTCCTGGGTGGCCAGCACCAGCCAGGAGGCACGGGTCCAGTAAACATGTGGTGGCATTCAACCTACCCAACAACCTGTCCATGTCCTCGGAGCCACAGGGTCAAACTCATCCCATAAAATATCACCAAGACCACCTCGGACGCCTCCCCTGGGCCACTGCAATTTTGGTCCAAACCGTCCCGAAGCTGAACGATTTTATCGTATAGATAACCGTTAAACTCCTCAGCACGCCCCTGCAACGGGTCATCCCGCTCCCCTGATGAAGGAGGGCAGGTCACCCGAAACAGGGCGGCTGGGCGGTTATCTGCCGGCGCAATGAGGGAGGAGGCGAGCAACGCCTCGCTTCCCTCAGTGCCACTAGGTAAGTCCTAGTATAGGACTTCACTAGTGTCCGATCAGCCTCGGAGCGGCTGGGCCTCCAAGAACTCTCCAGGCGTCTTCTCCGCGCTTCATCCCCTCAGCTCCTCGGAGAACCAAGGAGCCGTTTGGGACCTGCGCGGGTCAGAGGCCGCAAAGGCACGACACGATCTAAGGCCCCGCCGCGCCCGTTCCCAGGCGCAACCAGTTCCTCAGCCGTGTCGTGAGCCAGACCCTCAGGAAATGGCCCAAGCTCCGTCCGGAACCTCTCAGGGTCCATCAGGCGCCTGGGGCGGAACCAACGATTGGCTCCGTCTCCCTGCGGTGTTGAGTGGCGGTCAGAAAGTCCAGGCGAAGAAGAGTGATCTGACCATGACAGAGGTTCAATAACTATTTCCTTCAAATCCAGATCTCTCAACCACTGACCAGAGATAAAAATCAGATCCAGAGTGCCACCCCCAATGTGAGTAGGGCCATCAACTACTTGAGTCAGGTCCAAGGCCGTCATGGAAGCCGTGGACTCCCGAGCAGCTGTCGGTGGCCCGCCGGAAGATGGCAGTTAAAGTCCCCCATGACTAAAAGTCTGGGGGTCCCAACTGCCACCCCAGCAAGCACCTCCAGGAGCTCAGGCAGGGCAGCTGTCACGCAGCAAGGAGCCAGGTACACGACCAGCAAGCCCATCTGACATCTATGACCCCATCTCACAAAAAGGGATTCACACCCGGCAATCTGAGGCACAGTGGTCTCCCTCGGCTCTAGACTCTCACTAATCACAACCGCCACCCCACCACCCCTACCCTGGCCCTCGGCTGATGGAATGCTCGGAAACCCGCGGGCACATTTGAACAAGGGCACGCCCCTTCTGGGCCCAGCCAGGTCTCCGCGCCCATAAGGTCCGCGGCACCCCTGAATAAGATCGTGAATTAGGGGGCCTTGGCCACGGACCGTCGTTGCACAACATCAGCCGAAGGCCAGGGCCCTGAGGGTCCTGACCATCCGGAAGCGGGAGAAGTTTGAGGGCTCGGGCACGCGATCGCCTGCAGACATCGAGCGCCCCCTAACACGATGTGAGCCCCACTTCCGCCATATCTGCCCCTCCCCTAACCGTGGAAATGTCACCACCCTCAACCAATGGAGCACCAACCCCCCATGACCTCGGACCCACCAACCCCGCCACGAGCATGCGCAGGAACTGGACTCCCACCCGGCGGGTTTCCCCAACACCCGCCTTAAATCCCTCCCACCCACCCCCAACCCAAACCTATCGATTTCCTCCCCTTAAAACCCCTTTAACACCCTCCTTAAAACCCCGACAGGTTCTTCCCCTACCTGACACTACCTCCCCTTTAAAAACCCTTATTAAAAACCTATCTACAAAACCCCACAGGTTCTTTTTTCGCATGCCACCTCTGTGGGTCCCAAAACCCGTCATAGAGGCCGGCCCTCGATAATGTGGAGGGCCATTTCTGCGAGGCGGGGGCACCTCGCAGCTGCAAGAGTTCATCAGAAGAATAGCGCGTCGTAATAGAAGATAAGATCGGCGAAAGGGGTCCAAACTCCGAGGATAAAAAGATGGCAAAGATTAAAATGTTATCCAAATAGAGATTGAAATAGGCCTAAAATGATGATAAATGATGATAATACTAAACCAGCATGCTGGTAATCCCAATAAGGGCAGACCCAGAGTAAAACCACAAACAGTCCAGATGGTAGTCTGTCGAAGGTCTGAGACCAAACATCCTGGGATAGAAAAGGTGGAGAGGGGGTTACTCCAGTCATAGGCAATATCGGCTGCTGTTAAGTCTCCTGCATCTTCCAATAGGCCTAAAGGGCCAGCGACCGGCCAAGGATACCAATAAGGCCAGAAAAGGCGTAGCAGATGTTAACCGTCCAATGGGGGTCTCCAGGCAGGCAAATCCATCGCACCTCCATCGCCTTCCCGCTATCCTCCAACCACCACCACCTCCAATCCAGGATAGAACACACAATCCAGGGGTCCCTTCAAATCCAGCACCCCCTAGTGCATCCTCACCCGGTGCAGAGGCCCGGACGCTCCAAACCTCTCCTACCGAGGGGCCCAACCTCTCCCACAGGTTGAGCCTCTCCGAGAGGCTGGAGGATAGGAGAGACGCCATGGTCACAATCTGGCGGCAGGGAAAAGGCACAGACGACTTGGGCGGAAACAGATGGAACTTCTCAGTCGCTGTTGCCATCGTCCAGGTCGGAACAAAGGTCCGAACCCGAACGGCACAGCGCCACCAAGCCGATGAGATGTAAAAGTCAGATGAAAATATAGAGGTCAGATGTGGAAAACGGGAGGCAGACTAGCTATGAAAAGCCAGGCCAAGCCAGCCAAGACCGACGCCAACCGCAGGAGCCAGCTGAAAAATTAAAAAATCGGCCGGAAAAAAAAACGGCCGAGGAAACGCCGAATCAACGTCCCCGCCCTCAGGCCCGAAAAAACATGGCCGCCGTAACTTCGCCGACTGCTTACCCGACCCCGTTCTCAGCAGCCGTGGGCTCAAAAGAGACCAAAAGCCTCTCTCCACGGCTGCCGCTCTGATGACAATCCAGGTCGGGGCAGCAGGCGGCTAGACCGGCGGTTTGGATAAAGCCATCCTCGGAGGGCCCCACAAACGCCGGAGCCGGATCTTCAACGCTGCGCCATCTTGCGCATGCGCAGAACCAAAAAATGTCATAGTTTCTCCTTCTGTTGAAGAAAAAAACTTCACTCCTTTTTTAATAGATAGTGAAAGAGAGAAATGATCAGTGGATGGACTTGAAGATGCAGGTTTAAATTTTTGAGGTGGGCTGGAGAGAGAAGACATGTGGTATCCATTTTGGTTATTAAAATATGCCGTGTCTAAAAAACAAAAACCTCATAAGAAAAAACTAGATGGATTTTTGGTAGTTTGGTAGAAACCCTTTGGTTTCCTGAAATCCTCAAAATGAAAATGCTGGCATACAGTGAGGAAACAGGTTATCAGCAGAACTAGTTCAAATTTCAAAATGCAGAGGTATGTCTGCAGGGAAGGAGAAGGGCTGCTTTGCCCAGACCTGAATAGGGTCAACCTGTTCTCCAAAGCACCAGAAGACACAACAAGAAGCAACAGATGGAAACTAATCAAAGACTCAGTGGAATGATTTGCCTCCAGAAGTTGTGCTCCAACACTGGAGGTTTTTAAGAAGAGATAACAGAATAACAGAATAACAGAGATGGAAGGGACCTTGGATGTCTCCTAATCCATCCCTATACTATTTCAGACAAGTGATTGGCCAATCTCTTCATAAAGCCTCCAGTAATGGAGGACCCATAGCTTCTGGAGGCAAGTCATTCCACTGATTAATTGTTCCAACTGTCAGGAAATCTCCCCTTATATTTAGGTTGGTTCTCTCTTTGATTAGTTTCCATCCGTTTTTTCTTTTCACGCCTTGGAGAATAGTTGACTCTCCTCTTCTTTGTGGCAGCTCTTAGATATTGGAACACTGCTATCATGTCACCTCTAGTCCTTCTTTTCATACCCAATTCCTGCAACTATTCATTAGTCTGAAATGGTATAGAGCTGTGATGGCGAACTTATGGCAAGCATGCCACAGGTGGCATCCAGAGCCATATCTGTGGGCATGTGAGCATTGCTCTACCTCAGCTCGCGTGCATGCACGCACCAGCCAGCTAATTTTCAGGCCTTCTGGACCCACCTAAAGTCAGGAAACAGGCTGTTTCTTGCCTCCAGGGGGATGGGGAAGACCATTTTTGCTCTCCCCAGGTTCCTAGAAAGCCTCTGAAGCCAGGGGAGAGCGAAAAACGGGCCTACCAGGCCCATTGTGCCATTTTGAGCCAAAAGCAGGGGGAGCACAGGGGGGTGGGGTCACACGCACATGCGCGGGGGGTGCATTGAATTATGGGTGTAGTCATGCACACGCACTCCCCCCGCTTTTGGCACATGATGGCAAAAAGGTTAACCATCACTGGTATAGAGTTTCCAGCTTGAGCAGGGTGTTGGACTAGAAAACCTCCAAGATCCCTTCCAACACTGTTGTTATTCTGTCAGCTCAGATTTCCAAATGCAGAAGTTTCCCTGCATTTATTTTATTTATTTATTTATTTTATTTTTATTTATTTATTATTTATTTATTTTGTCACAATAGTATATATAAGCATGAGCAGGAAAATAACTATATAATATATAAGCATATACATATATATATATTTGTTTTCTGAGGTTTTCACGGGTGTTTGTATGTAGGTCTTTGGTTGTTCGGGTTTTCTCCCGTGTAAAATTGGAAGTGTCTTGGCGACGTTTCGACGAAGTCTCATTCGTCATCTTCAGGCTTCAGCTTCATGCTTCTGGGAAGCACGAAGCTGAAGCCTGAAGATGATGAATGAGACTTCGTCGAAACATCGCCAAGACACTTCCAATTTTACACGGGAGAAAACCCGAACAACCAAAGACCTACATATATATATATGTATGTATGTATGTATGTATGTATGTATGTATGTATATAATAACTATATTAATTGGATATAATGAAGGGAAACAATAGAACAGGAACAGTAGGCATGTTTGTGCTCTTATGCATGCCCCTTACGGACCTCTTAGGAATGGGGTGAGGTCAATAGTAGACAGTTTTTGGTTAAAGCTTTGGGGATTTTGAGAAGAGACCACAGAGTCAGGTTCCAAGTATTAATAACTCTGTTACAGAAGTCATATTTTCTGCAATCAAAATTGAAGAGGTTAATATTAAGTTTAAATCTATTGTTTGCTCTTGTATTGTTGTGATTGAAGCTGAAGTAGTCTTTAACAGGAAGGACATTGCAATAGATGATTCTATGAGTTAAACACAGGTCCTGTTGAAGGCGGCAGAGTTTTAAGTTTTCTAAACCCAGGATTTCAAGTCTAGTGGCATAAGGTATTTTGTTGTATTCAGAGGAGTGGAGAACTCTTCTTGTAAAATATTTCTGGACACGTTCAATTGTATTGATGTCTGAAATATGGAATGGGTTCCAGACAGGCGAGCTGTATTCAAGAATTGGTCTAGCAAATGTTAGTAGTTAGTAGCTCTGGTTAGTAGTGTAGTGTTTCTGGAGAAGAAGCTACGTAAGATTAGGTTTACAACTCTTAAAGCCTTGCATGGAGTGGGCTGTTTTGCTGGTGAATTAAATGTTTTGGGGTTGTTGTTATTGTTGTTGTTTTGCAAAGTACAGATCATACTGCTCAGCCACTTCATTGCTAGGCTGCATGTGTGGCTGGATCAAAAAAGATGCCACTTATTGAAGTCTTTCACGTGGCCCATCAACAGAAGGCTGTTCTCCTTCCCTTCCCTCATCTTTATAATGTAAGTGAGCAACTGTGAGCAGTCGAGAAAGCCCAAGTGGCTGTGAGAACCCCATTGGGAGTGGGGGTAGCAAAGCATGGGGTATCTCAGGGTGTGGAGGAAGCCCTGAGACACCCAACGAAAGTGGTCATGCGTGGAGTAGGCCCTTCAGGTTCATTCCTGTGGCACCCCTTGTGATCTGCACATTCCTTTAACAATTGCATTGAAAAGAGAATGAATGGGGGGTACTTAATAATGTGGTTCATTTAACACTTATCCTGACTTCCAGCAGTAATGGCCAGGCTTCATTACTGTCTTAACTTAAGGATTATCTATATGTGTTTCAAACCAATCTAGCATGTAAGAAAAGAACAGCAACATCTGCATATAACAAAGCACAGTTTTTCCTTATAATTAATGATGGACAGCGGCCATCATTCTGAAGTAATGAGGTCTCCAGATCATTGAGACAGATATTAAATAGTGAAGGGCCAGAATACAACTTTGTCTCACTTCCTTATTCACTGTAATATCACCTGTAATTAAACCTTTTCTATTGGATCTAAGTCGCATTGTACTATCTTGATATGCCGCCTATATTAAATATAAGAGACAAGTTTAATTGCTTGTAACCTTCAAGGGGATGAAGAGCACTAACTTTTACTTATAATTGCTGAGATAAAGGAAGGAGATATTTATATATTTCTTTACTTTTTCTGTATTGAATTCTTACTTTTTTCTTTCATCTCTCTTTTGCTGTTTTTATTCTTTCTATTCTATTTTCTTTCTTTAAATTTAGTTTATATTAGATTTTACCATTATAATAAAAATTATTAGTAAATAATTATACATATACACACTTATAATAAGTATACACACGCTTACATGTAGAAATTAAAAACCACCAATTTGTAGTAGTAGGAAACCATCAATTTATGGTAGATCATTAGAAGGAATAAGAAATTCTTATTTTTTCTTCTTGTCTGCCAAAAATTTTATTTCCTGTTTGCTACTGTCATGGAAAACCAGGTGTCTTGAAAATAAGTGCTAAAGTACTCAGAATTAAAACGGAATTTGGAAATAGATTTGTGACTGAAGCTCTGAACGTTTGGAATTTGGTCTGAAAAGGTTCAAAAAATTTTGAAGATTAATATAGACATTAATGTGATTGTTGGTGCCTGTAAAAAAATAATAAGAAAGCAGTTTTTGTTTTCTTCTTCTTAAGTGTTGCAAACTCTTTTATATTTTAGAATAAATTGGATGAACATAATTATTTCTATCAGAGTTTGCAGGATATTTGCAACCATGGAGCTTTGTGGAATAAAGTAAAAGATCCATCAGTTTTTCATACAGGACCTTATCCATTAAAAAGACATTTCATCTTGAACAATTAAGCAATTTTGGTTCTTCCCCTTTCAAAACCTGAGCCTATATGAAATATTAAACAATCAAAATTAGAATTCTATAACCGATGCCTCAAATATCCAGCAAATTAGCTGCCTGAAAATAGCTTCTGCTTGGCTACAGTATGTAATAAAATGGAATGTTTTAGTTTTCTCTGCAGTTTCCATTTAATCCCCTGTTTCTTCGGCTTGCTATTTTATTTTGGTGAGGAAATACTTTAAACCCTCTATGGTGATTCTCCTTATGCAATTATAGTTCCCATGCTATATGTACTGCAAATTGTTAATTCCCCTGTTAGCTGTCAGGATGCCTGCAGAATTTGGTGTGAGTGGCTTTTATCTTTGTTTTCACAACAAACAAGTCAACATACAGACATAATTCTCTGCTAGCTATCTTCCCACATTCTTTAGGGAAGCCTCTTTATTTCCAGTCTCTGACTGGAAGCTTAAGAAAAGCAAATCTAGCAATGATCAAATATATTAAATCAATTGCATTGGGGTGGGTGAAGAAGCAGCTTTCTATATTAGCTATTTGTAAATACAGTAGAAACCATCCTGTTGGATTTTCACAGCTTTTAAAATACATTTGTTACTATTCCATTAATTCAATATTTTAAGTACAGTAACACTTCCACATAACCATCAGCACAATGAAGCCAAATAATTGTGGTCAAGCTGTTCATCCTTTATTGTAGAAGGCAAATGTTCAGATAATAGAAATGTTATTTACAGAGAATTGAGGTACACATTCTGTGCTGGGAGGAGGAGGAGGAGGAGGAGGAGAGCAAGGAGGAGCTGACGGTGGTGATGGTGTACATGACTGGATCCACCACCATCATCTTCTCCTCCTCCCCCTAGCACAGAATGTGTACCTCAATTCTCTCTCTGTGTGTGTGTGTGTGTGTGTGTGCCTATATCTATCTATCTATCTATCTATCTATCTATCTATCTATCTATCTATCTATCTATCTATCCTTGCAGATATTCATAAATAAATATAAATGCCTGTCCTAGACTTCTATCTAGTTTATAGTGACCAGACGTCCCACTTTTGGCGGGACAGCCCCGCTTTTTAATAATTTGTCCCGTGTCCCGTGGCAATTCCAAAAAGTCCCAATTTTTTTTTTGTTTCACTCCCATTCTGAAAATGGGAGGTGGCAATGCAAGAGGAGGAGGCAGAGAAGGGGGAGTGGCAGAGAAGGGGGCGCGAGAGGGAGGAGAGATGCCGCTTGACTTCACCTGAGAGGAAGAGGAGAGCCGAGAGGAGAGCCGAGGCTGCCTGGAAGAGCGGAGAAGCAGCAGCCGCTCCTCCTCCTTCAGGCAGGTGGCAAGACTCAGTGCACATGTGCAGCCCCCCCCACTCCCCCCGCCCGTCAATGGTGTCCCGCTTTGCCATCGCTGAAATCTGGTCACTTTAATCTAGTTTGATATCTGGTGACCTTTGCCACAAGTGTTGCCCTAAACAGGAATTCACCAGTTTTCCTAATTCCCATTTCCTAATTCCTATCACCCATCTCCTCCCACTTATGACTGTATGACTGTAACGTTGTGGTATCCTTACGATTTATATTGAGTGTTTCCTAGTATGATTTGATTGCTTATTTGTACCCTATGACTATATTTAAGTTTTGTACCTTATGATTCGTAACGAATTTATCTTTTCTTTTTATGTACACTGAGAGCATATGCACTAAAGACAAATTCCTTGTGTGTCCAATCACACTTGGCCAATAAAGAATTCTACCTATCTATCGATCTATTTTTCTGGCGTTTGATTCACATTGGATATGGATTAAAAATTAAGAAACAAATGTCTGGAGCAATGAAATCTTACATAAAGCTGAAATGAAAACTACATGATATTTCGGAACTCAATCACAACATTATACCATTATTTTAGTCTCTAAAATACTGCATGCATTTTTGTTTTACTGTTCATTATTCACTCTCATCTTATTGCTTTTCTCTGAGGTTGGTTTTCTTCTTGCATGTGTTTTATTATTATGCTAGGTAACATTGTCAATGCTGTGACATGAAATGAAGTTTGGTGGCTGGTTTTCACAATCCTTACATTTTATGTTGTAAATGACTTTTATTTTCTCTTGCTATTGGGTCTTTCCATTTGCCTAAGATTTTCTTTTTGGAAGGATCTTGTAGATTTGTAGCTATAGTGATACTAAAAGCTTGTAGTAATCTGCTAGTAGTTCTAATCTTTGTTTCTTTTTTTTATGCATACAAGGATTAAATCCTCCCAGGTACTTCATATCAGAACAGACAGAACATCAAGACTCCAATAACCTCAGCTCCATATATTCTCTGCTTTTGCAAATCTCATATCCTTTTCCTCAAATTTCCCCACTATGTATTTCCTTATTATAAATTACAAAAAATAGCTATACTAACACTGAAACATAGCACATATCTCTAAACAGGTGCAGGGATAATAATTCAATCTCCATGCCCCTTCTGTGCTCTGAGATTGCCACAATGAAGTCAATTAGCTTCACTGGTAGCCTCTGAAGTGGCCAACTGTCTTTCAAAATGGGATTGAGGCCACTGGCTCATTTTAAACATTATATTAAAATAAATGGAAATTTGGCATAGCTATTTCAAAAATATACAGCTTAAAAACAAAGCCAGGTATCCTCAGAGAAGGCATGCCTCAATTAGAATATATATAACTATATTTATACCACATCCTTGTTATGAGAATGTGCTTCTTTAATGATCTGCATTGTTCTCAGGGATATTTCATGCCACATCATGCATCAGATTTTAGTTGAAAGAAAGGTAATTAGTAGTTGTTTTGTAGAAAATGAGTATACTGGCATCTACATTAACCAGGGTAAGGATTTAAATTGATTTATTCTCCCACTCTTTGAAGAAAATTCCCTAGGATAGCAGATGATCCATAAGTGGAGGTTCTAGAGCCAAAACTTTCTAAAGATTGACTCTTATTTGCCTTGTCCAACAAACAATGAAGGAGGATGGATCACTGTTAAAACAACTGCTAGGCTATAAAACTACATTTGTGACAGAACTGGTGATCTGATCACACATGACAAGCCAAATTTCTGGGTTGATAGATTAATGGCAGAACTGATGATCTGGGAATGCAGACCAATTAAATTTCTAAGCAGAGAGCTAGGTTAGATAAATGAATGACAGAACCAGTGATCTGGTCACATAAACCAAGCCAAAAACTAGTTATCTGGAAAAGGCAAGACAGAAGAGACAAAAATCATTGATTTGACAACTCACCAAGGAGCCGAGCAAGATTGACAGGCCCAGCTTCCTTGCTATGTGAAGTATATGATACTTGACGAATTATCAAAGGATGCTGCCACCTTCTGGATAACTTCATTGTTAATGCTCCTATATGCTTTCAATGGACCAGTTAGTACTTTCTATTTATCCTTGAGCCAACAGAAATATTACATATTTTTTTTGTCCTTGGACTTTACACCACATACTTATAATATATCAGTAGCTCACTGTAACAGCATTGCCAAAAAGGCATTATGAGTTGTTAACCTAATTTTGCGATGCTGCTTCTCCAGTAACATTGTACTGCAAACTAGGGCATACAAAACCTTTGCCAGACCGATTCTCGAATACAGCTCATCTGCCTGGAATCCACACTATATAATGGACAGTAATACAATTGAGAGAGTCCAAAAGTATTTCACGAGAAGGAGTACTCCACTCCTCTGCTCACAATAGAATCCCTTATGCCACCAGGCTTGAAATTTTGGGCTTGGACAACCTAGAACTATGCTGCTTACGGTCTGACCTAAGCTTAGTACACAAAATTGTCTGCTACAATGTCCTACCTGTCAATGACTACTTCAGCTTCAACCGCAATAATATGCGGGCAAATAATAGATACAAACTCAAAGTAAACCGCTTCAAACTCAATTGCAGAAAATACGACTTCAGCAACTGAGTGGTCAATGCCTGAAATGCACTACCTGACTCTGTTTTTACATCTTCTAACCCCCAAAACTTTAACCTTAAACTGTCTACTGTGGACCTCATCCCGTTCCTAAGAAGTCTGTAAGAGGGCATGCATAAGTGCACCAGTGTGCCTACCATCCCTGTCCCACTGTCCCCATTTATTCATGCTCATTTCTTATATATATACTTATACCAGAGGTGGGTTTCAGCAGGTTCTGACCAGTTCTGGAGAACCAGTAACGGAAATTTTGAGTAGTTCAGAGAACAGGTAGTAAAAATTCTGGCCCCGCCCTCGCCTATTCTCTACCTCCCGAGTCCCAGCTAATCGGGAGGAAATGGGGATTTTGCAGTATCCTTCCCTTGCCACACCCATCAAGCCACGCCCACAGAAGTACCAGTAGTACTACCCAGTAGTAAAAAAATTTGAAACCGACCACTGTCTTATACCTGTTTATACTTATATGTTTATATGTTATGTTCATACTTATACTTGTTTTCTCATACATGCTTGACAAAATAAATAAATAAGTGTAAACTAGATTGCTTGGAACTATATTTCCCAGAATACCTTGCCATTCACCATGGCAAATCCAGTCCAGCAATCCAACATTGGAGGCATTTCAGGCGTGCAATAGTTAAGCTGCTGGAGTGGAAGTGGAGAAACCACTATATCAACATTACTAGTTGTGTCAAATACTGGGCAGGCGTAGAATGCACTGAAGTTGAAGAAAGAGTGCTGACCATTTTCCTCTTAACCATATAGCACCACCATCAGTCAGCTGCTGTTCAGGTTGATCCTGGTTTCCAAGCAGGGTTATTGCTTGGAGACTTGACCGTATAAAGGAAGAGACCTGTATGAGAGACGCAGACTCCCCTACTATCCAAAGGAGAACAAGACTGTGTTTGTGGACCTAAAGCTAATAGGGGTTGGACCGATCCACCCATAAGAGAATCACCTCACTGCAACCTCAAACAAACGATTAAAGAAGTATATCAGATTATACAATACCTTTGGGGGGGGAAAACACATCACTTATAGAGCAAAACACAATTTTAAGAGTACCTAGGGGTCTTCTAAGTTGAAATATATAGGGAATTCATGAAAAATATATTATTGTAGTAAGCAGGCAAAGGTCCAGGCGCTTAAACACAAGAATTCATGACATACTGAATTACAGTGCTCCTGGCTGTTATTATCTGAAGCCATGGGAACTGCTGGGGCTGACCAAGTCCTCCTTCTCAATATTAAATAAAATCCCATGCCTGAATTTGAAAACATTTAAAATTTATCAACGTCCTCAAACGTCAAAATGTTGACATTCATTGTTCTGAACATTTGTCAATTATCCTCTAAGCAGGGATTCTGATATCTTTTACAAATCAAAGAAATAATTGGAAGCAAAAGAAACTGTTTTAATCACTGTGGTGTAGAATGCCATCATCCTTGAGCGGAAAATGCCTTCTGGGTATAATTAATATCTCTCTAAGGCAGCAGCATAAAGTGAAATAAATTGCCAAATATTTGGGGCTATAAAGCAAGGAGGATATGTATGCATTCTTCTTGCAGTAGCAATGCAGTTGTACAATATATATTTCGGAGTGCTTGTTTTTATAATCAATCAACTGTAAGGTGGTGGTTTATTAAAAAAATAGGAAATACACTGTTCTGAACCAATGCACCACTATATTGAGGAACAGTTCAAATAACATAGCCCCATGTTGCTTCCAAGAACAATATTAATTTATATATTTATGCTTGTCTACAATCAAAATAGATTCATCTTCCTCCTTCTATGAAAGAGAGATTCTAATGCATTGGTAATGCCTTGGTAGGGCCACACTTGGAATATTGCATCCAGTTTTGGTCGCCACGATCTAAAAAAGATGTTGAGACTCTAGAAAGAGTGCAGAGAAGAGCAACAAAGATGATTAGAGGACTGGAGGCTAAATCATATGAAGAACGGTTGCAGGAACTGGGTATGACTAGTTTAATGAAAAGAAGGACTATGGGAGACATGAAAGCAGTCTTCCAATATCTCAGAGGTTGCCACAAAGAAGAGGGAGTCAAGCTATTCTCCAAAGCACCTGAGGGCAGGACAAGAAGCAATGGATTGGAATTTATCAAAAAGAGAAGCAACTTAGAACTAAGGAGAAATTTCCTGACAGTTAGAACAATTAATCAGTGGAACAACTTGCTTCCAGAAGTTATGAATGTTCCAACACCAGAAATTTTTAAGAAGATATTGGATAACCATTTGTCTGAAGTGGTGTAGGTTTTCTTGCTTAAGCAGGGGCTTGGACTAGAAGATCTCCAAGGTCCCTTCCAATTCTATTCTATTCTATTCTATTCTATTCTATTCTATTCTATTCTATTCTATTCTATTCTATTCTATTCTATTCTAATGTTAATCCTTTAAATTATTCATAACAGTGTACTGAGGATTCAGTAAATGACCACTTCAACACTTCAAGTTGATGTTGACTCTTTTTAAACACATGGGTAGGTATTCTGTGGGATGAAGTAAATGCTCATCAGCAACCAACTCTTTTCTTCAGCTTTCTTACCCCCAAACAATGCAGAGTACAAATAATTTAGCATCAGGGTACCTGCAGGATTATCTGCTCCAACCTGAAGTAGCCCCACCTACTAGAACTAGATGATCCAGGGGTAAATTTTGTAGTCCCACATTTATGGGAAATAAGAGAAGCTGAAGCTAGAAGGCACCACTTCTCAATGGCAATTTTGGAACTGTCTCTTCATAGAAATCTGGTTAACCCACTCCTTGATAGTTCTCAAGAAGTTGTTTTTAAAAATGAGCTATTTCAGACTCTGTGCCAATCATGTTACCTAGCTTTCATATTTATATTTAATTGTTCTCATTTTTATTATTCCCATGAGTTTTCTAATTTATGATTTGGAAATCAAACTTTTAAACCCTGTAGATTTTTTAAATATTTTCCTTATATTGTATTATATTTTCCAATTGCAGCAGGATATAAATAAAACAAATAAGCAAACAAATAAACAATTATTTGTTTGCAATATTATTTTTAATACACAGATCATGAGCATTAAAATAAAAATTATATACATAGTAAAACCTATGTACTATATGAGAATGTGTGTGTGTGTGTGTGTGTGTGTGTGTGTGTGTGTGTGTATACATATATGTTTTTGTAGGTTTTCACAGGTATAGGTATGTAGGTCTTGGCATATTCGGGTCTTTTCCCGTGTAAGGTTGAAAGTATCTTGGTGACATTTCGACGAGGTCTCACTCATCATCTTCAGGCTGGTGCTTTCGGCTCCGACCACGCTTTGCTCACACAAGCACAAAGCCAATGCAACCACAGAGCCGACCAACCCGCTCACAGCAACACTCCCCACCTCCCCACCAGTATTTATAGAGAGACAGCAGCTCCAACCACTCTTTGCTTGAGAAGCACGAAGCCGAAGACACCAGCCTGAAGATGATGAGTGAGACCTCGTCGAAACGTCACCAAGATCTCAACCTTACATGGGAAAAGACCCGAAAATGCCAAGATCTACATACCTATACCCATGAAAACCTACAAACACACACATACACAAAGAAGGCTCAGCAGTTAAAGAGCTGAATTTGTCAGATAGAAAGCTGAAAACCTTGCGTTTGAGCACCACGTGACAGAGTGAGCTACCTTTCCTTGCCCCAGCTCCTGACCACTTGGAAGTTCGAAAACAGGCAAATGTGAATAGGTAACTAAGTTCCACTTTGGTAGGAAAGTAACAACATTTTGTGCACCTTGGCAGCTATAGCCACACTGGCCACATGACCACAGAAATGTCTTATTTTTATTTTTTTATTTTTTTATTTTGTCACAACAATATATGTAACTATCATACAGAAAGGTTATATAGTATATAAAGGTATAGAAGAAAAGAAAAACAATAGAACAGGAACGGTAGGCACGTTTGTGCGCTTATGCACGCCCCTTATGGTCCTCTTAGGAATGGGGTGAGGTCAATAGTAGAAAGTTTTTGGTTAAAGCTTTTAGGATTATGAGAAGAGACCACAGAGTCAGGTAAAGTATTCCAAGCACTGATGATTCTGTTACAGAAGTCATATTTTCTGCAATCTAGATTAAAGCGGTTGACATTAAGTTTAAATCTATTGGTTGCTCTTGTATTATTGCAATTAAAGCTGAAGTAGTCTTTGACAGGAAGGACATTACAATAGATGATTCTATGAGTTAAACTTAGGTCTTGTCAAGGCGACGGAGTTCCAAGTTTGCCAAGCCCAGGATTTCAAGTCTAGTGGGATAAGGTATTTTGTTGTTTACAGAGGAATGGAGAACTCTTCTTGTAAAATATTTCTGGACACGTTCAATTGTATTGATGTCAGAGATGTGGTGAGGGTTCCAAACAGGCGAGCTGTATTCTAGAATTGGTCTAGCAAATGTTTTATATGCTCTGGTTAGTAGTGTAGTGTTTTGGAAAAGAAGCTACGCAAGATTAGGTTTATAACTCTTAGAGCCTTTTTTGCTATGTATTTGCGGTGGGCTTTGGCACTTAGATCATTTGACATGAAAACTCCAAGGTCTTTAACGGGATGGGGGTCATCTGTGATGTAATGTCCATCTAGTATGTATTTAGTGTTTGGGTTCTTTTTTCCTATATGTAAGACTGAGCATTTGCTGGTTGAGATTTGGAGTTGCCTAGTTTTAGACCAAGCGGTTAGATGATCAAGGTCTTTTTGAATGATAGATGTATTATCAGTGGTGTTAAATAGTTTGACATCGTCAGCAAAGAGAACACAATTACTTGAGATATGGTCACAAAGATCATTAATGTATAGTATGAAGAGTGTTGGTCCAAGGACGCTGCCTTGAGGAACGCCACTCTTGACAGGAACAGGATTTGATAGAGCATTGCCAATTTTGACCACTTGTTGTCTGTTAGACAGAAAAGCAGATATCCATTTGTGAAGGGGTCCTGAAATGCCGTAGGATTTTAGTTTTAGGAGAAGTTTATCGTGTACTACTGAGTCAAAAGCTTTGCAGAAGTCTATGTAGATTGCATCTATTGTTTTGCCTTGATCAAGATTTGTAGTCCATATGTTTTTACAGTGGAGAAGTTGTAAGTTGCATGATAATTTTTTCCTGAAACCAAATTGTTTTATTGGAGAGTAGGTTGTTTGCTTCTAAGTGGGAGGTAATGTATTGGTTGATGATTGATTCCATGACTTTGCAGGTGACGCAGCATAGAGAGATTGGTCTGTAATTTTCGACTAAGCTGGGGTCTCCTTTTTTGAAGATGTGGATGACTGTGGCCAGTGACCACAGTTTGGGAAGGGAACTGGTAGTGAAAGTTTTATCAAAGATTATGCTTAGGGGTTCTGCTATATTAGTGGAAAGTTTTTTTAAGAAGTAGGCACATAGTCCATCGGGTCCAATAGATAGCGATGGTTTTATGTTATGAAGAGCTTTTCCAACATTTTCTTCTGTGAAATCTATATGAGTTAAATCATCATGTTCATTGCTGGTACATTTGTGGAATGTCGGATATGTGTCTTCAGACAATGCTGGTTTCCTTAGCTAAGACATGGAGATGAGCACTGCTCCCTACAATTCAAAAAAACTAGACAGGGAAAACCTTTACCTTTGTGATACCAATAACCTTCAAAAATCTTTCATTTCAGTTATTAATTCACTTATTTAACTCACAAATGTATTTTGTTAAATACATCTAAATCTATCGGTGCACAAAAAATATGTTTAATTCTTCTATGTCTTCAAAACACATTAACTTATCCATTTGGGATTTAGTTTATGCTCTTCTTCACCCATAAGAAGAAAAAGAAAGGAAAAATAAGTACTAGTCATAAAACCTGGATTGCCACTTATCCATATTTTATAAAGCAATGTTACATGTTGCAGTGCAGTGCACAAGCACCAGATGTCAGTACAAGTAAAGCACCACAGAAGAATTTTGATAGAAGAGAATAAACATCTGGGCATGGAATTTTAGCAGAACCTGAAATAAAAACATGTCTGCCTATTAATCTCTAGGATTTGTGTATCAAGGACTCTCCCATCAGATAATTTGAGGGAAAGATATTCACTGCCTTATGAATTTTTATTTAAATAGCGCTGCCTAAAACACAACCAAGTTATAGACGTTTTGTTTTAAAAACAAAGCAAAAGAAAGCAATTTAGAATCATAGAATAGAATATAAAAGTTGAGATTGGATGTCATATTGTCCAGTTCCTGCCCAAGACTGGAATTCGTTATTAGATAATCCCAAACTTCTATTTAGCATTTTAATAAAGGTGAGGTCACCCTTTTTGTGGGAGTCTTGAACAGATCTTACTTTTGAGAAATTGAAGTCAATGGCCTGGCTTCTATTATAAACCAATAGAAAAAGGACTGTTATGTATTTAACTATAAATGCTTTTCAAAAATAGTATAGTGCTTTAAAATAAAATTTAAACCAATGGAATTTATCAAGAAGAATGACATATATTTCAGAAATAGTGAGTATGAAAAACTGAGTCTCAAATATTTAAGAGTAATCCAACTTTACTTGAATCTTGAGCAACCTAACCAGGGGTGAAATACTCTGAAGTCTGCTACCAGTTCGCTTTGCTACTGGTTTGCTGCGCAGGCGCACTGCAGACACTACCGCGCAGTGCTGAAAAAGGAGGATTAAGAAGGTAATCTTTTCTAAGGTTGGCTTTTCTAAGGTAAGTAGAACAGCAAAGGGGAAGGAACAGCTGTGCCACATGATTTAGATTCGCAGGATTTCCTGCTTTCTAGCGAATATGAATTGTGTAGCACAGCTGATCGTCAGAAATATCACAGCATTTTTTTTACCACCAGTACACCTGAACATGTAGCTTTTATTACTACCAGTTCAGACAAACTGGTCCAAACCGGTAGCATTTCATCCCTGAACCTAACATGTTGGGTCATTTTCTATCCTGTATATATGTACTTCTTCCCTTCATAAATTAAAAGAAACACTAGCTTAAGAATAAATAAACTATCAGCCAAACAGCACATTTCAAACTTTAGCTAAGGCATCAACTATTTTATTTCCCTATCATACTGTCATTTATAACTACAGACTACCACAATCCGGATACCATTTTTTCCCCTTTGCTTTTGTAGCAACCTATGTGCAAACCTAATAAGTATTTTTTTGCACAATTTATCAATATATAATGAACATTTATATAAAATTTTCAACAAACCCAATTTTTTTTCTGAACGGAAAAATTGTCTACCTCTTTTCAACAGAATATTTTCCAATTTACATATTTAATTCAGGTATGGTAAACTGGGAGTTTTTGAACCTAAGATTCCCAACGTATTTCAAACATATTTCTAAATCTTGCTGATGCTTCTCATCTGTAGCTCCTTCCTTGTTGGAGGGAGTCTTTCCGGCCGCCTTGAAAGAGGCGGTGGTGAGGCCCCTCCTCAAGAAGCCTTCCCTGGACCCGGCTGTTTTAGGTAATTATCGTCCGGTCTCAACCCGCCGCGCGAAGGTTGTAGAGAGTATGGTGGCATATCAGTTTCCCCTGCACCTGGAGGAAACTGTCTATCTGGACCCGTTCCAGTCCGGCTTCCGACCCGGTTACAGCACTGAGACGGCTTTGGTCGCGTTGGTGGATGATCTCTGGAGGGCCAGGGATAGGGGTTGTTCCTCTGCCCTGGTCCTATTAGACCTCTCAGCGGCTTTCGATACCATCGACCATGGTATCCTGCTGCGCCGGTTGGAGGGATTGGGAGTGAGAGGCACCGTTTATTGGTGGTTCTCCTCCTATCTCTCTGACCGGTCGCAGATGGTGTTGACGGGGGCAGAGGTCACCCCGCGGCGCCTCACTTGTGGGGTGCCGCGGGGTCGATTCTCGCCTTCTGTTCAACATCTATATGAAGCCGCTGGGTGAGATCATCAGTGGCTTCGTGTGAGGTACCAGCTGTACGCTGATGACACCCAGCTGTACTTTTCCACACGGGCCACCCCAATGAAGCTATCAAGTGCTGTCCCGGTGTTTGGAAGCCGTACGGGTCTGGATGGGGAGAAACAGGCTCAAGCTCAATCCTCCAAGACGGAGTGGCTGTGGATGCCGGCATCCCGCACAGTCAGCTGAGTCCACGGCTGACTGTCGGGAGCGAGTCATTGGCCCGATGGAGAGGGTGCGCAACAGGCGTTCTCCTGGATGAACGGCTGTCTTTTGAAGACCACCTGACAGCCGTCTCCAGGAGAGCTTTTCACCAGGTTCGCCTGGTGCGCCAGTTGCGCCCCTTTCTAGACCGGGATGCCTTGTGCACAGTCACTCACGCCTTGTGACGCCTCGCCTGGACTACTGCAATGCTCTCTACATGGGGCTCCCCTTGAGGGGCATCCGGAGGCTACAGTTAGTCCAGAATGCAGCTGCGCGGGTGATAGAGGGAGCCCCTCGTGGCTCCCGAGTGACACCTATCCTGCGCAGGCTGCACTGGCTACCTGTGGCCTTCCGGGTGCGCTTCAAGGTGTTGGTGAACGTCTTCAAAGCGCTCCATGGCATAGGGCCGGGCTATTTATGGGACCGCCTGCTGCTACCGAATACCTCTCACCGACCCGTGCGCTCTCACAGAGAGGGACTCCTCAGGGTGCCGTCGGCACGACAGTGTCGTCGGGCGACGCCCAGGGGAAGGGCCTTCTCTGTGGGGGCTCCCGCCCTCTGGAACGAACTCCCCCCAGGACTCCGTCAACTTCCGGACCTCCGAACCTTTCGCCGCGAGCTTAAAACTCACTTATTCATCTGCGCTGGACTGGGTTAGTTTTTAAATCTATGGGTTTTTAATGGGTTTTTATTCTAAATTTTTAATCTTAGCCAATTTAATAAGTTTTTTAATTGTGTTTTAATCGTATTTATAGTGTATTGTGTATTTTTTATCTGGCTGTGAACCGCCCTGAGTCCTTCGGGAGAAGGGCGGTATAAAAATTTAAATAATAAAATAAATAAATAAATGAAATTTGGTTTAAAAGAAACTTATTTTGAGCTAGAAAATAATACAGAAGAAACAGGTTAATAATCTGCTTTACCTCTCTTTCCTTTTAATTCTGTGTCTTAAAATAAGTAAACTCCTTGATACGTTGCAATTTAAGTTTTAGCAATGACTTTCAGAAATATTGTTCCTCTTAATATTGAGTGTGTCATAGAGAAAATACCCTATACAGGGCTGTATTGTTGCAGAACAGGATTTTGCAGCTGAAAAATTCCAGACATTTTGAATTATTCCATGTAATAGCATGTAATAGGAAATGGGGGTCCTTGGTACTCTCTGAGCTTGGTTGCTTTCTTGCAGATGTTTCATTACCCAAACTACGTAACATCATCAGTACTAGTAAGGAGTATGGTTTGCTGTCAGTTTATATTCACTCTGGCAAATTAGCCATCAATAGACACATAGACATTAACAACATCTATAAACTATGAAAAAGAGATAATCAACCAGCCAAAAGGAACCAAAAAAATCCAAGCACCTCTCCACCAGCAATCAGCACTCAGATCAGCAAAGATCAACACAAAGCAGGGGTGAAATTCAGCAGAAGAAATACTGGAGAACCGGTAGCGGAAATTTTGAGCAGTTCAGAGAACCAGCAAATACCACCTCTGGCTGGCCCCAGAGTGGGATGGGAACTGAGATTTTACAATATCTTTCCCCCAGGAGTGGGGAGGGAATAGGGATTTTGCAGTATCCTTCCCCTGCCACGCCCACCAAGCCATACCCACAGAACTAGTAGTAAAAAAAAATTGATTTCACCACTAACTCATGGTTAACATCAGTCTAACAATCAAGTAAACAATACCCCAATCAAGAAACTTCTAAAGAAGCCAACAGTAAACAGCCCAACCAAAGAATCTCTAAAATCACCTCCACCAACATTGAGGAGGCAAGGCCCCAGAATATAAACTGACAGCAAACAGCAATTCTTACCAGCGCCTAGTTTGGGTAATGAAACGTCTTCAAGAAAACAAGAAAGCTCAGAGAGCACCAAGGACCCCTCATTAACATTTTTTATTTTATTTATCTTATTTTATTAGTCAAGAACGTATTAGGTAATATATTTAAGTATAAGCATGGATTGGATACATAAAATAGATACAAATAGAGAAAACATTACACACGCTGGTGCGCTTATGCACGCCCCTTACAGACCTCTTAGGAATGGGGTGAGATCAACAATTTGATTTCAACCGGGAAAATGAAATATTGTTTAACTTTTGGAGGACAGATAGAAAAATTTATGGATGTAATGTTGGTATTTGGTTAAATAGAATTTAATTGTTATAATTGATATATTTTGGATATAAGTTATAAGTATAATTTTAATAATGTTATTTGACAGATGTAAGGTAAATTGAAGAAATATTAATATTAGCAATGTTATTTGATTTATGTAAGTGATATTAAAGATATGAGAAGATAGAATATTGTTTATTTTTGGAGATTGGATAAAAATTTAAGAATTTAAGCTGGAAATATGAATTATATTTGGGAGACTGTTTAAGGAAGAAAGGTATATTATAAAAGAATTTCTGATGAATACTGGAAGATGGAATATCGTCTTGGTCTTGATCGATGAAGATTGGATATTAAAAACTATAAGATTCTGAAGACTTCAGGAGTGGAATGGATTGATATATATTTGGTGTTAATCGATGAAGATTGGATATTAAAATATGTATTTTATTGATGAACTGGAAATACTAATTTAATTGGAAGATTCTGAAGATTTTAGGAGTGGAATGGACTGATATATAATGGACTGGAAGAAGAATGTACTTTTTTGTTTCTGGAAGGGGAGTTAAGGTCTTAGAGAGAGGAGTGACTATGGATTATGACTTATGTTGTATTTTAATTTATGATTGTTAATTTTATACCCTGTACTTTGTTCTGGGAAGTCTCGGGGTGGGAGGGGAGGGAGGGAAGGGGAGAGGGGAGATGAAGGATCAATGTAAAGGAATGATTGAAGATATGTAATTAAGAAATAGAAATAATTTGAAATGAAATCGGGCTGCTCAGCTGCCATTTCAGAAGGAATGGAAAGGAGAGGAGAGAGTGAAGGAAGAAAGTAGGTAGGAAGAGAGAGGTAGAAGAGGGGGAAAGGAGAGGAAGAAGAAAGGGGAAAGAGAGGGGGTTAGAAAGGGTGGAAGAGAAGAGTGGGGAAGGAGGAGAGGAAGTAGAAAAGCGAAGGAGAGGAAGGATGAAGAAAGTAGAAGAAAGTAGAGAAGGGAGGAGGAAAGGTTTTTTAAGGAAGGAAGTGGTAGCTGGGCAGGTTCGAATAAGTAACAAATGAAAGTTAATGACTAATGTTGAATAAGAGACTGTATATTGAATAGGCTATTGGAAAATAAAAATAAAACTTTTTTATTAAAAAAAACAAAAACAATTTGATTTCAACCATCACTGCAAATAAGCTGCTTATTTTTTTTCCTCAGTTGCAATTCTGAAAATCTAAAGTTACAAAAATATAGCGCAATTTTTTTTTCAGATTCCAAATTAATTTGGGCTAGTCTACTCTTTCAGGCCCTGGCTAATCTTATTATCAGCAACAGTGGTGTTTTGTAATTCACATGTGTGTGAAATATATACTGCATGTGCTCTAGGAACTCAAGGTAGTTCACTCAAAGAGCAGCCTTAATTTTATCTAACTGGAAACAGTTAATCCAGAAACAGGAATTTCAGAGTTCTGATTACAAGTATTGATTAGAAGAAAAATTAAGGCTTCAACGGCCCTTGCTTTACTTGCAAACAAGATATGTATATGTATATATGAATGTATGCATACATACAAACTTTGGACAGTATCCTACTGATTTTGGGATATCAAGAGGAAGAGGTTGTCCTTTTTTGTGAAGGAGGAACAATCTGAATTAGTCCACTCTTTTGATAACTGCTATATCTTTTATCAATCTTGGACCTAATTCACAATTGTGGTGGAATGTAGTCTGGATTTCCAGGAGGGAGCAGTTTCTTTCCAGAGAGTTAAAGGCAGGGAAGCCTGAAAAGAAACAGGGTTTAAAAATAGTTCCTTTTCTGCTATTCCCATAATATATCTATAGTTGTGCAAATCGTTGCTTTAGTCTGGCAAAATTGATGTCACAGGCTCCAGAGTAGCTTCTTTTTTGTTCTTCACCTGTAGTCAGAATCTTGCCAGACTAAAGCAACTATTTTTTTTTTAGTCGTCTAGAAAGTATTCTTCCACCCCTCCTGGGAATCCACACAATTTCCACAATAATCCTTTATGGTAGGTTACACTGAGAAAGACTGTCTGACTTAAATTACACAAAAACTCCCATTTTTCAGAGTGTTCTTGAACTTTTAATTTTAGCTAAGTTCAGCTATTAGGCTTTTCCGTCAAAGCAAGAACTAATAGCACTGCAGAAATATATTCTCATCCCTTCCACAATGTTGCATGTCACACAGACTAAAATGAGGCTGGCATAGCACTTGGTCTTTGAACTGCACTCAAGGATGAAAAAACTAGGTTGGATTTAATTTTATTTGCATTTGCATTTAATTGAAACTAAATAGAGGAATTCAGTTTTTCTCCATCCATGCTTTTGTATTATTATCTTTCCTTTCTGTCACATTAAAAATTGCAGTTTGTTATAAAAATAATAATAATCCTGAGGGCCTTGAGTAGGCAGGCTCATAAGCATGGCACAAAACTCAGGGGGGAGCAGGTGATCTGTGCCTTTGTCTCCCATGGAAAGATCAAGCAGAAATGGAGGCAAATCCTGACGGCCACACCTTATTTATCCCCATCCTTAATAATAATAATAATTAATAATTATTAATGTGTTAGCTCAAGATGGAATATAACCTCAGCTGTGATTTTCTAGCATCCTATAGCTAAACCGTGTGTGACAGAATAATTAAAATACGAGGCATGTATTATTACCCTTTCACAAGAACAAACAAAAATGACCCAAATCCTGCATCCAGAAACTAATTTTTTTTTACAGAGAACTATAATACAATTGAGGAAAATTAAAAACAATATTTTAAATTATTAAGATGGTTCTGTTCTTATTCATTACTCTCAAACTATTTATGTGATCCAATGCAGTTTGCCAGATATTAAAATGGTACCTTTGCTTAAAAGTGAAACACGTGTCTTAGCGATTAACTTGTCATGGGTTCCCTTTCTCTACACAACAGATGTTAAACTAATCCCGTAGAATAGAGCAGAAGTGAAAGCATGCCCTTAATAAAACGTCTACTGAATATTTGCGTTCACTCTGATGACTAAGTGCTAGTGAATCTTCCTGCATTCCTGCCCACAGTTACGTGTTGAAGCATAACGTTTACTGAAGCAGCTATTCTTGCCAAGGATATATTGCATTAATAAATCTTCCAAACAAGCCCCAGTAAATGTCACTTCTGCTTAAAGGTTCAGCAGAAATTGGTGACAAGTGATGCTTCCTTTGCCCTTGTGGAACTCAAGTGTTCGGATGTGAATCCTAATAGAGTTTCTGCCAGAATCAGCCTTCAATAAGTTTTCTGCAAACTGGTTTGGAACGCTAACAAAACAAAAGGCTTGTAAAATTCAGGCCCCAAAGAAACAGGACTAGGAAACCATTAAATGATCAAAAATTTGCAGTGTGCAAACTCAATAAATGAACTAATTCAGTCCCTTACAGCTGCAACGAAACAAGATAAGTGCGAAACTTTTTTTTTCCAAATAAAAAAAGTAACATGGTCTTTATATATTATATTTATCTAAACATTCTACAGGGGATCATAAACAGAGGTAAAAACTACTTCAAATAACTAAAGGGTTGTTGTAATACAGGGTGAATTCAGATAACCAAGCTTAAAATACTGAACTTTCTATTCTTCTTGAATACTTGGCATCAGAAGGTATTATATTAAAGATTTTATTGTGAACCGAATAAAGTTAGTAAAATGATATTAGAATGGCAATGTGTTTCAGAATAATATGAAGAAATGAAAAATGGTAACAATTTATTTCTGTCTGCTAAACATGGATTGGTTTACAACTTGCATTAAGCTATAGAGATTTGTTTGCCTGACTGGATTACACACACACACACACACACACACACACACACACACCTTGCACAATATGCTAAAACTAAGCAAAACACATTGCACAAAGCACAATGAGTAAATCCAGACAAGATGACCGTGGAAAGTTCTCTGCCTTATTTCAGACATGAGTAACAATGTGATAGTTGAGGTAAACCCTCTTTTAAATAGGGATGGTATTACCTTCACTACTGGTTCGCAAATGTGAGCATGCACGTGTCCTCCGCGCATGCACAGAGGACCTTCCGTGCATGCGCAGAGCATCAAAAATGGGACATGGTTACATCTGGGCCATCACTGCTGCTATCAATTCGCCTGAACCAGATAGAACCAACTGAATATCACCACTGCTTTTAAGCCTATTCTAGACTTATTCTACTGTGTGTCAGCTTTGGAAGGCATACTAGGCCGAAGGCTTCATTGCTGCCATTTTCTCCTGTGTGGGAAAGTAGGAGAAGGCGAGGTTGGTACAAGGTGCCATTAGACATAATAACATTCTTCCTGCCGCTCAAGGTCAGGCCAAGACTGCATCTGGAGAAGGAGTGGTCAGAATGATGCCTTGAGATGGGACTGTTGGTGATTGGAGCACGTGATCGGCAGAGGAGTCAAGGGGGTGCTGGTCTAGGGTTTTGTACAACTGAGGGAAAACGCAGATCTCCAGATCTGGAGTTTATCCAGCTGTGCCAGTTTACCTATGCTAGTAAAAGAACTTTGAAAAATGTTTGCCTCGGAGTCTTTTCTGCAGGAGGGGTTTTTTCTGGAACATTGACACTATGTTCCATAAGGGTCACAAACTTTTAAGCACTATTGTACATTGAAGTTAAGAAATCTAAATAATAAGATCATGATTTCAGCCCCCACTCCCTCAACCATATCTTCCTAGAGAAGAAAAAAGTTATACGATAAAATTATATACTTCCCCAGATGGGAAGTTCTTTTGAAAATTAGTTTCTAGTTCATCTCTTGCCAGATGTCAGATTTAGAGTTTGCCAGCTGGCTCAAATGCAGCCAAATATCAAAGGACATCTAATATTATTTTAGAGACAAGGAACACTGGCTGGTTGTTAAAAGACTTTTGTTAAGAACAGTTGTTTGTGGCTAAGGTTTTGAGAACCGGTACATTCATTTTGATTCAACATATACCAACTGAGATTTTATGAGGGTTTATCCAGAAGTTATAAAGACTCAGATGTGTTTATCACTTAGAGCAGTCCTGATTTTTCTTTTATGAACCAGAGATATATTGTTCACTCCAATTTAGGGAAACTACTGAATCTTACATTTACCCATGTGTAAGACATATGTGATGGAAGAAAAAGAGCATTTTTGCTACCCGAGCTTCAATACTGAAGATAGGTATTGCATGAAATTAGAGCCCTTCCAATAGGAGAAGTCATTGTGGATCCACCCATTAACTGGATGTGGCTGAAATCAGTTCCCTGAGTGCCATTTCAAGATTCCTTATGAGGATCGTTTCCCAGCCCTTAGGATCCAAGGTATACCAAATACCAGAAATCCAAAACCAACCCAGCTATATACTGTATACTTGCATGCCCTCAACAGTTATTCCCATGCACCAACAAAAATTAAATTAAGATATTATTGAAGAACATTCACACCGATACAAGTTTTTAGGGTTGGCATTGACAACTGTAGCTAAGATTTCATTGCCAATTTGATGGTGGGATTCACATTTTGTAACAATCGTAGTCTTGTTTCAATGGCTGAAGAAACTCAATAAGCTGGAGTCACATAATATGGAGAGCCCATATAGAACAAACTACATTATGACTTTACACGATAGACAGTCCTAATATGAAGAACTGTTACATATAACTTAACTGGTGGCTTATTCCTTCATCTGCTACCTCTTAATACTATTCAACAATTGCTGTATCAGTATTCCAGTATTCTCATTCTAGGATCAGCACATCAACCTTTTGTTTTAAAAAAATAATAATAACCAAGGCAACTTCTGAAAACAAAGGTCTCTAATGGAGAGACTCTGAGAAACTCATCAACCTATCTATAGAAAGGATAGTTATTAAAGGCGATGCAATATTGTGCTTTTATCAGACGCAGTGATAAAAAAAACCCTGCTAATTTTTCAACACAAAATTCATATTCAGAAAAATAATTCAAAGTATCATCACTCGACACCATTAAGAAATGGAGGTCAAATCTGCCAAGTTGGGGAAGGAGGAGGGAATGCTTTTAGTGGCCACACAAAAGAGAAAATGGGATCAGATCATTAGAGAATGCAGTGACATTATTTAAATGTCTTTGTTAATCAGGCTCCTGACAGAAGAAATTATACTTGGAGAATGTGTTTCTCGGAGCCTTCTCAGCATGGGCCAAATCTACTTAATACTCTAAATATGCTGAGTGATAATGAACTTATGGTACATATCTTCATACTAGTTTTTCTTTTCTTTCTGTTTTTGAACTTGATACCATTCCGTATAGTAGACAGGCGATTCAGTAAAAACTCTGAGTTGCTTTCAAGCTTTGTTTTATTTATAATGGGCAACCCATAAGCCAAGATCCTTTTCCTTGCTTTTAGAGGCCCCCTCTTGAAAATTTTGAACTAGGAAACCAAAGGAATGTGAAACCTTGAGAAAAAGGGAAGAATAAGCGAGCCAAAGGTGGACTTTGAAAAAGATTACAGGAAGTCTTCAAGTTACAACCATCATTGAGTCCAAAATTTATGCTGTGAAGTGAAACATTTGTTAAGTGAGTTTTGTTCCATTTTATTATTTTTCTTGCCAATGATTGTAAAGTAAATCATTGCATTCATTAGTTCATAACATGATTGATGATTGTTAAATAAATCTGACTTCCCCGTTGACTTGGAATAGAATAGAATAGAATAGAATAGAATAGAATAGAATAGAATAGAATAGAATAGAATAGAATAGAATAGAATAGAATAGAATAACTGAGTTGGAAGGGACCTTGGAGGTCTTCTAGTGCAACCCGCATACCCTACACTACTTCAGAGAAATGATTATCCAACATCTTCTTAAAAACTTCCAGTGTTGGAGCATTCACAACTTCTGGAGGCAGGTTGTTCCATGATTAATTATTCTGTCAAGATAGAACTAGTTCTAAGTTGCTTCTCTCCTTGATTAGTTTCCATCCATTGCTTCTTGTCCTGCCCTCAGGTGCTTTGGAAAATATCTTGACTCCTTCTTCTTTGTGGCAGCCCCTGAGGTATTGGAACACAGCTATCATATCACCCCCGGTCCTTCTTTCATTAAATTAAACTTCCCAGTTCTTTGCTTATCAGAAGATTGCAAAAACTAATCACAAGTTCCACTGACAATGCAATAGTCATGAGTTGCTAAGCATCTGAATTTTGATCATATAACCATGGGAATACTGCAGCATTCGTAAGTATGAAAAACAGTCATTAGTCGTAACTTTGAACAGTCACTAAATGAGCTGTTATAAGTCGAAGACTACCTGCATTCAGTCCTGAGAAAGAGGAAACTCTGAGAATGAAATGCAAAATAACCTCACTTTGATTTTTGCTAAGTATAAGAGGGGACCAAGAAAAACTTGGGTGGATTATCAATGTTCTGCTATTCTACCAAACTAAAATAAAATTTTTAGTTTGGTAGAATTTTTTAAAAATTGCTACCAACCTGCCTTCCATTGAAGACCTGTATACTGCACGAATCAAGAAGTGGGCTGTGAAAATATTTACAGATCCCTCACATCCTGGACATAAACTGTTTCAACTCCTACCATCAAAATGACACTATAGAGCATTGCACACCAGAACAACTAGACACAAGAACAGTTTTTTCCCAAAGGCCATCACTCTGCTAAACAAATAATTCCCTCAACAATGTCAAACTATTTACTAAATCTGCACTACTATTAATCTTCGCATCGTTTTCGTCACCAATCTCTTTCCACTTATGACTGTATGACTAACTTTTGGTTGCTATCATTAAGGGTTAAATTGCAACCTATGACCATCATTTGTGTTGTAAGTGTTGTACCTTGATGAAGGTATCTTTTCTTTTATGTACACTGAGAGCATATGCACCAAAGACAAAATCCTTGTGTGTCCAATCACATTTGGCCAATAAATTCTATTCTAAATTCTAAAAAACACTCCTGACATCACTGTCATATCTATTTCTTGATCTAAAATACCTTGACTATCTAATGGGGGGGCACGCCCACAGGGGGTTAGGCTGGTCCCTTCTAAGGTTCACGATTTGGAGGTCGGTAAAACGGAGGTACTTGAGGAGGTGAAGACTCGACCATGTATGGGCATTCCTATCTGCACGGTATGAGGGAGGGGCAGATATGGCGGAGTTATATGGAACGAGTTACCTATGGAACGAGTTACCTCCGGGGTTACGCCAACTCCCCAACCTCTGGGCCTTCAAGCGTGAACTAAAGACTTTATTATTTCACCGAGCGGGACTAGCCTAAGAATGTATTTTAGCAAAATTTTAATGGGTTTTTAATCGATCTTCGACCGTTTTAGTGATTCAGCCACTAAATATTTGTTTTTTAAAAAAATTTAAATAGTGTTTATTTATTATATTTATATCATAGTGTTATGTGTATTTTAATATTGGCTGTACACCGCCCTGAGTCCTTCTGGAGATGGTGCGGTATAAAAATGTAATTATAAATAAATAAATAAATAAATAATGGAAACATGTGAACATGATATTATATGCCCCAAAACAGGCATGATATGATTTAAAACAAAGTTCTACAAAATTTTCTCTCAAACTCAGTCATGCTCATATTTCTGATATGACCTCACTCATTTTATGGCCCTTAAATATTTCAAAGATTTACCATCCCTGTACTAAAGAATTTGTATAGTATAATTTAAATTAAGAAATTTAAATTCTTAAATTTAAAGAATTTAAAAGAACTTTAAATTCTTATTTAAAAAAATCAAAGTCTTCTTAATTTAAAAGAAAATTCAGGATATTAATATTCAATTCCATGTTAGAATACAAAAGCTCTCATTTTTCCGGCTTACAGTTTGTTGAATTCACATTCCTTTGCACCAGCACCCACGCACGTCTCCTTCGCTTGGTGACGGAGTCAAATTCTTGGCTTGCTCAGTAGGAGAAGGCGGGATCAAGGATCTGATTGACTCAGTCTCCAAAGCGGAAGAGAAGTCTACAACCCACATGATTGGATTAGCCTTTCAGTACACTGGAGAACATTAAGTACAAAGAAAAGAAAATTATATTATGGCTTAGTAGTACAATCCATGAGCTCAGCCACAGACGTAAGCAAAGCTGAATGAAACATGGCAGATTTTAGCATTGTTCCTTCAAAAATAACCCTGGAAGCTCTGATCTTTGTGGATGTGAGTGAAACATCATGATACAAGCAGAATAGAATCAGCCTTTCTTTATTAGTGTGGTCTTCTTTACTAGCTCAACATAGCTGAAACATAGTGTTGTGGCTTAAGTGTGCTAGAAAGCAATCCATTCTGCTTTGTCAAGGGCAATCTTGAGCATATTTACCTGGAAAAAGCTCTTGTTTCAATAGGATTTAATGCTCAAAATATTTTAGGTCTATTCTCCATTACAATTAATGTAACACAATTGATGCAGTCATTATCAATCAATAAAAATTAAATAAGGGGACAGCCATTAGATACAAAATATTTTTCCATACAGAATTATGAAACAAGATCTGCTATCAAAAGATGTGGTGCTGGCTACCATCATGAACAGATTTGAAATCTGAGAAATTCACAAGGCTAAGAAGCCGAATTTCCTCCATCTTCATCGTGTGCTAAACAAAGAGATTTGGATGCTGCCCTGAATCCTCCCTCTAAAAAGGCTCTGTAGGTTCTTTATCCTTTTGTGTACTTGACTAAATAAGCGATGTACGGTTCAAGTTGATTTGAGCATTAGAAGACATGGATGCCACGGGCTTAAGCTTTTTGTCCGGGGGAGGGGGTGGGGGTAAGGGCAAGATAGGGAATCGTGCAACAAGGGTAGTTAGTTGTGTGATCCAAATGAAAGTATCAGGATATTTGAGCAGATTGGCTTTTTTGATATCTAGCAAGTATAGAGACATCACATCATCTTCTTCATAATATTGCTGAAACAACACTGAATTATCTCTACAATTTTACCTTGACATTGCAACCCACGATGGTGGTTGTAACTCTGTTTGATGTTTTTCAGACAGCAAAGTTCACCCTTCTGTTCTGAACTCATTTAATGTTCCACCATACTGATACACCTCCATTTTTACTGATTCTGCAGTGCATTGCAAACTAAGAAATAAAGAATCAAAGCATTCACTCTGAGATGTTGCACTTTTACAAAAACAAATATCCATTCATTTCTCTCCATGCCCGAGGAAAATAAAATAAATTGCTTCCTTGGTTCCACTTCATTATTTTAGGTTTTGTGTGATTCCTATGAAGATTAACTGAAAAAGCATCAAGCTAGCTTTCCTCTTGACGTTCAAGAGCTAGGATATACAAAGAGGCAGGAGTTCCCGCAAACAGGATAATGGGCCGAAAACTTCAAAAAACTGCAGCATTTAAAAAAATATGCACTATTTTTCAACTATTCCTTGGCTGAGCAAGAAATAAATACACTCAGCTCACAAAATGGCAACAAAATGGATCCTAAAGACCCAGAGTTATCTACCATTCTCATGAGAGTATATGTTACCCATGGACATGCTGGAATATGTTTGCTCCGTAACACATTCTCTGCATTTTTTATTTTTATTTTTTGCCATACCATGCCTTATTCCAGAGCCACACCAGATCAGCTGAATCATGCAAAACTACACCAAAAACAATGATAAAATAGAACAATAAATTGTCTGGCAAAACCAACTCTAATTTCCAGGCAGGGGATAAAGCAAGGAAGTTCAAACTGAGAAAAGGCAAGCAATGTTTTTAGGGCAGGAGAAACTTTTAGCAGATTAAAATAGGAGGGGGAAAAAAACAACGAAATCCCAATTCCCTATCCCAGCCTGATTTTCTGGCTTGCTTGTGTTTTTGCCATTTCATTTTTTCCCCCTGACTTCTCTGTAGAAATGATGTAGCACAGAATTAGAGGCCATTTCCCACTCAATGCCTGTGTGGCCCGGTGACATGTTGACAGGTGCTGTACATAATTTCATGTGTATTTCGGAAGACACAATAAATAAGAGCTGAAAAGGTCATGTCTCGCCCAGGTATCTTTGCCTGTTCAGGCCACATCTCCCTTAAAATGTCGGTTTGGAAAGAGTGCTAATATACAGACACTGTCTTTATTCCTGAAGAGCAGAATTTCAGGGAAACAGTTTAATGTCTTGTTAAGGATTTCTGCTAGGAAAGAATTGTTGTTTTCTAATGCAAGTACCCAAAGGAGCAGTCATCGTGCTGTGAGGAGGACACTAGCTCTGACTATTCTGTTTGAAATAAAGATATCTAGGAAACCATGCAATTATTTTTGTTCTCTTCAAAAGAATTATAAAATAAAATTTTGATTACCAAGAAAGGTGCGATAATCCAGCTCTACTGCTTCATACATTTTAGGATCAATATTGTATTTCCCATTGGCATAATAAGTCACTTATATACCAAATATGAAAAGAGAGTTACAGGTTAAAGAATCCTAAAAGAGTACCACAATTCCATTTATTGTTTACTCATATGTAACATGATTAAAGCCTTTATAAAAAGCTTCTGCTCTAATTATTTTGAGATTTTCTTTCTCGCCCATTAATTTTTGGCAATTAATGTTGAGACATCTCCTGTATGTACCAACCCAATCATGCATGTAAACATTTGACTGCTTAGTGTAGAATATTTAATCTAGTTACTGCTTAAACTAATCCTAAAATGATTTTAAATGTCATGTGATAATCTCATGGATTATCCTGAAATATTGTCTTGCAAAGAATGTTATTCTACAGGCCAGTGAAATTATCACCTCACATTGCTTTAGTTCCGTTCTATCTTCTAGTGTCTACACATGTCAATGCTTCATAGAAATGTTCTGTAAATTTATTAGATGTTTTTTGTGAACATAAGAGGTAAGCTTCTAATGCTCCCACCTTGTAAAATCATAGGTGACCCTCAACGTACAGCCATAAATGGGACCAGAATTTCCATTGCTTTTGTTTAGTGCAGGGGTGTCAAACTCAAGGCCCGGGGGCCCCATCCAGCCCACGGGGTCCTTAGATATGGCCTGCAGGGCTGCCCTGGAAACAGTGAAAGACCGGCCCACAGTGCCTCTGCCAGAGAAAATGGAGCTTGCAAGGGCCACAGGCGGCCCTTCTGAGCTCCATTTTCAATGACAGAGGATCGCAGGAGGCATTTGCAGCCGAAATCAGAGGTTGGGAGCCTGTTTTCACTGGCAGAGCACTCGGGCCACCACAGGCGCCCTTGACATGAATAATGTTGAGCTGGCCATGCCCACTCTGGTTAGCCCCCCAAGGTCAAACACAACCCTGATGCAGCCTTCAATGAAATTGAGTTTGAAATGGCTGGTTTAGTGAGTCACAGCCAATTTTACAACCTTTCTTGCCATGGTTGTTAAGTGAATCACATGGTCATTAGGCAAATCTGGCTTCCGCATTGACTTTGCTTGTTGGAAGCTGGCTGGAAAAGTTGCAAATGGCCATCACATAATCTCAGGACACTGCAACCATTATGAATACATGCCAGATTCTAAGTGCTCAAATTTTAATCAGGTGACTGCAAAATGCTACAATGTTTGTAAATGGAAGGAGTGGTTGTAAATCACCTTTTTCAATGCCATCGTAATTTTAAACAGTTGCTAAATGAATAAATAAGTCAAGGACTTCTGGTAAATAGCATGCTAAATACTTATTCCACTCTTAAAAAACCTTTCTCCAAATTGCCTGATCTGCAATTTTCCCCTCTTTCACTTGAAATTTCTGTATTCATAATAACGAAGAATCTCAAACTAGGGTCACTTATGTATCCCCTCTTTCTCAAGCAGTGAAGCTGTAGAAAGTCAGCAATCATCCACCTTCCTAGAGAATTTGGTTTCAGAAAAAAAATTATCCTGTAATTTACTACTTCTGCACTGCAAAAACATATGGACTACAAATCTTGATCAGGGCAAAGCAATAGATGCAATTTACATAGACTTCTGTAAAGCTTTTGACTCAGTGGTACATGACAAACTTCTCCTAAAACTAAAATCCTACAGCATCTCCGGACCCTCCACAATTGGATAACAGCGTTCCTGTCAAACAGACAACAAGTGGTCAAAATAGGCAGTGCCCTATCAAATCCTGTTCTTGTCAACTCTGTTCCCCAGGGCAGAGTTCTTGGACCAACACTCTTCATATTATACATTAATGATCTCTGTGACCATATTATAAGTATAAGTATGATCTAAGTGCCAAAGCCCACTGCAACTACATCGCAAAAAAGGTTTTAAGAGTTGTAAACTTAATCTTGTGTAGCTTCTTCTCCAGAAACACTACACTACTAATCAAAGCATATAAAACATTTGCTACACCAATTCTTGAATACAGCTCACCTGTCTGGAACCCATACCTCATTTCGGACATTAATACAATTGAGCATGTCCAGAAATATTTTACAAGAAGAGTTCTCCACTCCTCTGATTACAACAAAATACTTTATGCCACCAGACTTGAAATCCTGGGTTTAGAAAATTTAGAACTCCGCCGCCTTCAACATGACTTGAGTTTAACTCATAGAATCATCTGTTACAACATCCTTCCTGTTGAAGACTACTTCAGCTTCAATCACAACAATACACGAGTACACAATAGATTTAAGCTTAATGTGAACCGCTCCAATCTTGATTGCAGAAAATATGACTTCAGTAGCAGAGTTGTTAATGCCTGGAATGCACTATGTGACTCTGTGGTCTCATCCCAAAATCCCCAAAACTTTAACCAAAGACTATCTACTATTGACCTCACCCCATTCCTAAGAGGTCTGTAAGGGGTGCGCATGAGAGCACCAACGTGTCTACCGTCCCTGTCCCTTTGATGGTATCCAATTTCATATAGTTATCACATACTTATGATTATATTTATGCTTATATATCGTATAGTTATTTCATGCTTATGCTTATATATACTGTTGTGACAAATAAATAAAATAAAAAATAAAAATAAATAAAATAAGAATGAAATATTTTGGGGAATATTAAAAAAGGCAGGATAGAATATTTCCCCTAAAGGAGAAATAGGAAAAATCTTAAGGGAGGCAAAAACCAGTCCCCGTTTCCCTGCCTCAAGCAGAAACTGGGGAGGCCAGCTTTTAGAAATTTGTTTATTAAATTTTTGTCCCATCTTTATTATCTTGTATGAACTCAAGGTAATAAACTTACCAGTGGTGGGATTCAGCCAGTTCGCACCACTTCAGGAGAACCGGTTGTTAACTTTCTGAGCAGTTTGGGGAACTGGTTGTTGGAAGAAATCATTAGGGCAGAGAACCGGTTGTTAAATTATTTGAATCCCACCACTGAAACTTACCTATTCTTTCCTCCTTTTCTTTTCCCCACAAGAATAGTCCTGTGATGTAGCATGGGCTAAGGGGAAGTCACTGACCCAAAGAAACCAGCCAGCTTTCATACCAAAACCAGGACTTTAACTCACAGTCTCCTGGTTTCCACCACACTGGCTTGCATAATACCTTTTTTGTGTGCTTGGGGCTTTATCCAAATTATTTTCACTGTAATGTATTTTGAACTTTGAGAGGAAATTTTGGGCGGGAAAATTGCACGTTGCTGATTGGTTGAAGCTTCGACCAAAAGAGTATTTAAAGAGGGGTTGTTGCCGCTCTTGTTTGCTGGGGTCACAATAAACTAAAGAGCTGTTGTCACTCACTGGTCTCCTGCCTCTTCATTGCCCGAACTTAACATTGGCGACGAGGGTGGGATGTTGAGGCAGTGAGATCGTAAAAAAGAGCTGACGGAACCAGGAATTCGAAAACCCAGCCAGTTCTCGAAGGCAGAAAATAGCGATGTCCAGCTACACGCCGCCAGCGCCATTTGACCCAGCAAAAGAAAAATGGGGGTCGTACATGGCTCGTTTCGAGTGTTTCCTCGAAGCAAACGAACTACAGGGAGTCTCGGATAATCGGAAGCGAGCATACTTCCTGAGCCACTGCGGTCCAGAGGTCTTCGATACGGCGGAGTCACTCTCAGAGCCAACGCCGGTACAATCGGTACCGTGGCAGACACTACAAACAACACTTCAAGCGCACTACGCACCGGTACCCTCAAAGTTCGTCCAACGGTTCGAATTGAGGCAACAGGTACAGCGAGAGGGCGAATCAATAAGCGTGTACATGGCCGCGCTGAGAAAAGCTGCAAACCATTGTGAGTACAGAGATTTGGAGGATTCCTTACTCGAACAATTCATTTGTGGGGTCAGGGACATCAGACTACAAAGGCGGCTGCTGTCTAAAAGCAACCTGACTTTAGCAATAGCCCTGGACGAAGCCAGAGTTCATGAGATGTCCACCAAGGCGGCAGAGACCTTGCAAAAGCCAAACGCGCAGGGTGCCGGGACAAAGACTACACCGGTCCACAGCGAGGAAGTCCAGGCCGAATCGGAAGGTGAGGAAGAGGAAGAGGTGTTCCACACCGGGAGGCTGGAGAGAGGTGACCGGGATGAATGTGTGAGTTGTGGGGGGCAACACCAACGGCAAAACTGCAGATTCAAGGACGCGGTTTGTCGGCGGTGTGAAAAAAAAGGACACATAGCTCGGGCCTGCCGAGCCCCCCAGCCTTCCCGCCAAAAATTCAAACCGACCAATCAGAGCGCGGGAGCAGCGAAGCGGCCCGGGATTGGTCCATTTAAAAAGGGCGCGAAGTTAAACCAGACCACTGTGAGAGTGGACCACGCATCGACACAACTAGAGAAGAAAATATTTACCCAAGTCTACATTGAAGGGGTGCAGTGCCAAATGGAAGTAGACACTGGGTCGTCAATCACAATTATGTCCTGGGACACCATTGTGAGAGACCTGCCAGCCATCGAAAAATGTCAGCTACAAACCCAGAAGCTGAGAGTGCAGGACTACCAAGGGAATCGGATCCCTGTTCGAGGAGTCACATCCGTCCAAGTCAAATATGGACAATTCAAAAAGACCCTGCCAATCACCATAGTAAACGGAACTCTACCGAGCTTGCTAGGGCTGGACTGGTTCCGAGCTTTGGGCATGGGAGTGACCGGGGTCCACAGGAGCGACGTCATCCTCAGAGACGAACTACTGAAGGAGTTTGAGGATGTTTTCAAGGATTGCCTGGGCAAGTACGTGGGGACCCCTATTTCTTTCAACCTTGACCCCCAAGTCGCCCCCATCCGGTTGAAGGCTAGGAGGGTTCCATTTGCCCTAAAGCCCAAAATTGACCGAGAATTAGACAAGCTAGTAAGCCAGGGAATGCTAGTCCCCGTCGATCATGCAAAATGGGAGACACCCATAGTAACCCCAGCCAAACCGGACGGATCGGTCCGGATTTGCGCTGACTACAAAGCAACGCTTAACAAAGCATTGCAGAAAAGTGCATACCCCGTTCCAGTGGTGCAACATTTGCTGCACTCATTAGGGCAAGGGCAGGTCTTCGCCAAACTCGATTTGGCCCAAGCCTACCAGCAGCTACCTGTAGATAGCAGCACAGCGGAGGCGCAGACAATTGTCATGCACCGCGGGGCTTTCAAATGTACGCGACTCCAGTTCAGAGTTAGCGTGGCCCCAGGGCTCTTCCAGAACCTAATGGAGCGATTATTACAGGGCCTACCAGGAGTGGTACCATACTTCGACGATGTATTGGTATCAGCTGAAAACTTAGAAGAACTCGGGGTAAAACTAAGGAAGGTGCTGGGCATTTTTAGGTCTGCTGGGCTTAAAGTTAAGCTCAACAAATACCACATTGGGGTGAAATCTGTAGAATTCCTAGGATACCGAATAGACAGGGAAGGGATCCACCCCATGGAGAGCAAGGTACGGGCCATTAGAAAGGCCCCAGCCCCCAAAAATAAAACAGAATTACAGGCATTCTTGGGGCTTGTTAATTTCTATGCGGTATTCTTGAAGAATAAAACAACAGTAGCCGAACCGCTACATAAGTTGCTAGCAAAGAAAGCTGTGTGGTCCTGGGGGAGAGAAGAGGCTAGGGCATTTGAGGGGGTAAAAAACCTTTTGTCCAGCGATAGCCTCCTCATCCAGTACAATGGCACATTGCCACTAGTGCTAGTTTGCGATGCTTCACCATATGGGGTGGGGGCGGTGCTCAGCCATAGGTTACCGAATGGAACAGAAGCCCCTATAGCGCAGACGATGTCCTCTGCGGAAAGGAACTACAGCCAGCTAGATAGGGAAGCGTTGGCCATAGTCTCCGGGATTAAGAAATTCCACGAATACTTGTTCGGGCGAGATTTCGAGATAATCACGGACCACAGACCCCTTCTAGGACTCTTAGCGGGTGACCGCCCAACACCCGTGGCACTTTCTCCCAGACTGACCCGATGGACTATTTTCCTAGCGGCATACTTCTACAAATTGCTCCACCGCCCAGGAAAAGACTTAGGGCATGCGGACGCTCTGAACAGATGCCCTTTACCAGAGACAATTGAAGACCCCACCCCGGGGACACCCGTCTTGCTAATTGACTCTTTGGACTCTGGCCCAGTCACATCCAAGCAGGTGGCTAGGGCATCTTACAGGGACATTACAATACAGACTGTAATCGGTTGGGAGCAAAGGGGTTGGCCCGCTGCGCCGGGCGAGCGTTTCAAAGACTTTGCGAAAAAACGATCAGAGCTGTCGGTTCAAGGGGGGTGTCTGTTATGGGGGGATAGGGTAGTTATCCCAGAAAAATTACGCGAAAATGTGTTGGAACTGTTGCATGTGGGCCACCCAGGGATTGCGAGGATGAAGAGTCTAGAGAGGAGTTATGTATGGTGGCCCTTAATGGATAAGGATATCAGCGACAGGGTAGGGAAATGCCAACCCTGCCAACAGTCGAGGTTGCTACCCCCTACAGCCCCAGTCAGAGAGTGGGAGAAACCCCAGGGGCCATGGTCCAGGATTCACATAGATTTTGCGGGGCCGTTCCATGGGCAGACCTTTTTAATTGTAGTAGATGCCTACTCAAAATGGTTAGAAATCATCCTCATGAAAAGCACAACGGCCAAAGCAGTAATCACAGTCCTAAGGCATCTTTTCGTAACACACGGCCTGCCCGACACCCTAGTCTCTGACAACGGCCCGCAATTCACGGCAAACCAGTTTGAGGGGTATTTAGCGGGAGAGGGCATCAGACATGTCCTCTCGGCGCCTTTCCACCCGGCGACGAACGGACTTGCAGAACGTTTCGTTCGGAGCACCAAGGAAGCGCTATCTAGGATAAGTCCAGGCAACTGGCAAACGAAAATAGACACTTTCCTGGCCGTCCAACAAAGGACCCCTTGTGTAACAACTGGCCGCAGCCCAGCCGAACTCCTAATGGGCAGGAAACTCAGGTGCCCACTAGACCGACTAAACCCAACTTATACCCCAGACGGGTACAAGGGTATTCAAGGAAAAACCAGGGAAATGACAGTGGGTGACCCAGTATGGGCACACAACTATAGCGAGGGCCCAATATGGTTAAAGGGGGAAATTCTGGGCATAACCGGACCCAAATCATATGTAGTAGACATGGAGGACGGCCGGGTATGGAAACGCCACATAGACCAGTTAAGAAAACGTATACCAAACAAACTAGAAACCAAACAACCAGGCCCTGACTATCAATTGTTTGAATCTGCAGCTGACTCAAACCCGAGGCGAGCGGAGGACTTATCTGATTCCGATGAAGTCCAGCGACGCCAACCGGTTCCTTCTGAAGGCAACAGGAACGACTCAGCCAATAATCCAGGGCCGGACGGCCTAGAGGAGGAGCTGGGAGGAACAAACAGTCCCTCTGACCAGCTTGACTCTCTCCCAGAGAATGAACTGCGCAGGTCAGAAAGAGTTAGGAGATGCCCTGTCTATCTGCGTGACTACGTAGAGAAATAGCATGCAAATATTATGTAAATAGGGGTACAAAGCGTTCTGGGAGGGAAGGAGTGTAATGTATTTTGAACTTTGAGAGGGAATTTTGGGCGGGAAAATTGCACGTTGCTGATTGGTTGAAGCCTCGACCAAAAGAGTATTTAAAGAGGGGTTTTTGCCGCTCATGTTTGCTGGGGTCACAATAAACTAAAGAGCTGTTGTCACTCACTGGTCTCCTGCCTCTTCATTGCCCGAACTTAACACTCACACTTCCGGGCTGACCCCAATTATTATTAAGGTGTTCTGGAAATTCAGGGAACTTCTGTTCTAATATACTTGGAGACAGCAATCCTGAAACTATTAACTATCAGCTGCAAAACTGCTTAATCAAAATGAAAAAAAAAATGCAGTCCTTTTATTATAGCCTCTAAACCTAAGCATGAGTCTACAAACTTCAATAACTTGTATTTTAAGTAATTCACTAAGAACCAGTTTTAGTTGCTAAGCCAAAAATTCTAATAAGCATCATAGGGCCATCAGTTTTTTCATGTTTTATTTTTCTCTGCATTTGTTTATTTTATTTATTAAACAAATTTGTTGTTGAATACATAATCCTAAATTCACAGACTTTAGTTCTGTTGCTAATAGTCTAATGTTGTTTAGACCAGGGGTCTGCAAACTTGGCTTTTTTAAGACTTGTGGACTTCAATTCCCAGAGCTTTGCTGGCTGAGGAACTCTGGGAGGTGAAGTCCACAAGTCTTAAAGGAGCCAAGTTTGCAGACTCCTGGTTTAGACCATAAAGAGGCTTCATTTCTATGGATAATTCCACACAGAATTATCATTTTTTTCTGGGACTCCCATGAACCTTTCTGAATCTTTCTCCTTATCCGCCAAACAGCTCAGCTGATATAATAGTTCAGCCCAATTCATACATGGATGCATTGCTCCATTCTTCTATTTACAAGTTCTGCTTTGCAAAATTTGTATAGAACAGACAATGCAGAAACCTCCAGTATCAATTCACTAGCAGTTATCTCATTCATCTTGCTTAGCTTTTAAGTGTGCTCCTATTCATTTTTAATAATCTTTGAGTTCTTCCAATACTTGCAGCTAATTAGGCTTCAGACTAATTCAAGTGTCTTTTGGTTTACCTTAATCAATATTTCCTACTAATATGATGCAGAAATTGGATTTTGGATATATATATATATATATATATATATATATATATATATATATATATATATATATATATATATATATATATATATATATATATAATCAGAATCTATTACATTGCTTTTTCTTTTTTCAATACAAATAACAATGCTGCCTCCGCTGTCGTGCTCAAGCAGTCTTCTAAAGCTATATAACCTCTACAGTTTGAGATACAGACATGAATTGAAATATTCATTTTATAGTGAAAGCTATGCGTGTAATGAACTACAAGTTCTCCATAGAACATTATGAATCTTGATCTCCATTTCTTTTTTAAAATAATCGCTATGATAGTTTCTACATTAAAAAAGTTCTTGGTCTTGAACATTTTGCTCAAATATTTTTAATAATCAGCTTAAATTCGCATAAAATATAGTGAAAGTGTTTGACATATTTGTCTAATATTCCCATTAAGGTTCATTAGTTGCTTTTTTATAAGACCATGTAGTGCTTCATAGCTGAACCCTATATTATACTTTGAAGCACATGTAATCCTGAGAAAAGATTTAGCTGCTTTAAAGAGTTGCAGATTTCTGCTCCCCCATATCCTGAGTCCTCATGAGCTCCACAATTCCATGTTCATATTATCTATTCAGTAAATAATATTTTTGCGTAAAATAACACATGTTATTTCCCACTTAATAGAAATGACTCCTTTTTTTATCAAAATGCGTAGACAGAGAAAAGTTTACATCCTCTTTTTAAAAAATAGTTCTGTCCACCTTCAATATCATTCCAGGTGGTTTGTATCAACTATTTCTTAACAGGAAATAAATATGTAAAATGTAACATCAATTATTAAAGTTTCAATTACAGCACACACACACGCACACACGCACACGCACACGCACACACACACACACACACACACACACACACACACGCACACAGGCAGGAGAAGCCATGCACAGCAGAAATGACTAATTTGAAAAGAGAATAAAGTATATCTGTCCAGATAAAGTGAAAGGCATTTCATTTCTGGAGAATTTATTCACATCTTAACAAAAGAGAAGCTGGAATCCATGTACGATAACATCTTTCTGCTTTCTCTTTCAAGACAAAGGGTTGGTGCCAGGAATGTTTTCATATTCAGATCCCTCTATTATTGGCTTTTCTTATTCCTTCTGTTTGTGTTTGATATTACATCAAGTTGTTCCACTAAACCCATTCTTATATTCCATCCCCAGTCATTTTTAGCCTATATATCTGTGTCTCTTTGTCTAGGTATAAGAAAGATGTACAGAATATATATTTTTCGAAACTATGTGAAAATAAACAAGATTGACCATACTACACTTTTCTTTACCCAACAAATAAAATACACAAATGAGCTTGGAAGAAATCTCACACATATATTGTGTTTATTCAACTTTTCTTTTACAATAATTCAATTAACGCCTTATTTGTTTTACACTTTTCATTGTTTAATATTGCAACTATTTTGCTCTACTTCTGAATTCAAGAACCTTTTAATGAATATCAGTGGAGTTATTCTGAAACAGCACATAAAATTAGCTAGTACAAGTAATTGCTGCTTTTTAACTCCTAAACAAAAAAGATGAAAATAAACATTATCAATCACTCACCTTTTTGGGTGGTGGGGTTAAAGATTGCTAAAACAGATTTCTTCTCCACTAATTCATTTACATTACAACATGGTGCATTTTCTAAATAAATAATAATAATAAGCTTTAAAATGCTGGAACTGGGAATCATTAATGCATTATAAGAAAAAAAATCGTGTTGCCTGGTATGCCAAAAAAAATTTCCTGGAAAAATGACTAACATGAAGTCCATAAAAATGTTGGGAAAAGATGGCCCACAAAGAAAAAAAGGGATCACTCATGGACATTTATCTGTTTCTGTATGCCCAAAAGCTCAATTTCTTTGTACTTGTTCTCTAACCAAAGAAATCTCTTGAACAAATAGCAGTCTGGAAAGAAGAAAGCATTAGGGGATGTTTTAGAATTTGTTTAACCTTTTTTAAAACCATGATTACATGGTGTTTTCTATACTTCAAATCTGAAGCCAAAAATGCTTTAGAATATGTGAGATCTTTCTGTAATTCCTTAAAAAAGCTGCATATGTTTTTCCCTAAGATCACACAGCTGTCCGTCATAGCTTGAATACTGCCCTGAACAAACTTACTTAAGGCTCGCAAACAGATGCTCACTTGGATACCCATAAATGTTCTGGTGCAGCTTTTAGCTTTTGAATCCAAATTGCTACATAGCCCTCATGTTTATTGTAGGCTCAATCAAATGTTTTATTTCTAAGTTTGTCTAAAAGTAATAATTATTCAATAACTTACTGTAAGACTAGAAGCTTATATGATCTTGAGAGATTCTATGGGCCATAACAAATGATGACAAGGTGTTGTTTGCCTGTCTTTAGAATACGATACTGAAACATGCCAGCAAATTGCAAAAGGATTAAGAAACGGCCTGTCACTCATATTTGTTTTTCTGTCTAGCACAGACTTCTCAATTGATTTGCATCACTGTTCTGCCACACAGCTCCCCCTACCTTTGTCCCATCTGCTTTTAGAAATTGACTAAATACCTGGAACACCTTGGTATAATAACTGGAATGACCATTGACTGATCCAAATTATTTAAGGGAGACTAAATCCTAACCCTCAAAGCCAGCTGCAAACCAGTCTGTGGCCAAATTCTGCCTCCAAAAGGAAAGAGGTCTTTTCTATAAAGACAAGTGTTGGAAAATATCCATTATAACACAAATGTAGTCCATTACAATTCATAGTGAGCTCTGCATACAGCTTCCTAATCTTCGGAAATCTAATGTTCCAGTTCATTTCAAAGCCATTAATGCATGCTCAATATCTCTTTATCCAGAGATGTTTTGTAATCTACTGGCTTAAAAAAGAATTGGAAATAGTAACTTTGGGAAGATTTTGCAATTTATTAGTGGTCTTTTAACCAGAGCAAAATCTTTAAGCAGAAAAATTCTTGCCTTGGAGCTAAAATAGCACAAGACTCTGCTAGCAAGAAAGATGTTTCTTGGCCAGTCCCAGAAGCAATTTTTTAAAAAAATGAAAATTCAGTATGACTTCGTAAATGTAAGTCTGCAAAATTCCTCATATAAGTAAGATCTTGGTAACAAACTGAGTGGACAAATAGAATTATAAAGTGATACAAAATTTCAAATATACATTGTGGTTATCAGTAAAGAATTGTGGGAGAAATTAAACCAAAATATTTGCAAGCAATAAAGCATGACATGAACACCTGATGTTCTCTATAGAAGTGAGGGCTGGATCTGGCAAGTTAAAAAAAAACAGAGGGTCTAAGGCCTGACAAGTTATTTTATAAAAACTAACTACGTGCTTACGATAGAGCAACCTGAGAAACAGGGAGCAAAACAGTTCCTTAGAATACAAGGGCAGGAGAAAATAAGTAAGTACAACTCAGAACACACACACTCACACACACACACACACACACACACACACACACACACACAGACAGACACATACATACATACATACATACATACATACATACATACAGTGGTGGGATTCAAGTAATTTAACAACCGGTTCTCTGCCCTAATGATTTCTTCCAACAACCAGTTCGCCAAACTGCTCAGAAAGTTAACAACCGGTTCTCCCGAAGTGGCGCAAACTGGCTGAATCCCACCACTACATACATACATACTCACACAGACACACACATACACACAGGTAATCCTCAACTTATGATCATATGTTTACAGTGATGGGATTCAAGTAATTTAACAACCGGTTCTCTGCCCTAATGATTTCATCCAACAACCAGTTGGCCAAACTGCTCACAAAGTTAATTTTTATTTATTTATTTATTTATTAATTATTTATTTATTTATTTATTTATTTATTTATTTATTTATTTATTTTGTCACAACAATATATGTAGGTATCATACAAAAAGATTATATAGTATATAAACACATATATGAGTAAATATTAGGAGGTATAAGCATATTTATGCTTATATTTATAAGCATATTTAGGAAGAAGAAAAGAAAAACAATAGGACAGGAATGGTAGGCACGTTTGTGCGCTTATTCACGCCCCTTATGGTCCTCTTAATAACCGGTTCTCCCGAAGTGGTGCGAACTGGCTGAATCCCACTACTGTTTATTTAGTAACAAATGTTATAATGACATTGAAAAAGCGACATGATCAGTCTTTACACTTATGACCATTGCAGCATCCCCATTGTCATTTAACAACTGGCATATATTTGAAGCCTGATGAAGCCAAGGAAAATCATCAAAACCGTAAGAAAGCGAAAGTTAGAATATTTTGGACATGTGATGCCACGCTCAGAAAAATACAGCATACTTCATTTAATCGTCCAGGGAAAAATTGGAGACAAAAATGGTCTAGGCAGAAGAAGAATATCATGGCTTCAAAATCTAAGGAACTGGTTTGGACAAAACTCAGCAGCACTTTTTTGTGCGGCTGTTGATAAAGATAGGATCACCAACGTGATCGTCAACATCTGTGATGGATATGGAAGGAGGAGGAGGAAGAAGAAGAGGAAGAAGAAGGAGAAGGAGAAGAAGTAAATATTTATGATTGTTACAGCACTCTGGGGTCATGTAATCAGCCTTTGCAACCTTCCCAGCTTGCTTCTAACTAGCAAAATCAATGGGAGAAGCAGGTTTCTTTTAACAACTAAATGATTCACTTAAAGACCAGCTCAAAATCCGGCACAGTTCACTTAACAACTGCATCAGTTAACAATGGAAATTCTTGACCCCATTGTGGTTGTAAGCTGAGGACTATTGATAGAGAGAACCAGGTTCATAGACCTTATGGAAGCTGATCTTCACTGCAATTAGGATTGCTTGGTATCTCAGAAAAATCCTTCCAAATCTCATTCCTGAATGTTCAGGTCAGCTTGCAAATGTACCTGTGCTTCTAGAAAGGATTTATTGCTGTTCCTAGAAAATAATTTTAAACACTGTAAACGTTGGCTTGCTTGAAACATAATGCCAAGCCATAATATAGTTTCTTGGGCTTTGCTTACTGTGGCATACAAATTATGCTATTTTGGCTTGATCAGCAAAGTTAAAAATCTTAGTATTAAATTTTAATTAGGTAATGGCTTGTTATACTTGAAACCAGAAGACTTAATTTCAAGTGAAAGTATATTAATACAATGAATGTACCACAATTGCTAATATTTCTAGATATTTCTAATCTAACAAAGAAAAATACTGGAGTGGTATGGTAGAAGTCTTCCAGTACTTGAGAAACTGTCATAGAGAAGGGGTCAACATATTTTCTAAAGCTTATGTGGGAAGGACAAGTATTATTCAAGAAAGATACAACTTAGAAGTAATGGGATATTTCCTGACAGTAGAATAATAAATCACTGGGATGGTTTGGTTCCAGAAATTGTGGGTGTTTCTACACTGGAGATTTTCAAGAAGGATTTGGGCAACCATTTGTCCAGAATGGTATAAAATCTCCTGCTCAAGTGGAGAATTGGAGTAAAAAAGACCCTCCAAGATCCCTTCTAACCCAATCCAACCCAACCATCCCAACCCAATGATCCTTCCACTCCCACCAATCAGTTAGAACTGAAGAAGTTTCTTGCATGAGAAGGAAAACATTTTCAAAGAGAAAAAAAACTAAGAAATCCAGCTTTCTTTTAGAAAAAGCACCTTTGAGACAACATAACTAATTTACTATGTGATATATGAGACCTGCATGATTTGAGAAATACTCAGAAAGTATTTATCATCGTTTATCAAGTATTTATCATTTATAACAGCCATTTATCAGAGATAGTATAGGGTCTGCTTGGACTAGTATAGGGTGTTGGACTAGATCAGGGGTAAAATGCTCCCGGTTTGGACCAGATCGTGCCATCTGGTAGCGATCGTTGCTGGTGGTTCAACGATCTGGTAGCGATGGTCGAGCAAAGCTCCACCCACCCACCCAGGTATCAATACTTTCTGGTTTTAACCAGGAACTAATGTGTTTTTTACCTTCTGCACATGTGCAGAAGGTTTTGCACATGCGCAAAAGGTCTGGGGGTGAATGTGATGTGTGCATGTGCACTTCCAAACTGGTAAGAAAGGTATGTAGATTTCACCCCCGGACTAGATGACCTCCAAGGCTCTTCCAACTCTGTTACTGTTATTGTTTCAAGTAATTCAGAGCAAATTCTCAAAGGAAAATCACCATTGTCCATTTATTCTTGCATATCTTTACAAGTAACCTAGCCTCACATCAAGATTATATTAGCTGAAGACCAATTCATTTTCCAAGCTCTTAAAAGGTCACTCAATACTTAGTTAGGTTTAAACTAATGATTCAACTCAATGACTGAAAATTAACATTTCTACATTGTGATATATTCTAATTACAAGACATAAAAATGTACATTAACAGGACAGCCATAAATGCCACAATGCAAATATATCACATAGTAAATGAGCTAATTAGCACATAATTACTATCTATTATCAATTGCTATAGTGGGTAAGGCGGATGGTGTTTTCTAGAATGAAATATTTTGTTTATTCTGGCTCTACATTTTTTTCCCATTATTTGCTCATACAATTCAGGTATTTTCAGAAAATGTATTTAGTTGTATGTATTTAGATTTATTTATTAATATTTATTTGTTAAATTTATTTGCCGCCTATCTCACTGTGGGAGTATTCTAGGTGACTTAAAATAAAAAGGGAAAGAGAGTAAACAGAAGTAAAATAATAGAACAATAAAATAAATAATGAAAAAGGAACATAATGAGAATATATATATATGATGACCAAAAACGTTTAGCTAGATCATTAAACTGCGTAGACTCTGATAATATTATAAAGATATTCTGTTCCATCAAATTTTCTGCTATTTTTAAAAGACATGCAGGAAAATATTAATTTCACTTAAATATTTCATTCAGAAGTATCTGGGGCATGACTTTTTCAATAAACATCTTCTACACAAAACTTTTCCTTTACATACACAACTTTCAGCAACTGAGATGTATCTCTCTCTCTCTCTCTCTCTCTCTGTGTGTGTGTGGGGGGGGGGGCTTGGGCCAGGTTATCTGAGCGACTGTCTCTTGTAGAACCAGAAGCATTGTGGTGAGACTGGCTGGAAAATAGCGAGCTCCAATGAGTCTCATGAAAATCCAGCCAGACATACCACTGTTGGGGGGCTCTTTGAACCAGAACCATCTTGGAGGGACGGCGAAGAAGGAGAGGCACCTTGGACAAACAAGAGGAACAGTCAAGTTCCTCGAAGAGTCAGAGGCAGCTCTCTGAACCGGTGGCACGGGTGGTGGCCGTTAAAACGACTCCTCTGAAGCTGGCTAAGATTTGTGCAGGAGCGATGTTTGAATGGAGTCTTGCTAACTGGTGAGTGACTGGCCAACTTTAAAGATTTTTTTTAAACTTAAAAGAGGTCCCAACGTGGAAATTAGCGGCTAATTGGAACTTGGGAATTTTAATTGGAAGGAGAAAAACAAAGAGGAAGTTAAAGGAGTAAAGCCCAAAAAAGAAAACTTTCTAACTGGACTTAAAATTGGATTTGGAGAAATTAAAAATAATACAAGAAAAAGAAAACCAAGGTAAAGCACTCTTTAATGAAAATTTGAATTATTTGTGATAGTTTTGATATTGGAAGAAATAACAAAGAGGAAGCTAAAAAATAAAAGCACAAGAAAGAAAATTTTACAAGTGGATTTAAAATGGAATTTGGAGAAATTAAAAAAAAATGAAAGGAAAAGAAATTGAAGAGAAAGTATTTTTATGTGGATTTAAACGTGTTACTTTTTTTGTCTTGGGTTTTGTGGATTGGAGAGAGACATCTGATGGTGGAAAGAAAGCACTACAATGATTGCTTTGAAAATTGAAGGAACAGCAAGGACTTTGACTACCATGAGAAATTTTAAGGAGTATTTGTTTGTCTTTAAACAGCTGGGTCTTGACTTTGAAAGGAGGTGAAAAAGAACAAAGCCTTAAATTGGAATGGACTAGATAAATATTTGAACTGGATATTATCTAGAAATAAAAAAAGACTACATGGACTTGAATCTTAATTAAACATAAATTAAAATAAAAAACTTTCTGAATTGACAATATGGCACATTGGGAGTATGAGGAACTAATGAAGATGCTTAAAAATGTGCGTGAAGCATTTAAGAGGAATAAAGAAGCAGAGGCCTGGTTAGAATATAAAAAGGAAAAAGAGAATATAAATGAAAAGCAAGAACACAATGTTGAAGGAAAAATAACTGAAAATAAGAAGATAGATTAGTACACTGGGAATGACAGTGACAAAAAAATAGATGGGGGGATATCCCCAAAAAAAGAAAGGAAGAGAAGGAAATGGGGAAAGACTGGGTAAAAACAGAGGGAGAATTTTTTTGTTTTTGTTTACATTTATACCCCGCCCTTCTCCGAAGACTCAGGGCGGCTTACAGTGTATAAGGCAATAGTCTCATTCTATTTGTATATTTTTACAAAGTCAACTTATTGCCCCCCCAACAATCTGGGTCCTCATTTTACCTACCTTATAAAGGATGGAAGGCTGAGTCAACCTTGGGCCGGGCTCGAACCTGCAGTAATTGCAGGCTACTGTGTTCTTAATAACAGGCTTTACCAGCGTGAGCTAAACCGGCCGGATGGAAGAAGGGAGGGGAGGGAAAGAGAAGAGAAGGAGAAGAAGGATTGTTGTAAAATAAGGGAGATGGAATGGTAGAAGGGCAACCCCGAGTATACTCAAACTTATTAGGATGAAGAACAAACTAATATGAAAGTTAAAAGAGAATATATATAATTAACAATGGATAAGATAAGATAACTAATTGAAATAATGTTAAGAAATTAGGATTTAAGGGCAGATAATGATACTGTTTATATAATAAGTATAGAAATATTAAGACAAGTTTTAAAAAGTAGGGAAAAAGAATATTTTGGCAGAAATTGAAACTATGTAAAGTATATTTGAATATTCGGTCAATACTCTGTTCATAAAATATGTATGTAAAAGAAAGAAAAATCAATAAAACTTGATTCAAAAAAAATTCTGCTATTTTTAAAAGGCATGCAAGAAAATATTAATTTCATTTAAATATTTCATTTCAGAAGTATCTGGGGCATGACTTTTCCAATAAACATTTTCTGCACAAAACTTTTCCTTTATGTACACAACTTTCAGCAACTATATAACAGATATGTAAGATGTATTTGTGTCTGTGTGTGTGTGTGTGTGTGTGTGTGTGGTTTGGGACCAGATTATCTGAAGGACCATCTTTTGTAGTCACATCTACCCGACCCATCAGAGTGAGGAGGCAGGGAATGTTGCGGGTCCCATCCCCAAGGGAGATGCACCTGATGGGACCCAGAATAAGAGCCTTTTCCGTGGTGGCTCCCTCTCTCTGGAACATCATTCCCCCAGAGATTAGAATGGTCCCCACTTTAACACTCTTTTGGAAGGCACTGAATATGTGGTTCTGCCAGTGTGCCTGGGGAACCCAGAGTGGAATGGAGGCCATTAAAAGGCTCATGTGATCTGCTGTCACCAGGGCACAGTGTGGGAGGTGGGGGTGATTATGTTATATTGTCTTATATTAATTTACTTGATTCTTTTTGTTAGTTTATATTATACACACACACACACACACGTACACACACACACAAACACACACATGTATACATCTTATATATCTTATATATAGTTCCTGAAAGTTGTGTATGTATGTATGTATGTATGTATTTATTTATTTATTTGTTTGTTTATTTATTTTGTCACAACAATATATGTAGGTATCATACAAAAAAGATTATATAGTATATAAACACATATATGAGTAAATATAAGGAGGTATAAGCATATATATATATAGGAAGAAGAAAAGAAAAACAATAGGACAGGAATGGTAGGCACGTTTGTGCGCTTATGCACGCCCTTTATGGTCCTCTTAGGAATGGGGTGAGGTCAATAGTAGAAAGTTTTTGGTTAAAGCTTTTAGGATTACGAGAAGAGATCACAGAGTCAGGTAAAGTATTCCAAGCACTGATGATTCTGTTACAGAAGTCATATTTTCTGCAATCTAGATTAAAGCGGTTGACATTAAGTTTAAATCTATTAGTTGCTCTAGTATTATTGCAATTAAGCTGAAGTAGTCTTTAACAGGAAGGACATTACAATAGATGATTCTGTGAGTTAAACTTAGGTCTTGTCGAAGGTGACGGAGTTCCAAGTTTTCTAAGCCTAGGATTTCAAGTCTGGTGGGATAGGGTATTCTATTGTTTTCAGAGGAATGGAGAACTCTTCTTGTAAAATATTTCTGGACACGTTCAATTGTATTGATGTCAGAGATGTGGTGAGGGTTCCAAACAGGCGAGCTGTATTCTAGAATTGGTCTAGCAAATGTTTTATATGCTCTGGTTAGTAGTGTGGTGTTTTTGGAAAAGAAGCTACGCAAGATTAGGTTTACAACTCTTAGAGCTTTTTTTGCTATGTAGTTGCAGTGGGCTTTGGCACTTAGATCATTTGACATGAAAACTCCAAGGTCTTTAACGGGAATGGGGTCGTTTGTAGGGTAATGTCCATCTAGTATGTACTTAGTGTTTGGGTTCTTTTTTCCTATATGTAAGACTGAGCATTTGCTGGTTGAAATTTGGAGTTGCCAATTTTTAGACCAAGCAGTTAGATGATCAAGGTCGTTTTGAATGATAGAAGTATTGTCTGTGGTGTTAAATAGTTTGACATCGTCAGCGAAGAGAACACAATTACTTGAGATATGGTCACAAAGATCATTAATGTATAGTATAAAGAGTATTGGTCCAAGGACGCTGCCTTGAGGCCACTCTTGTAAAGGAAAGGTTTTGTGCAGAAAATTTATTTGATTCTTTTTGTTAGCTTTTATTGTTTTAAATGTGATTTTATATTCTGTAAGCCACCTTGAGTCGCCATGGGCGAATAGATGGCGATATAAATTTATTTATATATATATATGTAGGTCTTTGGTTGTTCGGATTTTCTCCCGCGTAAAATTGGAAGTGTCTTGCCGACGTTTCGACGAAGTCTCATTCGTCATCTTCAGGCTTCAGCTTCGTGCTTCTGGGAGCAATGTGTGATCGCAGCTGTTTCTTCCTTTTAACTGCTAGTGGGGGTTTGAACTGATTGGGTGGGAGCTTGGCTGTGCTCTGATTGGATGGGGGGGTTGTGCTCTGATTGGCTGGGGGTGTGTCCTGTGTTGGTGGGGGCTTGTTTGTGCTCAGTTTAGTCTGTGTTGCAGGGGGATTTGAGCTGGTGAGCTGCATAGCTGTTGTTTGGCTTTGTGGTCGTGCTACATCTTCATAGTGGGTGTCAGTCTGCTGCATGCATGGATTGGAGGGGTTTGAAATGGCTAATGTTGCAGCTGCGGTCTGGCATCTGGTCCTTGGTCGTGCTTCATGATCAGTGTGGGTTTGGATCTGCTTTCTGGGTGGATGTGCGGTGGTGACATCCTGTGAGGACCTCGTGAGTGTGGGTCTGGTGTCATTCCTCGTGTTAGGGACTCGTTTGTCAATAAGGGCGGGTTTCCAAATGGCTGGTAGGCGGGAGGTGTCATCTCGTTTGTTCATGCTGTGTGGGCGTTTTTCTATCTCAATGGCTTCTCTGATTATTCTGTTGTTAAAGTGTTCAGTTTTGGCGATAGTTCTGGTCTTTTTAAAGTCAATATCATGTCCTGTGACTTTAAAGTGTTGGACCAGGGAAGAAGTTGGTTCCTCTTTTTTGAATGAGTTCTTGTGTTCTTCAATGCGTGCACTTATTCTTCTGTTGGTTTGTCCAATGTATGTAGTGGGGCAGGCGGTGCATGGGATTTCATATACTCCTTGATTTTCTAACTCAATTTTGTCTTTGGGGTTTCTTAGGATGGTGGATATTTTTCTGTTTGTGCAGAATGCTGTCTTGATGTTGTGTTTGTGGAGGATCTTGCTGATTCTGTCTGTGGTGCCTTTTATATATGGGAGGAGGGCTGTGCCGTTTTCTTGTTCTCTGTCTTGGATTTTAGTGGGGGGTTCTTTTTGGATTAGCTTGGTAATCTTATTTCTTTGGAATCCATTGGATGTTAGTACGTTAGTGAGAGTGTCTAGTTCGGGTTTTAGGTGTTGTTCATCAGCTAAGCATTTTGTTCTGGAGATGAGTGTCTTGGCTACGGAGTTGATCTGTGCTGGGTGGTGGTGTGAGAGTGCGTGCAGATAGCGGTTTGTGTGTTTTCTTCTGGTAGATGGTGTGTCCTAGGGAGCCATTGGGTTTCTGTAGACTAAGACATCCAGGAAGGAAGTTGGTTATTAACTTCTGTTTCCATGGTGAACTGTATTTTGGGGTGTAGGCTATTGAGGTGTGTGAGGAAGTTGTCAAGTTTTCTTTCCGTGTGGCCAGATTATGAAGGTGTCGTCTACATATCTGAGCCAGAGTTTGGGTTTGTGATCAGATTTTTCTAATGCTTGGGTTTCAAAGTGTTCCATGTAGAGATTGGCAATGACAGGTGAGAGGGTGATCCCATGGGTGCTCCTTCTACTTGTTTGTATTTTTGTCCATTATAGATGAAGTATGTGTTGGATAGGCAGTGGTTGGTCAGATCTAGGATGTGCTTGGGGGGGTTATATTTGTTTTGGATGGCTGTCAAGGCTTCTTTGATTGGCACTTGGGTGAAGAGGGATATGACATCAAAGCTCACGAGTAGGTCGCTGGGCTGTAAGTTTTGTTTCTTTATGATCTCTATGAACTGGAATGAGTTTTTTACGTGTGAGGTGATGGATTCTGCATAGGGCTGTAGTTGTTTGGCAAGAAATTTGGCTAGGTTTTGTAGAGGTGAGCCTATGGAGCTGACTATGGGTCTGAGTGGGGTTCCTTCTTTGTGTATCTTGGGGAGGCCATAGAGCTTAGGGCGTCTGGATGATTTCTCTCTGGGAATGATTCTTTGTTGGATTTCTTCGCTGATGGGGGAGGCTTTTATTTTGGATCTAGTGGTTTTTTCTAGGTAGGTGGTGGGGTCTTGGGGAGGCCATAGAGCTTAGGGCATCTGGATGATTTCTCTCTGGGAATGATTCTTTGTTGGATTTCTTCGCTGATGGGGGAGGCTTTTATTTTGGATCTAGTGGTTTTTTCTAGGTAGGTGGTGGGGTCTGTGTTATATATATTTGTTTTTTGAGGTTTTCACGGGTGTTTGTATGTAGGTCTTTGGTTATTCAGGTTTTCTCCCGTATAAAATTGGAAGTGTCTTGGCGACGTTTCAACACGTATTCGGGTTTTTTCCCGTGTAAGGTTGAGAGCATCTTGGCGATGTTTCGATGAGGTCTCACTCGTCATTTCAGGCTGGTGCTTACGGCTTCGTGCTTGTGCGAGCAAAGGTGGTCAGAGCTGTTGCCTCTCTATAAATACTGGTGGGGATGTGTGGAGTGTTGGCTTTGTTACTGTAAGTGAGTTGGTTGGCTGTGTGGTTGATTGGTAGGTGGAGTGGATGTTTGCAGATTAGTCAGCTGTTTCATAGCATCCTGTGTGGGTGTGGTCCTAATTGTATGTCCATTAGTCTTCTGTGTTGTAACGACCTGGGTAATGGGCTGTGTGGAAATGTCCTGAGTTCTGGGAATGTGACCTCCTGAGTCTTGTGCTGTAACATCCTGGGTGGTTGGTTGTGTTGTAACATTCTGAGCTTTGGTGTTGTGGCCTCTTGATTCTGTGGTGTAATGTCCTGCATAATCTTATAAGTTATGGAAAGTTGTGTATGTAAAGGAAAGGTTTTGTGCAGAAAATATTTTTGGGAAAAATCATGCTCCAGATACTTCTAAAATGAAATTTTTAAATGAAATGATGATGATGATGATGATATATTTTACCTGCAAGCTATTTTGTTTAGGGAAAAAACAGGGATCAGTTATTATTTATTTTCTCTGTTCTGCACCCCAATGTTTTATTCATTGTTTTATTTAATTATCATTTTTTTCCAAATCCTAATAATAGATGACAAGAATAACCAAAATTTATCATTGTGTTGTTTTAGGAAAAGCTTCATTCAACACTGAATGAAAATCAGGCAAATCATCATTAGAGCCAAATACTATTTTTCAACTGCTGATCAAGTTGGAAATCTGGGTAAATTGATTCTGTTTAAGTACATAATTGATTTAGCTCCATAGTTTAATGTATAATCCCATATAATTTACTTCAGATCCAATGCTTTTTTAGTATCTGAGGAAAGCACTATTACAAATATCTGAAAAAACCTTTTTCATTTATTCATATTATTTCTGAAGGTGAAGCATGCTAGTTTGTGCAGTCTTTTCTCATAAATTTTGCCTTTTGGAACTTTTCATCTTCTTCAAAGTCTTGCCTAATTATTATTCCATCTGCCTTCAATTTACCATGTCCTAAATATAACAAACCAAAAATACATTATAACCAACCATGTAGAGCCAGTGCGGTACTGAACTTAAATTTCCATTAGTCATGAGCTCAGCCACTGAATGGAGGTCAATGAGTCCCTCTCAGCCCAATTTACTGCACAGGTCATTATGAAAATAAAGCTGGGAGGTATCGATACATCACAGATGAGCTCCTGTGAGGAGGGCAGAAATAAACACAGCATAATGTATGAATAATAAACACTGAGTACATTCCACTGCAGATACAATTTAGATTTGTACATTATATTTGTCTGTGAGGTATGCAACAGGAAGATGCATCTAAGCATTGTCTTCCTGCCTGTTATATGATTTCCACATACACAAGCTGAACTTGACAGGTGATAAGTTCTGACAGATAATGCACATATATCATTTCTCAAGTTGGGGATGGAGGTGAGAAAGAAACTTGAAACAGACTTTATGGTCTGGCAGAAAAGGAAAGTTGGTTTGAAAAAGTTTTTGGGGAAAGAAGAAAATGACTAGTTACTTCAAGTTCTTAGGTTTAGATGCTTCTAGCTGTTAAATATTTGCCTGTTCTGGAATAGGCCAAAACCCACTCAGAGATACAAAGGGAAGATAATTTAAAAAAGCAAAGCAATGTGGAATCATGTCTATTTGACACAGAGTTGAAGGAGAAGAGGATCAGAAGACAGCCGGCATTCTGCTGACCTGAAAAGTTGCCCAACAAGGGTCTCCAGTAACCCTAATGAACTCTAAGAAGTCAAAGGATTTAAAGATAGCTATACCCAAATCTTATTGTAAGTTCAGCAAACTGACAATAGCAGAAGTTTATTTTTGCAGACAAGGAGCTAGTTAATTGCTGAATAGTATGATCAATTACCATCATAAAGATTTTTACTGCTTTCTACTGCATACCAAACTCTTTTATACAGTGGAGTAGATGCACTATTAAAGGGAGTTGACTAAATGCAGTTGACTAATGCATAATCAGTTTGCCATGATTGAAAGAGAAACCAACACTTTCCTGTCTATATTAAAAATAAAGAAAAGGTTTACAAAATCTACTTTACTTTAGAGTAGTTGTGCATCTAGGTCTAGTTAGATCCTGACAAATCCCCCAAAATAAGTTGTTACAAAGACCTATAGCAGATGTATATTTGCTTATATATATATATGCTTATATCTATATCTGATATGTATGTATGTATGTATGTATGAATGTATGTATGTATGTACGTATGTCTTGGCATTTTTGGGTCTTTTCCCGTGTAAGGTTGAGAGTATCTTGGCGACGTTTCGACGAGGTCTCATTCATCACCTTCAGGCTGGTGTCTTCGGCTTCGTGCTTCTCGTGCACGAAGCACGAGAAGCATGAAGCTGAAGACACCAACCTGAAAATGATGAGTGAGACCTCGTCGAAACATCGCCAAGATACTCTCAACCTTACACAGGAAAATTAGTGCTAGTTTACTGCATTAGTGTTAGTTTACTGCACATTAGTGACAAAATTAGTAGACCAGAGGAATGCTGTCGATATAATTTACTTGGACTTCAGTAAAGCATTTGATAAAGTAGATCATAACCTACTACTAGATAAAGTAGAAAAATGTGGGTTAGACAGCACCACCACCAGATGGATCCGTAACTGGCTGACCAACTGCACTCAACGTGTAGTCATCAACGGAACTACATCCACATGGAGGGAAGTATGCAGTGGAGTACCCCAAGGCTCTGTTTTAGGCCCAGTACTCTTCAACATCTTCATCAATGACTTGGACGAGGGGATAGATAGGGAACTCATCAAATTTGCAGATGACACCAAGCTGGCAGGAATAGCCAATACTCTAGAAGATAGGCTCAAATTACAGAAAGATCTTGACAGACTTGAACATTGGGTGCCATCTAACAAAATGAAATTCAACAGTGAAAAAAGTAAGGTTCTACATTTAGGCAAGAAAAACAAAATGCACAGGTACCGTATATGTGGTACCTTGCTCAATAGTAGTACCTGTGAGATGGATCTTGGAGTCCTAGTGGACAACCATTTAGATATGAGCCAGCAGTGTGCAGCTGCTGCCAAAAAAACCAACACAGTTCTGGGCTGCATAAACAGAGGGATAGAATCAAGATCACATGAAGTGTTAGTGCCACTTTATAATGCCTTGGTAAGGCCACACTTGGAATACTGCATTCAGTTTTGGTTGCCACAATGTAAAAAAGATGCTGAGACTCTAGAAAGAGAGCAGAGAAGAGCAACAAAGATGATTAGGGGACTGGAGGCTAAAACATATGAAGAACGATTGCAGGAACTGGGTATGTCTAGTTTAATGAAAAGAAGGACTAGGGGAGACATGCTAGCAGTGTTCCAATATCTCAGGGGCTGCCACAGAGAAGTTGTGAGGGGAGTTGGGCTCTTCTCCAAAGCACCTGAGGGTAGAACAAGAAGCAATGGGTGGAAACTGATCAAGGAAAGAAGCAACTTAGAACTAAGGAGAAATTTCCTGAGAGTTAGAACAATTAATAAGTGGAACGACTTGCCTCCAGAAGTTGCGAATGCTCCAACACTGGAAATTTTTAAGAAAATGTTGGATAACCATCTGTCCGAGATGATGTAGGATTTCCTGCCTGGGCAGGGGGTTGGACTAGAAGGCCTCCAAGGTCCCTTCCAACTCTGTTGTTATTTTTATTATAAAAGACCCTAAAATGCCAAGACCTACATACATATACCTGTGAAAATCTACGAAAACACACACACACACACACACACACACACACACGCTTATATATATGCTTATCTATATATGCGTATAGTTATTTCATGCTTATGCCTATATATACTGTTGTGACAAATAAATAAATAAATAAATAAATAAATAAATAAATAATAAAATGTAAATAATAGCACAATATTGCCAGGATTGGTAAATTGTTGTTGAATGTTGTTGGCCTCATTTTAAAATGTTCCTTGAGCCATAGATGTAGAAAGCCTATAGGTGTTAGGTTGCAACCTACCACCTATAGGCTTTCTGTATCTATGGCTCTAGGAGCATTTTAAAATGAGGCCAACAACATTCAACAACAACTTACCAATTCTGGCAGTATTGTGCTATTATTTTTAATTTTGTGAGGACTACAAAGGTTTTATTAGGTTTTATGCATCTATTCTGAGATAACTAAGCTTTGTTCTATTTTGAGTCATGAAAAGATCCATTTCCCCAAAAATGGATCAAAGAAATAAACACTGCAGCCTGATGATATACATTTGCCACACTTCATATTGTCCTCAACAAAGAAGAGTTGGGGGGGAGGTTGCAACAATTGTCCATGACTATAGATGTGTTGCTGAGCTATAGGGATAAACACACAGTTCTATAATTGTATGTTAATATGTGATTTGACCCTTTCCTGATTCCATCATAAACTTCCTGTTCAGAAAATCCATTCATCCTTCGGTTGCTGACAGCTCTCTTAAGAAAAGATTGGTCATCTTTGTTCCTTCTCTTTCTCCTTCACACAATCAGCCATTTTTATTCACCAAAGTCATTCCCAACTTCAAATACTGTTTATGTACAGTAACAAATTGTTAGGCTATAAGAGAGCTAGGCAGCAAGAATAACTATTGATATTCCATAGTGGTCTTTTTTTTTTAACTGACTGAGAATAAATTTTCCAGTAATAAATTTTTTCCCCAGTCATTGTACTAAATAAAATATTGCTATACAGCAGGGGTGTCGAACTCAAGGCCAGGGGGGCAAATTCAGCTCGCAGGGTGCTTAGATATGGCCCACAGGGCCACCCTGGAAACAATGAAGGACTGGCCCATAGTGCCTCTGCCAGCGAAAATGGAGCTCGGTAGGGCTGCACATGGCCCTCCCGAGCTCTGTTTTCACTTGCAGAGGTTTGCAGGAAACCATCACAGCTGAAAACAGAGCTCATGAGGGCTGTGGGCAGCCTTCCTGAGCTCCATTTTTTGCTGGCAGAGGGTTGCAGAAGGCCATCACAGCTGAAAATGGAGCTTGGGAGCCCTTTTTCGCTGGCAGAGCACTTGGGCCACCACAGGCGCCCTCAACACCAGTGATGGTCGAGTTGGCCGCACCCACCCTGGTCATGCCCACCCCGGCCCTCTGAAGTCAAACACAACCCTGATGCAGCCCTCAATGAAATTGAGTTCGACACCCCTGCTATACAGATACATTCACAGCTCTTATTTACTGTGCAAATCAGCCTGTAGTTCCATTCCAAGAAATGACGGGAAATGACCTTTTGGTCAAAATTTAAAAACATACAAACATACAAATGGAAGAGCATATGTTATCCCTCCCACACACATTTGATAAATATATATCATGATACTTTAATATTTCTGTACCCAGACATTCTTACAGAGATGATAAAATCTATAGAAATATGTGGAAATATGGTAGGAATCACTTAAGTTCTCCAAGAATTACAAAGATCAATTTTATCACATAACTAGTCTGAAATGTATCTCTAGGTTTATTACTCAAGAGTAAAACTGAGGCCAAGGTTTCATCAGTGCACTCCAGAAATTAATCAGTTCACCAGTGCAAGAATGACTATATCACATTCAATAACTGTTTTGAGGATGTCTATTATCTATAGGCAATTAGCTTTGCTTTTATGTCCTATACTTCATTTCTCTCTAACTTCTCCTTCTATCACAGCCTTCTTACCAAATAAGAATTACTTTATCTTAGGTTAATAGCTTGCACATCTGATAGAAAGAACTCTAAGCCTTATGCCTTCCTAAATTTGTTAGTCTTTGAGGTTGTCTCAAGACTTTACTGTATGGTTATTCTTCAGAAAAACAAAGGGCTCTTTTCTCCATCATAAAATGGAACAATTGGACCTACTGTATTCTATCAGGGCAAGTAGGGTACTTTTAAGTTATAGATACTAGATCAGTGGTAGACATGTTCCCTACCGCCCACTTGTGGGCTTTCCAGCTTTCATGGTGGGCAGTAGGGATTTTGTCTGATACTGAAGCACTTTCCTTTTTTTTAATTTTATTTACTTTAAAAAAAATTCATAGCATTATTTAAAAACATTTTCATTAGGTTTTCATAAAATTCCCCGTGACAATTTAAATTTCTGAAAATATACTATTTGTATCGCCCGCGCATAAGTTTAGTTCACGTTACTTAAGTGAAACTAAATGGCACTATAGTGCGACCGCAAACAAAAGAGCCTCATCCCAGAATAGCTCGTGCATCTCCCTCCCCCCCCCCTCCAGCTATAACAGACAAGCAGAGCTGGTAGCCGGCACCCTCCCCCCCAAACCCAATCCACAACAGCACGAGAGGCCTGAGCAGACAACGACACATGGCACATTACTGTGGAACCGGTGGGCGATTAGAAAATTTTACTACTAACAGAGATACAAAAGTGGGCGGTAGGTATAAAAAGGCTGACTACCACTGTACTAGATGAAGAATGTTGGGACATGGATCAAAACTGATATGAAATAGAATTTTCAACATTCAAAGATTATTATTATTATTGATGATGAGCTTGTTTCTACTTCTACAGTTTCAGACTAAATTATTAACAACCATGTAAGGAATTTTACATAAAATCTCTTTGATGGTCTGGTGAAACCTACAGATATAATCTCAGAAAAATGTATTTAAATGCATAAAATAAAATACAAGCTACAGATTGTTTTGTAAAAGAAATGTTTTTCTTCTGTTCGATCATTATCCAAATTTCAGAGACTGCCTGAACTTAATCACTGTAGTTTTCTTGGTCATTGTTTTCAGAAGTGGATTGCCATTGCCTGCTTCTAAGGGCTGAGAGAGAATGACTGGCCCAGGGTCAATCAGCTGGTTTTAGGACTAAGATGGGACTAGTACTTAACCATTGTACCAAACTGGCTCTATAAAAGAAATGAACTAGACTCAAATGCAGTTATCAAAATATTTAAGCAAAATCCATTAAGCAAATGGATAATATGTTTTCTCATTAAATGAATAACATGATGAATAAATTTTAAATTTGTAGTTTTTTTCCCATTCAGGTTTACTAGATCCCTGAAACCTTCCTACAGACCTTCAATGGGGTTATGGAATAAGAACCCCTGGTCCTCTGTGTCATTTTATCCAATTCTGGTTTTAAACGGAGATGCCAAGGTTGGAATGTCGGACATCTTTGATATCAAGAACTGTCTGTACAAGTGAGTTATAGTCTTAATCTAGTTTCTTACTAGAACAGGGGTGTCAAACTCGATTTCATTGAGGGCTACACCAGGGTTGTGTTTGACTTCGGAGGTCAGGGTTGGCGTGGCCAGGGTGGGCATGGCCAGCTCAACATCACTCATGTCAGGGGCACCTGTGGTGGTCTGAGTACTCTGCCAGCGAAAATGGGCTCCTGAGCTCTGTTTTTGGCTGTAATAGCCTCCTGCAACCCTCTGCCAGTGAAAAAGGAGGTCTGTTTTTGCTGGCAGTGGCACCATGGGCCAGTCCTTTGCTGTTTCCAGGGCAACTCTGCAGGCCAGATCTAAGTACCCAGTGGGCCAGATCCAGTCCCTGGGCCTTGGTTTGACATCCCTGTCCTAGAACAATAGCCTATGCTTATCTGCTTTTTTATATACTTATGGTGCCCTTAGATTAGTTTTGACTCCTTGTTTGCCTGGACTAATCATTGTAGTTTTCTTGGCGAAATTATTCAGAAGTGATTTGCCATTGCTGAGAAAAAGTGACTGGTCATCCAGATGGCTTTGTACCTATGGCGGGGCAACTCATGGTCTCCTGGTTCAAGCCTGATGCCTCAATCACTACACCAAATTGGTTCTCATTAATTTACGCTTGTAATAATGATTGTAGAGAATAATTTGTTGACCCACTCACATGAAACTTGTTTTGCTCTGCTATCACATTCTATATATTGCATCTTGCTGGGCAGGGAACTTACACTGTTTTTCTGAGGGTTTTCTTTCCCATTACTAGAAAACATGAAGAATCCTATCCCACAAATCAACAGCAGAAATACCAATACAAAGAAACAGATATTTAAAACAAGATCAAAAAGTAAAAATGCGCCTATCTATTTGCACATACTTCCATTACTTTTTAAATGAGATATTCAGGTAAAAGTTTAGTGTTATTCATAATACTTTTATGTTTATAACTGGGCATATCAAAAGCTTTTCCACACATTCTCATTCTGTGCTGGGGTCTTAAAAAACACTATTCAAAATGAATGAGGAAAAAATTAGCATTTAAAAAGGATCACAGAAAACCAGCGAAAGTCATAAACCAAAAAAAGAAGATATATGAAATATAGAAAATGAATGGGAGAGAGACATGAATGATACAGGAAAAGAAATGCATTTCATTTTGGATTGGCAATTCATATGAGATCCACGATCTAGCATCTTGCACAATTTTAGATGGTTTAAATAATCATTTTAGGAGCATTCCTGGACTTACACAAAGGTAACTTGGGAAAGAATCCAATACATAGAAAAACACTGCATGTACAATTTAGATCGTCTTCAAGTTACAACAATAATTCGGACTGGAATTTCTGCTGTTAAAAACCACAAGGCTCTGGGATTGTTTGCCATTTTGTGGTTCAGGGACTTCATGGTGCACCATAACTCTACAGCTGCAAGACACCCCTGGACCACAATGTAGCACAAAAACATAGCTGTCCCTCGAAACTCCAGCAGTCCCAATCTGGACCAGCAGTGTGCTATGTATGAAACCAGGGCCACTTAGCCAGGGAAGACTCAGCCACTTCAATCTGATTTGGCAGCATAGCACAGTCCCGATCCCGATTGCCATCACCAGCCTGCACTATCAATCCCCTGACATCCTGTGCTCTACCACCCCAGCTGACTTTTGCCATCTTCTTTCTCCTAGTGCTGATAAGGCATGGCCACCCTGGCCCTTCATGAGCCATCTGCTGTCCATGTGAAGCCATTTTTCAAGGATCTCATGAAAAAAACCACAAGTCTGAAACTTTCTATCCTAAAGAAGACTGATGACTAACATATGATGTTTACTTCAGCCAGAGCTTTAAAGAAGTAGAGGAATACCCTGGGATCAGAGGTGGTATTCAGCCGGTTCATATCGGTTCGCGTGAACTGGTAGCGGCAAGGTGGACCCGTCCCGCCCACCATCTCCACTGTAATGCCATCTATTTAGCCACGTTTTTGAAGCCCGGCGCATGCCCAGGAGGCATGCATGCGAGCAAAGCACATGCATGGAAGGGTGGGTACATGCGGCCACGCGGCGAACCGGTGGTAAGAATTTGTGAAACCCACCGCTGCCTGGGATAATGTATTTCAACAACACATATCTTGAATCTACTCAAATAAAATTTCAAGTTATTGGGCAGATTCATTTAGAAAAAAGTCACCTCTGCCATCGTGTCAGAATTTTGTGAGTTGCCAGACTTATCCTGCATAATGATATTCACAGCAAACAGGCCTACAGCTCCAGATGAGCCTCCAAGCAAAGGTATGGGTAACAATAATTAATTCATTGTCCTGTTCAGCAGCACAATCATGCTACCGTTGTAGATAGACATCTTCAGTGAAGCTTTCAGGTGTTTCTCTAAAAACTATATCAATGCAATATATACTCTAAGTAGCTATGACTAAGCCATGTCTTATTGTCGCAATTGTCATATTAGTTCCCTGGTATGTAGAGTAAACAGAGGGAGCATTGCACATAAGCAAGATCTCAACAGATCAGGAGGAAATGTCATTATATATCAGTGATGGATAATTAGACCTCTTTGGGTATTGTCAGTGGTGAGATTCAGCCAGTTCGCACCACTTTGGCAGAACCGGTTGTTAATTTTCTGAGCAATTTGGTGAACTGGTTGTTGAAAGAAATCATTAGGGCAGAGAACTGGTTGTTAAATTATTTGAAACCCACCACTAGGTATTGTATATGCGCTGAAGAGATATTGGCATATAAATATGTCTAGGTGTGTTAACTTCTCTTCAGCTACAATCATTCTTGAAAATCTTAAAAGTATTAGGTTCAGCTTTCTCTCTGTTAAATCCTGCTTCATGGCAAGCAGACACTGAAAAGTTTGTTGTCCCTAGTATACCACATCTTCAAGTATATCATATTCAACTACTGCTAGAGGCCCCAGTGCTGCATTTTTAAATCAACTGACATATCATGAATATTTTTGGGTCACCGTGACAGGCTTGGACCCAGATATTCCACAGCTGCAACTGCTGGATTTTCTTCCCATTCTAACTCTACTTCCTCATTGTCCTGGTTGCCCTCCATAATCAGCATCACTCCATCACACAAGAATAACAGAAGATTAAGGATTCTGTTAGTTAAATCAGCTTTAATCATCCCAATTGTCAAGCATTATGGCTAATAATGGACCGTGGAGTTCAACAGCTTTAAGGCAGATGAGAAAAAGACTTAATAAATAGCATAGTCCTCAGCTCCTAACCATTGTGCCTCCTTTAAAGAAGCATTATTACAAATATGTTATATAAAGACTGCTAAGACTTAGATAAAGGTAGTGTTCAAACTTTTGACAATATTTTTAAATAACTGATTTCTATAGCATATCAAAATAGGTCTTATCTTCCCTTGAGTTCACAGATATCATTTCACAGTTAAATAAGTCCTTATCAAAAAAGGCAGCGATCACAAATTAATTAAATTTATATACTTTGAGATCATTAATCCTTGCAATATGCTATAAACAAATACAGATCTGGATTTAAGGAACACTATGGGAATGTCACATATCTATGACATTTATATATTTGGTTTCAATTCTGGCATTTCTAGAAGGCAATTGTGGCTTAACACACCTGAACAGTTCTGTGTAATAGTAGTTTTTCAATATGATGCAGGAGAAAAATAATAAGTAGCTTTTACCAAGAGTAGAGGATTGGAGATAGAAGGGAAGAGAAGGAAAAGTAGAGGTTTTTAAAGCCATTCCCAAATGAAGTGGTCCAAAAAAAATCAATTTGTAATTATCTGCTAAAAAAAAAATCTAAAGGCTTTTCTTTGATAAGGGTGGTAATACAAAGGGCCATAATGTGAATTATTTCAAAGAATAAAAGGCGCATTGTCTTCATGACCTATATAGCTTTTAGTAAGCTTTCACTCAAAATTACATTTTATACAACTCATGAATGGCTTTTCCTTCCTCTTGTAAAAGTGGGGGATGGGTTATTCCATCTGGTAAACTTTCAAGCTTAAGATTCAGGTTTTTTCCTATTTTGGTGACATTTTGCCCCCCCCCCTTGAAAATAAAGGTGCTGGCTTTGCTGAAAAGATGGCAGTTTGGCGAAACAAGCTGCCCTTTCAGATAAGAATTTGAAAAAACAGATATGTTTGACTTGCCACTTCTGCAGAAATTTAACTTCCTTTAGATTTTTTTTTTTTAATAAAAGGAAAACGGATAATTTTAAGAATAAGATATAAAACAACTACAGTATAAAATAAACATATAGATAATAAAATAAAATAAACATATAGATGAGTACGCAACAGAACGTTCAGGGGGAACGAAGTGTCTGCAGACACTTAATAAGGACAAAATCATTTAGATCGTATATCTGATTGTATAATCTGATATGGTATGTGAATTTGAGGTTATTTTATGTTGGACCTTCAATTATTCTAGTAACAATAGCTATTTATAGTTTGTACAAATTCCTCATGTGTCTAATCACACTTGGCCAAATTAAATATTCTGTTCCATTTCATGCTATGGTCTCATATGCCAACAGCAATATTCCTGAAATTGAGTAAAGATAACTATTCTCCAGCAGTTACAAAAAATTTTGCCCTTGTTTTAAGTAGTTGAAGCAGTCGTCTGCTAAGTGTGTACAGTGACAATTCCTTGAGATCAAAACAGTTTTAGATAAGAATAAATAAACTTTATTTATTTATTTTATTTATTTTATTTTATTTATTTATTTATAAGAATAAATAAATAAATAATGAATGAATGAATAAATGAATAAATAAATAAATAAATAAATAAATAAATAAATAAATAAATGACTCTGTGGTCTCTTCCCATAATCCCAAAAGCTTTAACCAAAAACTTTCAACTATTGACCTCACCCCATTCCTAAGAGGACCATAAGGGGCGTGCATAAGTGCACAAACGTGCCTACCGTTCCTGTCCTATTGTTTTTCTTTTCTTCTTCCTATATATATATATGCTTATACCTCCTAATATTTACTCATATATATGTTTATATACTATATAATCTTTTTATATGATGTTGTGACAAAATAAATAAATAAAATAAAATAAATACTTGAAATATCTTTTTTTTTTAAAAGTATGAATTTCTGTTTCTTAATCATGATCATATGAAAAGATACCACAATTCTATAGTATGGTATGGAATTCTCCAAACTCTCTGAACTTGGTTCTTTGCTTGTATTTTATTACCCAACTAAATAACATCATCAATACAAGTGAATTGGGGGGTTTGCTGCCTATTTACCCTGCTAGTTTTGAAGGTGGCCTCCATTCAAAACTCAATCAACTCCATTGATTTAGAGACAAGGTACTTTTGCTAAATTTGAAATGATAGCAGCGAAAGCATGGCAAGATCTGATTCAAAATGCACAAAAGTTACAGATTGAAAGTCACCCCAAATCCCTCGCCCCAGAATCTGGCACTGAGAGTCCAATCAACGTCCAGTATGATGTTCTAAGAAAGCCCATCTTCAGGTATTTCTCCCATCTAGAGTTTCAGGATGGTTGGCCTTGACAGAATGTAAATACTTGTATGCCTGACAATATTTAACTCTCAATTACTTCATGCATTATTAATAAAGAATACAGAAAATTATAAGCAAACTTTCTGCGATCCTTGACTGAACAATTCCGTTTGTGTTTCTTTCATCCTGGGGTCTTTAAATATAGCGTACATAAATCCTATATGTATAAATTATGCACATCATACAAGCACTTTGAGAGGACCCTACAAACATTGTCCGCACAAGGCAAATTATATGAGCTCTCATTAAGCAGTATCAATGATGGATGCAGCAAACAGCTTTAGGCATTGGGAACATAATCTATGGTTAGTAAAAACTATTAGTGAAAAGAAAAGCTCATTTACAGCTTTCAGAAATCAGCAGCTATCAGTCTCTCCCATGTAAATGAGCTGAAAGGAGTAGTATTCTAGGATGGAAAACATTCTGCAGAGTGTAAATGGGAATGTACTGCTAATCATTTCTCTCCCTCGTGGGTACTTTAGTTCTGCTATGAATAGTGTGTATAGCTTGAACTGGTTATCTAGTAATAGCACTTCATTCCCTTAGAGACATAGGAAGTGAGGGAGGGGGCATTGATCAATGTCAAAACTTAAAATTTACATATAAAAGAATAGCATTATTTCTCCTCCTCCCACCCTCCTAAACGTTTCACAAATTGCAACTAGGAATGCAAATTTAGATATCCCCATCTTCTCTGAAACATTTTGCATACATTAAATTATAGAACATCATTCTCACAACACACTAGAAGGATTTAGAGTTATTTAGTTAAAATAAGTGCTTCTTGAACAGTGCAAACATAAAAGGAAGAGAGGAAAGCAACAATGGTAGTTTTAGGAGGGAAATGTTGCATAATGTTTAAAATTCCACTTCTGTTTATATAGGATCTGATTCAAGCTTCATAATAAACTTTCTAAAACAAAGGGAATAAAAGGATGTAAATGATCTCATTACATACCTTCCAATGTTTATTTAACCCTCAACTGTTAAGCCTGCATTAGTACGACTCTTTTTATGTTGCTTCTTATATTACCTTTTTTTTAAAAAAAATGCTTTAATTGAGTAATGCCTTCCTAAAGGCATTGTGTAATCTAAAAATGTAATAAATGCAGTCACTAAAATGAAAAAACAAATCAAATGTCACCTGTGGAAAAAATTACATTTAAACTTTGGTGAACTTTAAGTTGGATAAATAAATGAAGAGTAATTTGGGTAAAAGCAAACCAAATTGTTCCTGCCTTGAAAGAACAGAACACAGGAAAGTCACCAATAGTGGTGCCTCATATGAACCACCGTTTGCATAATTTTTCAAGTTTATTCTGTGTAAGATAGCAACTGAGGACATATTGCATATGAGGAGATATTTGAAACCCTGAAACTGTGGGCCAATATTAGGGTCTACAATAATGTTACCAGAGAAGTGAAAATAGCTTTGGCTCTGCTACAAGATAATTTACATGAAAATAGTGACATGCTTCAGAACTTTCCTGGTGTGGCACAAACATATAAGCCAATGGTTTAGTGAATCTGAGAGTCCCTTAATAAATAACTTATATGGATTTGCTTGACTTAGAGGAGTATCTATAACCATAATCTTTAATTATTCACAGTTCTTAAAATGAGAAAGTAGAAGTGACATTGAAGTCATTACTTAGGAGGGACTGCTAGAATGACACTGTCAATTATATTCAGCTGCATTCTTTGTTATTCAATATCCAAAGCAACATACAGTTTTATAAACACTACTATGAAATGCTACGGTATTATTTTTATCTTACTGCACTGTTATTATGTTGGCATTAAAATTGGCATTAATACTTTATAAGAGAGTCAGACTAGTGTAGTAGTTAAGGCACCGGACTAGAAACTAGACTAGAAACTGTCTGATTCAAGCCATCTGGGTGACCTTGGGCCAGTCATCCTCACAGTCCTAAGAAGGAGGCAACAGCAAACCAGTCCCAAAAACCTTGCCAAGAAAATAGCAGGGACTAGTTCAGATAGTCACCACAAATCAACACTGGGCTCATGCACATCAGGGGTGAAATTCAGTGGTTCTATCCGGCTCGGGCGAACCAGTAGCGGCAGCTGCGGGAGGCTCCGCCCATCCGTGCAGATGTCATGATGTCACTTTTTTGCAATGATTTTAACCTCTGCGCATGCGCAGAAGGCTTTGCGCATGAGTGGGCGACAGCCATTTGCGAACTGGTAGGGAAGATAAGTGAATTTCACCCCTGATGCACATACATACAAACATACATAAAATCTGGTAACTATTTTGGCATTTATTCAGTTACTGTTTTGGTATTTATTAGGGCCGCGGTGTTGCTCAGGCTATAAGAAGCCTGTTATTAAAACACAGCTGCCTGCAATTACTGCAGGTTCAAGTCCCACCAGGCCCAAGGTTGACTCAGCCTTCCATCCTTTATAAGGTAGGTAAAATGAGGACCCAGATTGTTGGGGGGGCAATAAGTTGACTTTGTAAATATACAAATAGAATGAGACTATTGCCTTACACACTGTAAGCCGCCCTGAGTCTTCGGAGAAAGGCAGGATATAAAAGTAAACCAAAAAAAATTTATTTTTTTAAAAAAGTTGTTGAGACTCTACAAAGAGCGCAGAGAAGAGCAAAAAAGATGATTAGGAGACTGGAGGCTAAAACATATAAAGAACAGTTGCTGGAACTGGGTATGTCTAGTCTGATGAAAAGAAGGACTTAGGGTGATATGATAGTATCTCAGAGGCTGCCACAAAGAAGAGAGAGTCAAGCTATTCTCCAAAGCACCTTAGGAGAAGAAGCAATGGGTAGAAACTAATCAAGGAGAGAAACTACTCAAAACTAAGGAGAAATTTCCTGACAGAATAATTAATCAGTGGAACAACTTGCCTTCAGAAGTTGTAAATGCTCCAATGCTGGAACTTATTAAGAAGAGATTGGATAACCATTTGCTTGAAGCCGTGTAGGGTTTCCTGCCTAAGCAGGGGGTTGGACTAGAAGACCTCCAAGGTCCCTTCCAACTCTGCTATTCTATTTCTATTTTCTGCTTATCTTTTAATAATAAGAGTTTTTTTTTAAAAAAATATCGAATTCTTCATCACTTCATTTAATAGTGATCAAGGGGTGCCGTGATCCACAAACAAATAATCTCCCTCAAACCTTAAAAAGGAAAGAAAAAACCCTCATATCAGTAAAACTAAGCATTCCCAATTCCAAAGGTACTGTGACAATGAACAATAAAAAAATAAGGGAGATTTTCCTTGAAAGGTAACTGATGAAATCATAAGTAGGTAATGGCAATAACTTCTATTTTTGGAAATGGTTTGTAGTATACAGACAATGCTTTATGCTAACTATGAAGAATAATGGCACATATATTTCCTATCAGGTTCTCCAAAAGAGGTGAGAGATTCAGTCCTCACCCACTGCTTTGCGGGGTGCCGCTCGGTAGTCTCTCCGCTCCTATTCAACATCTACATGAAGCCCTTGTGTGAGATCATCTCTCACCATGGACTGAGATATCATCAATATGCTGATCATACTCAGCTGCATGTCTCAGCCTATGGTGAGTTAAGCAATGTTATGACCTTCCTCTCACAGTACCTGGAGGCTGTTAGGGGCTGGATGGGGAGCAATGAGTTGAAAATGAACTCTGGCAAGACTGAGTGGCTCTGGGTCTGGGGTTCTTTGTCCCATGAAGAATTGCCACCTTTGGCCTTGAATGGGGTGGCACTGCCCCAAAAGGACCCTGTACATAATCTGGGGGTTCTCCTGGACTTGTGACTCTTGCTCGAAGAGCAGGTGACAGTTGTAGCCAGGAGGGCCTTTGGACAACTTTGGGCTGTGTGTCAGTTATACCCTTTTCTGGACCAATAATCCCTGCTCATGGTCACTCATGCCATAGTCACCTCCCATCTTGACTATTACAATGCCCTCTACATGGGGCTGCTCCTGAAGAGCATCTGGAAGCTCCAGTGGGTGCAAAATGCAGTGGCCTGCATGGTTTTGTGCAGACCTTGGTGTGCACATATATCTCCTCTCCTGTGGGAGCTGCATTGGTTGCCAATTTGCTTCCGGGTGCAATTCAAGGTGCTGGTTGTTTGGACCAGGTTATCTGAGGGACCGTCTCTTGCCGGTCACATCTACCTGACCCACTAGAGCAAGGGAAGCAAGGAATGTTCTGGGTCCCATGCCCTAGAGAGATATATCTGGCAGGACCAAGAAGAAGGGCCCTTCTCCATGGTGGCTCCCTCTCTCTGGAACATCATTCTCCCAGAGATTTGACTGGCCCCCATTCTAACACTCTTTAGGAAGGCACTGAAGACGTTGTTTTGCCAGCGGGCCTGGGGAACCCAGGATGGGATGGAGCCCATTAAATGGCTTGTATGAATGTATATTGTCACCAGGGTGAGTGGTGGGACTTAATATATTATTATTATTATTATTATTATTATTATTATTATTATTATTATTATTGTTGTTGTTGTTGTTGTTGTTGTTGTTGTTGTTGTTGTTGTTGTTTACACAAAATGACAGTATACACAGCAAACGAGATAACTATGCTGGATTTCGTATCACAGATCACTAGTCGAACACTTCCCAAGTGTTTAGGACTGTGTGATGTATCGGCGAATTATGCGAGCAGATCCCAGTAAGGTGGCCTTCTGCAGCTGACCAATGGTGATCTTGTCAACGCCAATCACTTTTAAGTGCTTGCCTAGGTCTTTAGGCACAGCTCCCAGTGTGCCGAGTACCACTGGAACCACCTGCACTGGTTTATGCCAGAGTTTCTGCAATTTGATTCTCAAATCTTGATATCTGGTGACTTTTTCAAGTTGTTTCTCATCAATTCTGCTGTCACCAGGTATAGCAATGTCGACTATCCACACTTTTTTCTTTTCCACAATTGTGGTATCCGGGGTATTCTGTTCCAAAACTTTATCAGTCTGTATTTGGAAATCCCACAGTAGAATTTTTTATTGGCCAAGTGTGATTGGACACACAAGGAATTTGTCTTGGTGCATATGCTCTCAGTGTACATAAAAGAAAAGATACCTTCATCAAGGTACAACATTTACAACACAATTGATGGTCAATATATCAATATAAATAATAAGGATTGCCAGCAACAAGTTATAGTCATACAGTCATAAATGGAAAGAGATTGGTGATGGGAACTATGAGAAGATTAATAGTAGTGCAGATTCAGTAAATAGTCTGACAGTGTTGATGGAATTATTTGTTTAGCAGAGTGATGGCCTTTGGGAAAAAACTGTTCTTGTGTCTAGTTGTTCTGGTGTGCAGTGCTCTATAGCGTCGTTTTGAGGGTAGTAGTTGAAACAGTTTATGTCCAGGATGCGAGGGGTCTGTAAATATTTTCACGGCCCTCTTCTTGATTCGTGTAGTATACAGGTCCTCAATGGAAGGCAGGTTGGTAGCAATTATTTTTTCTGCAGTTCTAATTATCCTCTGAAGTCTGTGTCTTTCTTGTTGGGTTGCAGAACCGAACCAGACAGTTATAGAGGTGCAAATGACAGACTCAATAATTCCTCTGTAGAACTGAATCAGCAGCTCCTTGGGCAGTTTGAGCTTACCGAGTTGGCGCAGAAAGAACATTCTTAGTAGTTTTGCATGCTCATTTTCAATCACTTTTTCAGGCTTATGATCCCACCAGTTCTTTGCTACAGGAAGATGGTAGTTGTGACACAAGTTCCAGTGGACTATCTGAGCGACTGTGTTGTGACGTTGTTTGTAGTTGGTCTGAGCTATTGTCTTACAACAGCTCAGTATGTGATCAATGGTTTCATCTGCTTCTTTGCAGAGTTTGCATTTGGGATCATCAGCAGATTTTTCTATTCTGGCTTTGATTACATTTGTTCTAATGGCTTGTTCTATATTATTATTATTATTATTATTATTATTATTATTATTATTATTATTATTATTATTATTATTATTATTATTATTATTTACTTTATTCATTAAAAATGAAACTCAGTCATCTGAACATTCAAAAATGCACCACAAATAGCATTGATTGGTGCTAATGGTTGATACAGGTTTCTGCCAGCATCCTAGGTATCAACCAAATACCTTCTTAAGATGTACGATGTTTCAAGTAGTGCAGTTTTTTGCAGTTCTGCTGGTATTATTGCAGGAAGCTGCAATTTATTGTTGTTGTTGTTGTTGTTGTTGTTTTATTTTCTAAGTTGTTTTTATATCCATGTAAGTTGTCTTGAGTCACCATGTGCAAGTAGGCGGCAGTATAAATTTTCTAAAATAAATATGCCTAAAAATTTAACAAGTATGCTGTTGCAATAGGAAGATATACCTTAGTGAACAAAAATAGAACTATATCAGTAGTAGGCTGCTATCAGATCTCCCCGGTTCGCAAGAACTGGTAGTAAACATTTTGAGTAGTTCGGAGAACCGGTAAATGCCACCTCTGCCTGGCCCACCCCCAATCTATTGCTGCCTTCTGAGTTCTAGTCCTTCTAGCCAATCTAGCTGATTGGCTAGAAGGAAAAAACTCAGGGCTCACTGGACAAAGAATAGAAAAAAAAACCCAAGACACCGTTGCTTTAAATTGAGAAGCCAAGAAGCCTCCCAACTGATCAGCTAGAATGAAAAAATCAGGACTTGTTTCTCAGCCAAGAGATTGCTTGGCAAAGAATGAAAAAAAAAGACACTGTTGCTTTAAATTGACACAGCTGCTGGAAGGAGAAGGCTACTTGCAGAAGCAGCTCCTTTCTGGGTCAGCTAAACAACAAATTGGATAAGAGGAGGAATTCTTATATGGTTCTGTTTTTGAAGTTTTGGGATTTGTGCAACATGGGCTTTGTGTTTCTAAAAAGGTTTGGGCGATTTCCATTGTGAAATATCCTGTCTTGAATGAATTTTCTGCCTGCTTGTAAATGGAGCCGAACTTCCGGCTTCCACTTTCTATTATCTCTAAGCACCGGTAGCTGTTTTTTCCTTACAAAGTTTCCTTTAAGCAGCTGGCAGGAATGTGGAATTCCAGGCAGGTTCCTTATTAGCAGCTTGATTTTTCCTTGCTTATGTGGGAGCATTTTCTTATAACTAATATTTTATTTGGGAAATGAAAAGTGGGGAGTTTGATTCTCTCCCAGAGAGATTAGTGGGGTGGGGAGGGAATGGGGATTTTGAAGTAACTTTCCCCTGGAGTGGGAAGGAAATGGGGATTTTAGGCTTGCTGTCAAACATCAGCCATAATACTAATGACTGTTTTGAACAATATGCAGGTTGTTCCAATGGCTATTTTATATGTGAAATTATGACTGAAACCTATATTGGTTCTCATTGTCAGGGAGTTTCTCCTTAGTTTCTCCTTAGGTTGCTTCTCTCTTTGTTCAGTTTCCATCCATTGCTTCTTGTTTTGCCTTCTGGTGCTTTGGAAAATAAATTCTCCCTCCCCCCACTTCTTTCTGGCAGCCCCTTAAAAGCCTGTTGCCTATCACACTCTTAAGCAAAGCATGTGAGCCATTTCCTCCTTTCAGTGGTCTATGAAAGTGCATCTATAGTATGTAGATAATAAAGTTGAAAAAAGGTGAACAACATTTTTGCAGAACTATAGATACATTGAGGCTGAGTGTGACAAGGAATGGCTGGGAAGGGAGGGGCCAGGCGAGGCACCCCTTGATGTGAGTGACATTGAATTGGCCATGCTTACCCAGTCACATGACCATCAAGCTACGCCCACTGTCACATGACCATCAAGCTACGTCTACAAAATAAGCCACACCCACAGAACCAGTAGTAAAAAAGTTTAGAATCCACCCCTGAACTATATACCTACTTCCAATTTCCCAAGAGCTAACTTTGGTTAATCAAAATATCAGTTTCTGCCTCCTGTGATCTGAAGGAGTTCCCTTCTGAATTAACCACCTTCTGTTATATTACACACAGGATTGTAGACTGATCAGTCAATAAAAAATTAATGGATGACATGAACATATTTTAATTTTTTTTAATGGGAAAAAATACCTGAAAATTGTGCACTTGTAGAAATATTGAATTTACCAAAGCTGACATAAGTATTAAATAAATACATACATTAGCAAAGCTTTGCAAACACCTGAAAACTTCTTTGTAAGGATTAACCTCAAAGCCAATAGCCGGTTAGAGGGGTTGGGAGTGGGAGGCACCGTTTATCGGTGGTTCTCCTCCTACCTCTCTGACCGGACGCAGACGGTGTTGACAGGGAGGCAGAGATCGACTCCGAGGCGCCTCATGTGTGGGGTGCCGCAGGGATCGATTCTCTCACCTCTCCTGTTCAACATCTACATGAAGCCACTGGGTGAGATCATCAGTGGTTTTGGGGTGAGATACCAACTGTACGCTGATGACACGCAGCTGTACTTTTCCACCCCAGGCCACCCCAACGAAGCTATCGAAGTACTGTCCCGGTGTCTGGAAGCCGTACGGGTCTGGATGACTCAAACTTAATCCCTCCAAGATGGAGTGGCTGTGGATGCCGGCACCCCGGTACAGTCGGCTGTCTGTTGGGGGCGAGTCATTGGCCCCAATGGAGAGGGTGCGCAACTTGGGCATGCTCCTGGATGGGTGGTTGTCTTTTGAAGACCATCTGACAGCCGTCTCTAGGAGAGCTTTCTATCAGGTTTGCCTGATCCACCAGTTGCGCCCCTTCCTGGACCGGGATGCCCTATGCACGGTCACTCATGCTCTCGTTACCTCTCGTCTGGACTATTGCAATGCTCTCTACATGGGGCTCCCCTTGAGGAGCACCCGGAGACTCCAGTTAGTCCAGAATGCGGCTGCGCAGGTTATTGAGGGAGCAGTTCGGAGCTCCCATGTAACACCTATCCTGCGCAGACTGCACTGGCTGCCTGTTGTCTTCCGGGTGCGCTTCAAGGTGTTAGTTACTACCTTTAAAACACTTCATGGCTTAGGACCGGGATATCTATGGGACCGTCTACTGCCAACGTCTATCTCCCAACGACCGGTGCGCTCTCACAGAGAGGGGCTCCTCAGGGTGCCGTCAGCCAAGCAATGTCGGCTGGCGGCCCCCAGGGGGAGGGCCTTCTCTGTGGGGGCTCCTACCCTATGGAACGAGCTTCCCCCTGGACTCCGACAAATACTTGATCTTAGGACCTTCCGCCACGAACTTAAAACCTACTTATTTCATCTTGCTGGACTCGCTTAAATTTTAAATTATCAAATTGATTTTATGGGTTTTAAATTTTTTGTAAATTTTAGAGGGTAATATTTTATCTATAAGTAGCCATATCAAATAGGGTTTTTAAGGGTTGTTTTTAGTTTTGTATTGTTGTTTTCTTTCTGTATTTTATTCTTGGCTGTACACCGCCCTGAGTCCTTCGAGAGAAGGGCGGTCTATAAATAAAAATATTCTATTCTATTCTATATAACTGGTTTTCTCCTATACAATTTCATTTTCATTCTTTCTCCTATGCAGTTCTTTTGATAGGCAATGTTAGTTATGACTAGAATCTGTAACTGGACCCACATGAGCTTATAATAAAATATTTCCACAAACTGATAAACACAGTTTAACTGAAGATGACTCCAAAACCATATTTTAATGTATTTCCCAACATTCTTTAAAAAATTTCTTTTGCTGTTTGTTGTCTAATATTTTAAGCATCTTGATTTATTTTGTTCTGGCTAAGAATCTGACCATTGTTTAAATGCAGCTCAAGGTAGACTGATAAGTGGATATTTTTTAAAAGGTATGTTCCCAAAATATTGATAAAAATATTAAATTCTAACATCATGCAAATTTCTACTGTTGGTTAGCTTTAGCAATATATTTGGACAGGAGTTTACTCCATCATATGTCATTCTATACATTCTAAGTACTTTTCATATACTTTCATAGTTTTAAAAAAACCTACCATGGTGGCTCAAGGGGCTGAAATGCTGGTCAGGAAGTTAGCAAGCCTATGCTCGAGATCCGAGAGCTGCCGTGGAGTAGTGTTGAGTTCTCATCCTTCACTCCAACTAGGGACATGAAAAGAGCCCCCCAACCAGCTAATCCTTTCAATCTGGAAGCACCTCAGTGTTTCTGACTTGAATGCAAATATCAACAAAGAATTTAAAAAGAGCAGTAATGACACCCAATCCAAATTCCTGCTCATTACAAGAATTTAGATTAAAGCATCAAGGCTATGGCACTATATCTTCTTAAACATTCTTCTTTCTGGTTCTATTATCAAACTACTCTTACTCATAAGATTTGTTTCCTAGTTACATGAAACTGTAATTTGTTACATGCAGTGGTGGGATTCAAATAATTTAACAACTGGTTCACCCAGGGTCAGGTTGGCTGTCATGGGAGGTGTGGCCCATCCCCGTACTCCAGCTCCGCTGCACATGCAGGACCACCGTCCCACAACAGCCAATCTGGCCCTGGGTGAACCAGTTGTTAAATTAACCCCCTCCCCTATCAAAATGGATCCTGGGCGCTGCACTGCAATGGAGAAATGGGCAATGGAGAGGCCAATATGAGGGAAGGAGGAAGAACATCAGTGGTGGGTTGCCCCCGGTTCAGACCAGTTCTATAGAACTGGTAGTAAAATCGGTGGGAGGCTCCTCCCACTGACCCAAACATCATCAAAGCTCTTCTATGCATGAACAGAAGACCGTGCACGTGGGCACAATGCAAACCGTTAGTAAAGGTAAGTGGAACCCATCCCTGAGGAGCATGGAGAAGGAAGAGGGGAAAGTGGCCTTCTCCTTCCATTGCACCGGCCACTCCATTGCCCATTTCTCCATTGGAGCGCAGCACCCAGGATCCACTTTGATAGTGGGGGGAGGGGGATTTAATAACCAGTTCACCAGAACCGGTGCAAACTCAGCTGAATCCCACCACTGGTTACATGGTATCATTATATGTTCTAAACCTGAGATGAGAAGAGGAATCTGGATCATCTTCTGGATCACAGTTCTGACTTTTAGCAACTGTTGTGAATTATTGACTTATATACATTCTGTGATATATAGGACTAGTTCTTGAGTTGCAGCAGTTGCTAAATTCTTTTGGATATGACTTCCTAAGAATTTCAGAAAATGTTGTGATTCAAGAACTAGCCCTATTTTAAAAAAAAAAAAAATCTTCAAATCCTCTTGTGTTGCCTTGCTTCCATCTAGCCTTTGTGTTTGCAACAGTCAGATTTTTTTCCATGTACTTTTACTGACATTGAAGAACCATTTCTCACAATCATACCTTTCAAGTGCTATATTCCAATCAAGAGAATCACTCTGCCAGATTCCAGAAATACCTATGAAATCATCATTGCCTTCCTATACTAGAAGTTCAACCTTAATTTCTTTATTTCTTATAGCATAATAATTTAAAAAATAAACAACAAAGGATACGATTGTTACAAGTCAATGGTTTTCTTGAGTTTTTACTAAATGTTTCAATCATCTGTTTTTATGAATCTTACATCTCTCTAAAAATATCCATCCACATCTTTAGTTTTTATTCTAGGTTCTGCCTACAATATCCATAGGATTCATTTTGAAGCCCTCTTGATCATGCTTCAATCAAATACATTCTTCCCAGTCTTTGTCATTTATAATCCATCCTGTACCAATCATCCATCATCCGATTAATGCAGATCACACTCCCAGAATATAATCTCTTCCACCAACATTATTTCCAGTTATTCATTTTCAATATTCTAGCCCAAGATCTAAGAAAGATGAAATGAGAACACTGCCTGAGCCTCTAAGGTCTTACAAGTTCTTCTTATAATTTTGAAGTCTAAGATAATGCCATTGTAGCTTTTTTTAATGAAAAGTCACCATAGTCAGAACGGTGGAATTGTTGCTGTAATGCAGGGGTGTCAAACTCACAGCATCAGATTGTCATCATGTGACATATCATGACCTTTCCCCCCCTTTGCTAAACCAGGGGTGGGCATGGCCAGTGCATGATACATCTGGCCTATGGTTTGCAAGTTTAACACCCCTGCTCTAATGTAGAGGTCACCAAGCTTTTGGACCTCAGGTACCACCAAATTCATAATTTTAAATCCCGTGGACCACTAATATGATCTGCCTAATGACTGGCGGGGTGAGCATGGCTAGGTGGGCATGTGACTGGGTGGGCATGGCCAACTTGTGTTGAGGGGCACCTCACCGGCCTCTACCTGCCCCTCCCCTCCCAGCCACTTCTCACCTGCCTGCCCGGGCTCCTTAAGGCCCCAACAGGAAGCAGCCACCACAAGAAAAAGTTGGCTCAGTTCAAATTGGATCTGGCCAACTCAGCAGAAACACCTCATAGGGGACTATGAGCATAGGCTTTCCAAGCAGAGGGAAGATCTGTGGGACTGCAAGGCCAGGTACTGGCTCTTGGGAGCTCAGTGGGCTGAGATGATCAGCCAGTTCCAGCCCATGAGGCAGTCCCACTGGAACAAGGCCCTCCGGCTCTTCGCAACCAGTGACACTTCCTTCCAGCCTTCACTGAAAGCCCCACACTAGGAGGCTGAAGCAGACCCCAAGTCGGAATTTCTCTCCCCTCCAACCCACACAAAAAGACCCTGAAGGGAGAGACTCTCTGCAGCAACACAAGCGTTCATTGCATGTATCCAGTCCAGGAGCCGTAATTTGAGAACTCCTGATGTAGCGCAATATAAAAAATGCAAATAATTTTTCTGTGGACCACCAAAATTTTCTCACTGACCACCAGTGGTCCATGGACCACCACTTGGTGACCGCTGCTCTAATGCAAAGGCTGGGAATTATATCACAATGCAGGTTTTTGCTTCTTCTTTTTTCTACAGTTTCCCCGTGATGGATGTTGCTTCATTAATTATGCACCAGAAATCTGTTATCCAGCAAATTGAAGTAAGTATTCCCCTATTTAGAAGAGTCAGGGATTTTTCATGTCTGTAATTTTGATATAAAGACATATATTCATTTAAAATTTCAACAGTTAAAAAAATATTTCTTTTAACTAAATCTGTTTCCATTGCAAAATAAATTCAGTTTTTTTTTTCATTCTACAAACAATAAACATTGCCTCTTTTTGGCAAAGCTTAGTTGGATTATTGATTATTGTTATTTATTTTGCATTGTGGCCATAATACAAAAGAAATAACAAGCTCTGAAATATAATACTGCCTATTAAAAACCTTTTAAGAAGCAACAGTCAAGAGAAAGGGCAAATTCCACTAGTTTTTTTCTTAACCTGTCTTTTTTTCAGAAACACAAGTGTTGTTTCTGTCGTCATCTTGAGTTAACCCTCATATTTTATTGCTATTCTATGAGCAATTTTCTATTTTTTTCTTAACCAGGCTCTTTGAAGGCTGCACATAGCTACTTCAACTGATTCCAGACTCATGCTTCCTAAGTTAACAGTTTATAGTAACAGAGTTGGGAGGGACTTTGGAGGTCATCTAGTCCAACCCCCTGCTCATGCCGGAGACCTGTACTAGGGATTCGAACTACCAAACTGCCAGCTTTTCCGATTGACAAGCTCAGTGTCCTAACTGCTGAGCCACCTAGTCAGGCATAGTTGCTTCGCGCCTTCTCCCCAACTACAACCATGTGCTTTAAAAAGTTGGGGCTCCTTTAATGATTCAGAGGCCAGATATTAACATATGTAATTAAAATGTAACCTAATGGGGGCACAGGAGAAAAAAATATTGTATATAAAAATATATCAGCAGGACAGATAGAATTAATATTGATGAAACATAAAGAAGGAGAGATCGGGAAAACTGTATTGGTAAATAAAAGGAAACACTTTCTTGGCTTGTCATAAATAATGATGAAGGGGTCACCATGATAGGCAACAAAATAAAAAAAATAAAAAACACAGTTTTAATAACTGCATCAATATGACGAGATAGCTGGCTACAGGGGGGAAAAAACAATGTAATTGATAAATCCAATACTACAATCATATAAAAATGAAAAAGAAAAACACCGTTACAAAGAAATGGAAAACTAAGGAAATAACTAAGATAGGCAGATAGCAGAAAGAAAGTATTTTTGTGACATAATGTCAAAAAGATGATGTGCTTATTAAAAGACAATTGCAGAAGGCACCAGGAAATTTTAAAAAGGTATGTAAATCAATTTACTGTGATTTAGATAAGAGAAGAGATATAAGTTTAGAAACTGCACTTCTGAATAAAATGATAGAAAATCTGAAATAAAAAAAGAAACACAATATAAATTCTAATCTTTTGTAGAACGTTATGTTTTAAACAACTGCAAAACCAGCTCATTTTTCCAGTTCTAGAAATTGCACTCTATTTTTCCATTAAAGTAATTGCCATGAAGCATTCTTGTTACAAGAGCAGTGGTCCAGAATTTATTTTGTCTCTATTCAGGTTGCAGACTATATTCTGGTGTCACTAACTACCATTCTGTTTGAAAAGTTCAACTCCTGAAGAAAGATGTCAGAGTGATCCCACCAATTAAATCAGAAATGACCTGACAATAAGACTGAATTTTACAACTTCGACTTTAAGCACTGTATACTGAGTTTTTTTTCCTGTTGTACTGTAACCTACACAAAAACATGTCAAATGATGGATGAAATACTGTCAATCTATTGCGCATGGAAACCATTTTTTATATGCTCTTATTTTCCATGGTGAAAATAATCCACAGGGGTTTGCTTGAAACAATACTTTACCTCTTCACTGTAGTGTTATTATTTACCAATAAAATCAAATATTAAAAAAGAAGAAAAAGCTTTCAGTAATAGAAGATGTTCAAATTCTTTTAAAAGAGCAAATATCTAAAATTATGAGATGCCCTATTTGTTCATTTTATTGCCAATTTTTGAAACTGTTAAAGCATAAAAGAGTTGACTTGAAGAAATCCAGAATTCAATCCCCCAAAACAAACAAGAATTTATTCTTTTAAACTGAGGCAATAGATAAAAGATTTGTGGTTAATTGTAAAACAGATAAATCTTTGTTCTCCCATAATTTTTTTTAAAAATCTGCACATTGCCTTCATGCCATAGTATTTCACTTTTTAAAGAAAGTTCCAATCTCAGATTAAGCTTTTAAAGATAGAATAATAAATAAGTGTTGCATTACTGACTGTATGTAATTAGAGCTTTCTTGACATTATTTTTCTTAAAAAGAAATTTGCTCAATTAAGAAGCATTTTATATTTTTTAAATGTTCCTTTATACAAAGAGGAAGTGGTATCCTTTTTAGTTTAGTTCGAAAATTACAGTGAATGCTTAAAATGGTTATTCTTCCTCAATTATTAACACATAAAATGGATAAAAGTGGTGCTAAAGCTTCCACAATAATTCAGGGGAAAAAACCCTCTCATTGTCCATCCAGCCTTGAAGAGCTACTAAAAGGTATGTAAGGAGCACATTAAGATTATATAAAAGCAAAGTACAATCCTCAAACTCAATTACTGTAGCAATTATCAGAATTACAGGTGAGCTAAGATACCTCATTATAGGATTTTTATTGCAAAATCATCTTACTTAATTCATACATTGACACAAGCAGAGGGTCCAATCAGCTACAATTTTTAAACCCTACTTTTCTTATTTTTGCACTCTTTGTTTCTTGCTTCCTACCTCTAAAGAAAAGATATTAGACTACCTTCTAGAAACAATCCTATTTAGTTAACAAACACTCTGTTAAATGTTTCTGCTATGAAAAGCTAGCAGGTGAAACAAATAAAAAGTTTGAGATCCTAGTTGTATCTATATATTATTTATTTGTATACCACCCAATCCCCAAAGATTCTGGGCAGCTAAATCTCATCATAAAAAAACTTCAATTTAAAAAAAGACAGGAATTAAAAAACAAAGTAAAAAAAATCAAATCAGAAAATTATAGCAGGATTATTTGCAATCCCACTTCTAATGAAAGCATCACCTCCTTCTGTGTCTTATGCTAGACAAAACAGCTGGATCTTAACAAATGTCTCTCCCACATATAACTAACTGTAAAATATTTCTTTTTTGGTTTATGTACAGTAATAAATATGTAAAAAGCTAATATGTAACTTTGATGAATTAAATTACTTTCCTTTTTATTTGATTATAACAACATGTATTTATACAATTTATAAAAGATTCCAATCGTAAGAGGGATTCCAGCTTAAGACAAGTGAATGTATCTAATATCTTTTCCAGGGGTGAAAGCTAAAAATTTTCCCTACCAGTTCTGTGGGCATGGCTTAATTGGTGGGCGTGGCTTGGTGATCAGATGGCTTGGTGGGCATGGCCAATAACAATAAATAATAAAAATAATAAACAAAGTATAAAAAAACAATAAGAGGTACCAAAAACCAACTTTCACACTTTACACACACACAACACAACACAACTGACTCACACACAATGTAAAAGCAGCTGCACTTCACACTTCACATAGCCACAAAAAGCTCAAAAACTTTCACACTTTACACACACACACAACACAACTGACTCATACACAATGTAAAACCAGCTGCACTTCACACTTCACACAGCCACAAAAAGCTCAAAAACCAACTTTCACACTTTATACACACAACTAACACACACACACACACACACACACACACACACAAAATATGCCATATACAGCTTTCTGAGATTTTGTGTGTTTGTGTAGTTAGAGTGAAAATATTTTACAAGAAGAGTTCTCCATTCCTCTGAAAACAACAAAATACCTTATCCCACCAGACTTGAAATCCTAGGCCTAGAAAACTTGGAACTCCGTCGCCTTCGACAAGACCTAAGTTTAACTCATAGAATCATCTACTGTAATGTCCTTCCTGTTAAAGACTACTTCAGCTTTAATTGTAACAATACAAGAGCAACCAACAGATTTAAACTTAAGGTTAACCGCTTTAATCTAGATTGCAGAAAATATGACTTCTGTAACAGAATCATCAGTGCTTGGAATACTTTACCTGACTCTGTGGTCTCTTCTCATAATCCTAAAAGCTTCAACCAAAAACTTTCTACTATTGACCTCACCCCATTCCTAAGAGGACCATAAGGGGCGTGCATAAGCGCACAAACGTGCCTACTGTTCCTGTCCTATTGTTTTTGTTTTTGTTTTTTTTTTCTTTTCTTTTCTTTTCTTCTTCCTATATATATATTGATGCTTATACCTCCTAATATTTACTCATATATATGTTTATATACTATATAATCCTTTTTATATGATGTTGTGACAAAAATAAATAAAAAAAATAAACACTACAGAAATACGCCAAATCTCAGAAAGCTGCACAAATATTTTATTTTATTATTTTATTTTATTTTATTTTATTGTGGACTTCAAATCCCAGAGTTCCTCAGTCAGCAAAGCCAGCCAGTTGATCACCAAGGAAACAGATTAGCTGAGCGATTGATTCTGTCTGGCTGAAACTGAAACTGCTTTCGGGCTGGAAAGAGAGCCATGCGTTCATCAGTAATCAGGTAAGTGCCTTAGAATCTCTACTCTTACTGGTAGAAAACATGTTTTCTACAAGTAAGAGTACAAGTAAGGTTCTGCTGTTTTTTACTTTTAAAGGCCTGTTTCGGCTGAAGCAAAACCGGCTTTTAAAAGTAAAAAAAAAACCCTCTGCAGATGGTGCGGCTCAGCAGAGGCGAGGCGCGGGGCCAGGGATTTTTGCTACCGGTCCTCCGAACCAGCAGCCGCCATCGCTACCGGATCACACGATCCCGTCCGATCCGGGAGCATTTTACCCCTGATCTTTTTCCAAAACCATTCTAACAAATATACAAATATTAATGGGCAAAATGGGTGGCAAATAATAAAGGGAGGGAGGACCAGGTTGCGCCTATGAGAGGATTTAAATCCATCATCAGTCTCAAGTCCCTTCAGACCCACAATAGATTTAAATCCACCCCACATTAAATTCCATTGACTCCAGAGGTGGGTTTCAGCAGGTTCTGACCAGTTCTGGAGAACCGGGAGCGGAAATTTTGAGTAGTTTGGAGAACTGGTAGTAAAAATTCTGACTGACCCCGCCCCCATCTAGTCTCTGCCTCCCGAGTCCCAGTTGATTGGGAAGAAATGGGGATTTTGCAGTAACCTTCCTTTGGAGTGCGGAGGGAATGGAGATTTTACAGTATCCTTCGCCTGCCACGCCCACCAAACCATGCCCACCAAGCCATGCCACGCCCACCAAGCCACAACCACAGAACTGGTAGTAAAAATTTTTGAAACCCACCACTGACTGACTCATTAAATTCCATTAGATGTGTATGAGTTTCCCTCCATCGTTTTTTAAACTGAACAAAATTATTTGACCAGTGCAAATGTGCCCACATCCATATTTCTCTTTTTCCCTCTTCCTTTGCATAAGGGTCTTGTTCTTATTTATACTTAAGCAACAGCAACTTTGCTCCAAATATATCCTGAGAGCTCAGGGATAGATCCAGGCTTGGGTTCAGTAGGGCCTAGCTGCATTTAATCTTGTTATCCAGACTCCTATTTCTGCTGAATCATATTGTCATGCTGATTACATAACAAAAAGAGAATTTTGTTGAGGATTCAACAAAAAGAAGATGCATTGGGAATGTAAAAGGAAGAACACGGAAGGATGCAATTGTGTGTGTGTTTGTGTATGTGTATAAATTACAGGAAAAGATCATCTCACCAAAATAGGAGTGCTGAACTTTGGCTCCTACCTAGGCATCATCATCATTTTCATTGCATATTAGAATGAAATCATTTGAAGCAGTACCTTCTATAGTTTAAATCTTACATTGCTTCTTCCACTTTTTCCACAGTTTAATAGACCCCATTGCTTAGCACTTCTGAGCTTGGTTGTTTTCTGACAAATGTTTAGTCACGAGACATAGTCGCCAGACTCGGTAACATCTCCACTACTTGTTCTCATAAAAATTATATTGTGATTCCCTGAATTTACAGATAATTTTATTTAGAAGTCACAGAATGAGGCATCAGAAAGAAATAAGAATACACAAGGTTTGGTATATACCAAGAATTAATTGTTTCCTATCATGTTTAAAGAGGACTAGCCATCCACTAGTTTAACATGGCTATATTATAATTCATTCTCTATTCCTAGTGGAGATGCCAATTTTAAGTGATGTGTGCATGGCTTACTCATATTACACATGCATTTGGGATAATAGTTAACCTATGAAGATGTTAAAAAAAATGGGTCACATCCAGTTTTCTCTGAACCCCTTTCCACCCCAATCAGAAAGTATCAAGATTACTTGCAGAATTTCAGTGAATAACAGCTGTGCAATTTTCAATAGAATTTTAGCCAGAAATTAAGATAAAGCAAAACGTGTTTTAAAAAACCAAAATTAACCCCAGCCTTTTTCACAGCTATTACCTTTCTGTTCTAATGCCCAAGTAGTACTTGGCTTTCAGATATTTTTTTTAAAAATGAACTGACCTTGATCACAAAAAGGCTACTTGTCATTGATGTAGAAGATACAAAAGACAGATGTTATATTTTATGATACTGTGCAGATGGAAAACAAAGATGTTTTTCTCTTTTATAATACAGATAACATAATTTTTAAAAGAAAGAGATGGCTTGCAGGTACACAAAGAAGAACAAAAGATTGAAGAAATTTTGATTTTGATTATTATTTTTTTGCATTTCCATATTGATTGTAATACTGCAGGGAACATCAGACAGAACACCATAATAAGTACATGGGAACAAAGTGATAACTTATACAAAGCAGCAATCAGCTGCAGCGTATTTAGATGAAAATGAAACATTTCACATAAGTTGAAAATCCTTTGATTAAAAGCTTTATATCAACAGTAAGTAGAATGAACTTCATATTAGAGTCTGCAGCTTGTGAAACTAAAGTAGCCTTTTTTTTCAGTCCTCTGAATTAATCAAAATGTTTTAGTGTTTTTTAAAACTTTATTTTATTGATAATGAACCTAACACATCTTTGATCTTTGCTTTGATCAAGGGCCTAATTTGGAATTAATCAATGGCAGAATAAAGGGAAGAAAACACAGATGGTAATTTTAAGAGTAATAAAAGTGAATATCTTATTAGCAGAGAAGACATAGGTCCAAATGGCAGAGAATGAACCTTCCACAAAAAATATGAAAAGGAAAAGGGATAAATTGGTTACTTTTGGCCTTGGGCTGACATAGTCATGTATGTGTTAGGTTCGGGAAGTAACGAGGCTGGAGACCAGGGTAGTGACAACAGCTCTTTAATATAGGGTGAACCCAGCAACAGGCCGGGGCAAAAACCTCTCCTTTTATACAGTTCTGCTGGAGGCTTCGTCCAATCAGCAACGTGCTGATTTCCCGCTCAAATATTTAAAGGCACAACTGTTAATACATAACACTCCTCCCCTCCCAGAAAACACTTGGTCTTATTTACATATTTATTCACATGTTATTTTTCGACGTAGTCACGCAAATAACCTGGGCGTCTCCTAGTTCTTTCTGACCTGCGCGGTTCAGTTCTGGGTGGTGTTTTGAGCTGGTCGGAGGGCTGTTTCTCCTCCCAGCTCTTTCTCTAGGCCATCGGGCTCTGGATTATTGGCCGACTCTTTTTCTTGGCCATCCGGCCTTGGATTAATTTTGGAATTTTCCTTGCTGTTTCCCTCGGGGACCTGATGGCGTCGCTGGAACTCTGGGACCTCAGCTAAGTCTTGTGCCTCCCGGGTCATTGTCAGCTGTGGATTCAAAGTGGTATTGGTCATTACCTGTCTCTGTTGGTTTGGTTTGGTCAGTTATTCGTTTCCTTAACTGATCTATGTGGCGCCGCCACATTCGGTTGTCTGGTAGCTCTACCACGTCGATTTTGGCCCTGTTACTTTTGTTACTTGTCCGGCGACCCAACTCGGGCCGTCCCCATAGTTTCGGCCCACACCCGGTCGCCTATGCTCATTTCCTTGTTTTTCTAGCTCCCCTTGTAACCCTCGGGTGTGTAATGGGGTTCAAACGGTCAAGTGGGCACGGAGTTTTCGTCCCATTAGCAATTCAGCTGGACTTTTCCGTGGCTGTGCTTGGGGTTCTGTGCTGGACGGCTAGGAAAAGTCTATTTTGTTTGCCAGTCACCTGGCTTGAGCCTGGACAATGCCTCCTTAGCGCCCGGACGGAACGCTCTGCAAGGCCATTCGACGCAGGGTGGAAAGGTGCAGAGAGGGCATGTCGGATGCCTTCCTCTGCCAGGTACTCTTCAAACTGGGCTGCCGTGAATTGGGGCCCATTGTCGGACACCAGAGTGTCCGGCAACCCGTGAGTTGCGAATAGGTGGCGCTGGGTTGCGGTTACTGCTTCGGGTGTGGTGGACTTCATAAGTATGATCTCTAACCATTTGGAAAATCGTCCACCACCACTAGGAACGTTTGGCGTGAAAGGGCCAGCAAAGTCAATGTGGATTCTTGACCAAGGCCCTTGGGGCTTTTCCCATTCTCTGACTGGGGCTGTTGGGGTAGCGGTCTGGACTCTTGGCAAGCTTGGCATTTCCCTACCCTCTCAGCAATCTCTGCGTCCATGAGTGGCCACCATACATAGCTTCTAGCTAACCCCTTCATCCTTACGATGCCTGGGTGACCCTCGTGGAGGAGGTCCAATACCTTGCCCCTTAACTTAACAGGAATTATTACACGATCACCCCACAACAGGCACCCCCCTTGAGCCGAGAGCTCATCACGTTTCTTAACAAATTCTTTGAACCGTTCGCCCGGCGCAGCGGGCCACCCTCTCTGTACCCAACCGAGTACAGTCCTTAACACAATGTCCCGGTATGATGCCCGAGCCACTTCCTTTGATGTGACTGGGCCAGAGTCCAACGAGTCAATAAGGAGGATGGGTGTCCCCGGAGTGGGGTCTTCGGTCGGCCCTGGCAGTGGGCATCGGCTCAATGCGTCTGCATGCCCCACTTCTTTCCCCGGTCGATGCTGCAGCTTGTATGAGTAAGCGGCCAAAAATATAGTCCATCGAGTCAAACGTGGCGAAAGTGCCACAGGCGTTGGCCGGTCGCCGGCCAGTAATCCCAGTAACGGTCTGTGGTCAGTCACGATTTCAAAATTCCGCCCAAAGACATACTCATGGAATTTTTTGACCCCTGATACAATGGCTAATGCTTCTTTGTCTAATTGGCTGTAGTTCCTCTCTGGGGAGGACATCGTTCTAGAGTAGAACGCTATAGGGGCTTCTGTGCCGTTTGAAGTCTATGGCTGAGTACAGCCCCACCCCATAAGGGGACGATCGCAAACCAGCACTAGGGGTAGTGAGTCGTGATATTGGATGAGCAGGCTATCACTTGAGAGCAGGTTCTTTACTGCTTCAAAAGCCCTATTTTCTGACTTTCCCCAAGACCAAACAGTATTTTTCCCTAAGAGCCTATGCAGCGGTTCCGCAACGGTTGCTTTGTTCTTCAAAAAGACCGCGTAAAATTAACCAATCCCAGGAATGCCTGCAGCTCTGCTTTGTTTTTGGGCGCTGGAGCCTTCCTAATTGCCTTAACTTTGCTCTCAGTAGGGTGAATTCCTTTCTTGTCTATCCGGTAGCCCAAGAAATCGACCGATTCGACCCCTATCTGACATTTATTTGTCTTGACTTTTAATCCGGCTGTCCGGAAAATGCTCAAGACCTTTCTTAACCGCTCCCCCAATTCCTCCATGTTTTCCCCTGAAATTAGGACATCATCGAAGTAGGGAACTACCCCTGGGAGCCCTTGCAGTAGTCGTTCCATCAGGTTTTGGAACAGCCCTGGTGCCACACTAACCCCAAATTGCAATCGGGTGCACTTGAATGCCCCCCTGTGTGTCACAATCGTTTGGGCTTCGGCTGTGCGGGCGTCTACTGGCAGTTGTTGGTAGGCTTGGGCCAAGTCTAACTTTGCAAAGACTTGCCCTTGCCCCAAGGAGTGCAATAAATGTTGCACTACGGGAACCGGGTACGCGCTTTTCTGTAAGGCTTTGTTAAGCGCCGCCTTGTAGTCAGCGCAAATTCTAATTGACCCGTCCGATTTGATGGGGGTGACGATTGGCGTCTCCCACTTTGCGTGATCGACTGGCACCAAAACCCCCTGATTTATGAGCTTGTCCAGCTCCTTATCAATTTTTGGTTTTAGGGCAAAAGGGACTCTCCTCGCCTTAAGCCTAATAGGGGCTACCTGGGGGTCTAAGTTGAAGGAAATAGGGGTCCCCTTGTACTTGCCCAGGCAGTCCTTGAAGACATCTTCGAACTCGTTAAAGAGAATGTCTTTCAAATTGCAGTCACTTCTGTAGATGCCAGTCACTCCCATGCCCAGGGCACGAAACCAGTCTAGTCCCAACAGACTGGGCAGAGTTCCTTCGACGATCGTGATGGGCAGGGTCTTTTTGTGAGGGCCGTACTCGACTCGGACGGAGGTGGTCCCTCGAACAGGGATGCGATTCCCCTGGTAGTCGTGCACTCGTAGCCGCTGTGCTTGCAGATGGCGCTTCGCGACGGACGGCAGCGACTTCGCCAGGGTGTCCCAGGACATGATGGTGATCGCTGATCCCGTGTCCACTTCAAGCCTGCACCGTACTCCCTCGATCTTGGGCTTTGTGAAAATCTTCTTTTCCACTTTGGTTGAGGCGCGCCTATAATGACAGTCGTTTGGTTAGGGTTCGCGCGTTTCTTGTTTGAACCAATCGCGGGCCGCCTTTCCGGTTCCGCGTTTTGATTGGCCGATTTGAATTTTCGGCGGGAAGGTTGGGCCGCTCTGCAAACCTGAGCTAAGTGCCCTTTCTTCCCACACCGCCGGCATGTTGCGTCTTTAAACCTGCAGCGTTGGCGCTGATGCTGCCCTCCGCAGCTTCCGCACTCGTCACGGTCCTCAGTGTCGCGGTTCGGTCCGCAGACCCTTCCTCATCCTCGCCCTCACCTTCGGATTCGGACTGAATCTCCTCCTGGTGTACTGGCGTTGGCTTTGCGCTCGTCTTGGATTGAAGAGGCTTTTGCAGAGTCTCTGCTGCTTTAGTAGACATTTCGTGTGCTCTGGCCTCGTCCAGGGCGGTGGCTAGTGTCAGGTTGCTCCTGGCTAGCAGTCGCCGCCGTAGGCGGATGTCCTTGACCCCTCGGATGAGTTGCTCGAGTAGCACTTCGTCTAAGTCTCGGTATCCGCAGTCCTTGGACGCTCTTCTTAAAGCGGCCATGTAGTCACCGATGGACTCGCCCTCCATCTGTCTACGTTCTCCGAATTCAAACCGCTGCACGTATTTGGACGGCGTCGGTGCGAAATGGTTCTTCAGCAAAGTCTGCAGAGTCGGCCACGATACCGATTGTATCGGCGTTGGCTCTGCCAGGGCTTCCGCAATCTCGATTACCTCCGGCCCGCAATGGCTTAGGAAGTAAGCCCGCTTGCGGTTATCAGGGATCCCCTGTAATTCGTTGGCTTCTAGAAAGCTTTCGAAACGGGTCATATATGTTCCCCATTTCTCCTTGCCCGGGTTGTACGGTGCGGGTGGCGTGTTTGCCATTTCCGCGTTTCTGCCCTGAGTTTGCTGGGTTCGGGACTAGCGTGCTTCAGCTCGGTTCTGGTTCTCCTTAGCCTCGAGATCCCACCTTCGTCGCCAATGTTAGGTTCGGGAAGTAACGAGGCTGGAGACCAGGGTAGTGACAACAGCTCTTTAATATAGGGTGAACCCAGCAACAGGCCGGGGCAAAAACCTCTCCTTTTATACAGTTCTGCTGGAGGCTTCGTCCAATCAGCAACGTGCTGATTTCCCGCTCAAATATTTAAAGGCACAACTGTTAATACATAACAGTATGTATATGGTAATGTATGTATGATTTGATTCACAATGGCAGATTGGTTTCATCGAAGTTATTAGCCTCAACATGCTATCAGTGTTTCTTCGGATGGGAGATCACCAGGGAATACTATGATGGTAGGTTAGACTAGAAGTCAGATTACATCTGAAAGAAGACCATGGCAAATATTTCCATATTGTTGCCAAGAAACAATATGACTGTGTCCGCAGAACCAACAGGAACTGAGTTCAATTCAAGGGAGGATTTTACCATTATCCTTTAACACGCTATAGTATTGGTTCTCAACCTATAGTCCATAGACCCATGTGGGACTGCAATATCATCACAGAGGGTCCGCGAAGCTTTGAGGAAATGTTATGATTTAAATCATGAGTTAAGTCTTGGGGGGTCCTAGGCCATGGTCCATGGCCACAAAGGGTATTTAAAAGGGGACTGTGGTGAAGAAAATATTAACAATCAATGTGTTATAGGCAGTGGTGAAATCCAGCCGGATCTATCTGGCTCACGCAAATCAGTAACGCTGGTGGCGGGAGGCTCCGCCCATCTACCGGGACATCATTACATCCCATTTTTGACCTTCTGCGCATGGAGCAGAAGAGGCGTGCAACTCCCTTTCCCGAACCGGTCGTGAAGGTAAATGGATTTTACAGCTGGTTATAGGGTTGAGACCAGCAAAGGAATGGTTTCCCTCTTCCTTGGCTTAAAGAAGAGAATTCTGGAACAAGGCAATAAACACAGGTAATTAATGCAGACATGAGGAAGAATGCCTTTCTGACAGTTTTACTTTTAATATACTTAGATCACGGGTGTCAAACTTGCGGTCTCACATTGCCATCACATGACATTTCATGACATTTTTCCCCCTCACGGAGCTAGGGTGGGCGTGGCCTGTGCATGATGCATCCAGCCTACGGGCCACCAGTTTGACCTCCTGACCCCTTCCCCTATCTATAAATGATAATGTAAAATAAAGACGCTGGAAGTTAAAACACTGGCTTGGAATTTTTTTAAAAGGTTCTATATTGTTAACCAAGTATTCTTCAATGTACCTCTGTGCAGCAACTTCTCTAAGACAATTTTCAAACGATGAAGTGTTGATGGTGAAATTTCATACTTGTTTACATCTATCACTGGAACTCGCTGACATTTCCCAAGTACTCCATCTGGAGAAGAAAAGGAGAAGATAAATAGAAAAGGAAATAATGTTATTCTATGTTACTTCTAATACATCAAAAAATTTGTATTATCCTTTTTTAATGTTTTCCACTTTCATGAAATGCAAAATAAACTGCAGGGCATTTCTATTATCACCCTTCCATTCCTTTTTATCTATTCTCCCATCCTAGGCAATGCCAAAGCAAAAAAATAAATATTCCTTATGAAAACCAAAATTCAAAGGAAACTGATGTTTGTTCTCAGAAGTAGTAATCTCTCTTTCTTTCTCTCTTTCTCTCTCCCTCCCTCCCTCCTTCCCTCTCCCCCCTCTTAATACACAAAACTCTGGAGTGGTAAATGAATGTTGAATCAATAATAGACAGGCAAAGCTAGCTTAATGTAGTGCTGTCTAATGAATCCAATAAAAGGGAGCTGCTCACACAACAATGAGATATTAATGAAACCTAATTTATTTAGCTCCATTCCATTTGCCTAAAATGACACTCTTCTCATCAAACTCTTTTCATATCACACCTTCTAATTAATTTAGGTTCTAATTAGTCTTTATTTAGAGAATTGTTCATTTCAAGACAAGCTTCCTATGTGGGGCGAAGATAGGCAGTGGAGGGGAGTTCAAACATACAATTACCTTTCTCCATTCTATACAAAAAACTAATTTACAGCCTAGGTGTTTATAACACCTTCTGACCATCTGCAGCCCTAGGCTTTAAAAAAAGGAAAGAGAGATGCACTTAGTGTTGTTCTCTCCTGTATACAGTGATCCAAAAAAAAAACCATTGAAATGCAACAAGTTTAATTAGCATGCTGTTCTTTGTACAGCGTGTTTTAATTTAGTAATTACTGCAGATATTGCATTTATAATCAAAAGGGACAGTTAAATTTGACTAGCAGAACCTAATATTAAGAATTAATTTACAAGTCTCTTTTTCTGTGGGATTTCAACCAACCAACGAAACAATTTTTTAAAAAAATCTGTTTTCACAATGCAAGCAGTACATATCTGTAATTTATAAAATGCAGATATTACTACACTAATACAGTCCTATATTATAGAGTATATGGTTTATATCAGGGTAATTACTTCTGCATTTTAAGACTGGAATAAATTATTAACCTAATATAGTTGGGAGGCAAATTAAAATAAAGAAATAATAAACTTTCACATCATATTTCCAAAGCAAAATGTCAGCAAAATTAGCCCCAGTTTATCTGTTTTATCAAGGACAAAGGGATTTATCAGAGTAAATCAAAAATCTTGCCATGCCATATATTTCCTAGCTAATCCATTGTGCTGTGCTCGTGTGGGTTCGTATCCCATCCTCATCGCCAGTGCTTCATTCAAGGGCTGAAGGAAGGAATGGAGGCTTGACGGTAAAGCAATAACTCTTTATTAATGACTAACAGGCAAAAGGAACAAACGAACGGCAAGTAAAAGGCAGTATTACCGAGAGTACACAACTTTCTCTCACAGCTGCTATTTATATAGCAGCAGTCAACTATTGGCCAATGACGGCCGCCCATTTTCCCGCCGCTTAAAGGGAAACGTCACAGCCAATAGACAACAATTCTCTGTTGCCAAAAAGAGGCGTGGCTGCATACACTGCGCTAGTAAAGAGCTTTTCATTCCTTACAAGAACAAAATGACTCTATTCTTTAATGTTTCATACTACAGCATTAATTGTATATCAGTGATAACAAAGAATATCCACCAAACTGCAATAATATGATTCAAATATGCCCCCTGTATGGATCCAAACACTTCTTTTATATTCAGTATTGATCAGTCAGGTAGCAATTCTGAATCAGGCAAGATATAATTATCTGGATATTTAAAACCTAAAACATACTGTACAGAATTTGAATCATATTACAGAGTAGTTTTTCTCAACCTTAACACCTTAAAGATGTGTGGACTTCAACTATCACAATTCCCCAGTTGAGAACTTGAAGTCCACAGATCTTCAAGCTGCCAAGGTTGAGAAACACTGTTACAGAAGGTCACTAAAAAGGTGGATGTGAAATATTTAAGTTTTAGCCTTTTATCCTTACAATTTGTTAGACTTGTTAATAAACACATTCTTTAATCAATAGATTCCAGGGCACTCTTCTAGGGTTCAGAACAAACTTGCCATTCAGAATTTGGAAACTGTCTCTGTCAGAAACTCCTCTCTATAGAGAAGACAGTCAGAAGGGGAAGGAGGGATGAATGCCATGTGTGGGTGGTATTCAGCCGGTTCGTACATGTTCAGGTGAACCGGTAGCTCCGATGATCAGTTGGCCCCGGCCATCTTCCCCCCCGATCTATCCTGTCCTTTATTTCCTGCTTTGTAACTCATCAATCGCACAACACAGCTGATTTTTCCCCACACACTGTTCTACTTATCATTGTTGACTTAGAAGGTAAACATCTGAGCTTCTAATGCTCCATTTTTAATGCTGCGCACAAGTGCCTTAGAAGTATGTGCTAACCAAACCGGTTGTTAAACTGTCAGCATTCCAGAACTAGTGTGGGTGTCTCTATGTCTCTGACTCTGCGTCTGTATATGCACTATATTCGTCTCTAGATTATATGGTCTTTAACAAAAATACCCCAAACTATTTTATAAAACATTGCTACCATGTTTCCCTGAAAATAAGACCCTGTCTTATTTTTTTAAAACCCTGAAATAAGCAATTGGCCTTATTGCCATGTGCTCAAAAGCCCGATTGGGCTTATTATCAGGGGATGTCTTATTTTGGGGAAAACAGGGTAAGATTAAGCCTAATTCCACTTAAGATAGTTTCCATGTTGCGTAAGAAAGCATTGTTTAGTTCCTCTTCTCTCCAGAGGTAGAATTTCGACATAGCACTGCCCAGAGTCACTTTGTATAATGAGTTGGGTAACATATAAATTTAATTAATTAATTAATTAATTAATTAAGCATGAATTGATGGATGCATGGATGAATGAATAAATAAATAAATACATAAATAAATAATTAACTAAATAGCCACTCACTAAGAATGCAGCCATATACAACAAGTAAAACAGTCCCTCTTGGGTTCAAACCAGCTCCCTCCCCCTTTGATATATTTGGTTCTGATGTAACTGGTGCCAGGGTATGAGCAAAAAGTTAGGCATTGCTGCTGCTGCTGCTGCTACCACCAACCTTTCATTGTAAACTGAAAATATTGAAAATTAGAAGAGGGGAGATTTGGGAAAGTACAGGATGAGTTTAACATCTAACTAGGATTAGGTACTAGACCCAATGGCCAAACACTGTATTTCTCTAATGGAAGAGAATATTTGTAAACTCAGGCTTGAATTAAGCGGTCCTTGATATTATCTGAGCTTGGTTGGTTTTTTGCAGTTGTTTCACTATCCAACTAGGTAACATTATCAGTGTTAGAGGGAGTGATATTTGCTCTCATTTTACCTACTAGAAGCTTGTCCTATCAGTGCTGATGAAAATGTACTTGGTGATTCCTTCATTGGGCTGTTGTTTACTGTTAGCTTGTTTGTCAGGGTTGACAGTTTCTTGACCGGGGTGTTTGTTCGTTTGTTTGATGAATGTTGGTCTAATATTAAAAACTAACAGAAGTAGGATTTAAAATTTTAGAGGCCCACCACTAAAGAATGGCTTTTCTAACACCACATTCCAGAAATTTGGGAGTTTCTTTCCATTTGGTCAGCATCAGAAAATTCATTTTGCTTTTTGGCTTTTTAGCCATCAGTAGTCTGGCTCCACCAAGTCAAAAGTGTGTGAGGAAGACCATCTCAGGATCAATATTTGCCTGGCTCTGCCCAAGCCCTCTGGGAGGGAAAACAACAAAGGCAGAACACCATTGATTTTGCGGCACTGATGCCATAGGATGCTTCCCTTTCAAGTGCTGAATCTCCATATCGCTCCTCGCCACATACAGCACATCACCTTTGCCCTAACTTGTCTAATAACCCCTACCAGCAAATGCTAAGTTGAGAGGATATTTTCTCTCTTGAATTCTCCATTAAAAGGAAAGCAAGAAACAGACTGCAGCTGCATCTTCTTGATGTTATTGAGATAATCAGGGCAGAATTATTGCTTTCAAGCAAATGTTGCAAAGTCTTCATCCTTCAATTTAGCATCTCCAGAAATGATTTTTTTAAAAAACCTTTCACATCAGACAAAGTTTATGCCATTTATTTCAATGGGGAGGATACTAATGACCTGGAGCTGAAGATTTTCATATGATGTATGAAAAATATATTAAAATTGGTTTGGCTTTTTTCCGACTTTTTTTTTTTTTTTTTAGTATTGCTTGATTTTAAATTCAAATTCAAATCTAGCAACTCTGATTACATTTTATATTTTCTTCGCGAATGATTTGGCTCCACTCTTTAGTATTCTGATTTGGCAATTATGGAGACTCCTCGCTTAATGACCACCTGTTCAATGTTCCTTAAAAATGTTCTGGCCATCACAGCATTCCTACAATCGTATGATTTTTTTTATTTATTTATTTATCACAACAGTATATATAAGCATAAGCATGAAAATAACTATATAATATATAAGCATATATATGATCATAAGTATGTTATAACTATATTAATTGGATATAATGAAAGGAAACAATAGGACAGGAACAGTAGACACGTTTGTGCTCTTATGCATGCCCCTTACAGATCTCTTAGGAATGGGGTGAGGTCAATAGTAGAGAGTTTTTGGTTAAAGCTTTGGGGATTTTGAAAAAGACCACAGAGTCAGGTAGTGTGTTCCAAGCATTAATAACTCTGTTACAGAAGTCATATTTTCTGCAATCAAGATTGAAACGGTTAACATTGAGTTTAAATCTATTGTTTGCTCTTGTATTGTTATGATTGAAGCTGAAGGAGTCTTCAATAGGAAGGACATTGCAATAGATGATTCTATGAGTTGAACACAGGTCCTGTCGAAGGCAGCAGAGTTCTAAGTTTTCTAAATTCAAGATTTCAAGTCTGGTGGCATAAGGTATTTTGTTGTATTCAGAGGAGTGGAGAACTCTTCTTGTAAAATATTTCTGGACACGTTCAATTGTATTAATGTCTGAAATGTGGTATGGGTTCCAGACAGGTGAGCTGTATTCAAGAATTGGTCTAGCAAATGTTTTATAAGCTCTGGTTAGCTGTGTAGTGTTTCCGGAGAAGAAGCTACATAAGATTAGGTTTACAACTCTTAAAGCCTTTTTTGTGATGTAGTTGCAGTGGGCTTTGGCACTTAGATCATTGAATATGAAAACTCCAAGGTCTTTAACAGGGTGGGGGTCATCTGTAAGGTAATGTCCATCGAGTTTGTATTTAGTGTTTAGATTCTTTTTTCCAATGTGTAAGACAGAGCATTTGCTGGTTGAGATTTGGAGTTGCCAAGTTTTTGACCATTCTGACACAAAGTCAAGGTCTTTTTGAAGGGTAGCTGTATTGTTGGTAGTGTTAAATATTTTGACATCATCAGTGAAGAGAACACAATTACTTTTAATATGGTCACAGAGATCATTAATGTATAATATAAAAAGTGTTGGTCCAAGAACACTGCCTTGGGGAACGCCGCTATTGACAGGAACAGGATTTGATAGGGCACTGCCTATTTTGACTACTTGTTGTCTGTTTGACAGGAACGCTGTTATCCAGTTGTGGAGAGGTCTGGAGATGCCATAGGATTTTAGTTTTTAGGAGAAGTTTGTTGTGTACCACTGAGTCAAAAGCTTTACAGAAGTCTATGTAAATTGCATCTATTGTTTTGCCTTGATCAAGATTTGTAGTCCATATGTTTTTGCAGTGAAGAAGTTGTAAGTTACATGATAATTTTTTTTTCTGAAACCAAATTGTTTATTAGAGAGTAGATTGTTTGTTTCTAGGCGGAGGATAATGGATTGGTTGATGACAGATTCCATAACTTTACAGGTGACACAGCATAGAGAGATTGGTCTGTAATTTTCAACTAAGCTGGGGTCTCCTTTTTTGAAGACTGGGATGACCATGGCTAGTGACCAAAGTTTGGGATGAGAACTGGTTGTGAAGGCTTTTCCAAAGATTATGCTTAGGGGTTCTGCTATATTAGTGGAAAGCCTTTTTAAGAAGTATGCACGTAGTCCATCAGGTCCTATAGATAGGGATGGTTTCAGTTTGTGAAAAGCTTTTTCAACATTTTCTTCAGTGAAATCTATATGTGTTAGGTTGTTGTTGGTGCGGTTGGGGAATGTCGGGTATGAGCCATTACTGTTAACAAAGACTGAGCCGAAGAATGTGGTAAAGAGGTTTGCTTTAACTGTTTCATCATTATTTTCTTTGCCGTTTGATTCTTTTAATGGTGGGATGGATCTCGAGTCATTAAGTTTGTTGTTCACAAATTTATAAAAAGCACGATTGGAATTTGTGCGTAGAAGGTTTTCTTCTTGCTTGGTGTGGTAATTGGTGCATTCAATTTTTATTTGGTACATGATCACCATGTACCATTTCACTGGCAGTTGCCAACAGGAAGATTCAATGGGAAAGCCAACAGGAAGACACAAATTGCAGTTATGTGATCTTGTACTTAATAGCAATGGCACTTAGACTTATATACTGCTCCATAGTGCTTTACAGCACTCTCTGAGCAGTTTACAGCGTTAGCATAGTGCCCACAACAATCTGGGTCCTTATTCTGCTGACCTCGGAAAGATGGAAGGCTGAACCTCAATTCCCATCAGGATTGAACTCCAGGTTGTGGGTAGAATTAGCATGCAATACTGCATTCTAACCAGTGCACACCAGGGTTTAACAATGTCTCATGATTCATTTAATGATTGTCAGAATTGCAGTCATTTGTCAGTGCAGTCATATGACTGTCTTTTTCTTTGTTTGTTTGTTTTATCACTACATCATTGAGCTATATGCATTGGTATTTATAAGAATTATTGTTTATTTTCCTTTAAAATTTGTTTTATTGTTCTTCCCCCAAGAACTGTTGTAAAAGGTAAAGGTAAAGGTTCCCCTCACACATACGTGCTAGTCGTTCCCGATTCTAGGGGGCGGTGCTCATCTCTGTTTCAAAGCCAAAGAACCAGCACTGTCTGAAGACGTCTCCATGGTCATGTGGCTGGCATGACTCTACGCCAAAGGCGCACAGAACGCTGTTACCTTCCCACCAAGGTGGTCCCTATTTTTTCTATTTGCATTTTTACGTGCTTTCAAAACTGCTAGGTTGGCAGAAGCTGGGACAAGTAACGGGAGCTCATCCCATTACACGGCAGCGCTAGGGATTCAAACCGCTGAGCTGCCGACCTTTTGATCGACAAGCTCAAAGTCCTAGCCTCTGAGCCACTGCATCCCTTAATTTATTGTTAAATAAATTATTTATTTATTTAGTGTTGCTTAATTTATAAATAAGGGATAACCCAATAAGGCAGAGATTTTTCAAACTTGGCAACTTTAAGATGTGGGGACTTCTTCAATAAAGCTAGCTGGGGAATTTAGGAAATTGAGCCACACATTTCAAAGTTACCAAGTTTAAAAAAATACTGCCATACGTATTACTGACTGCATTTTGCAGCCTAATAATCCCACGTGATAAGAAAACAGTTCTACTAAAAGTGCATGATTCCTGGTTTGAAGTGAGATTGACACTCTCACCTAAACACTTCTTAAAGGAGCTGTTCTCTCCCCTATAAAGCAAGATCAGTCTATATTTCAGCACACAGAATCATCTTTATTCCAAGGCTTTTGGGCTTCAAGAGGCTCACATTAATGGTCTTAGAATTTTAAAAACCTTGAATACCTTCTAATACATGGTTTGTCTGTAAAAGTGCCCGTTTACCCAAGTTCACCGATCATGACTCCTTTGCATTATGTGCAAACCAAGTCCTGATAATTAAAAAAACAGGATTAATATAATTCAGAAACCCAGTCATACAATGCAATCCTGTTCAATTACAGGTTTAATTAGAATGCACCGCAGAAGGGGGGATTTCTTTGCCTTGTTTTTTGCAAATAGCTGTAAACGAACCTTCAGAGTTGCTCATTGAATATTTAACCAGAGGCCAACTTCTATATAAAATTACCTTTCAATTAATCTTTTACCAAAATGTTTTATCATTTCTCATTTCTTAATTATGGGCTGGGTTAGTATAACATTCTAAAATGTGCCAGGCTAGTTTATTATTTAGGATGCCAGGCAAGCTCAGACCCTTGTGCTAATTCAAGAAATACAGTAATACATGCTTCAATTAATCATGGGATGGAGTGTTTGAGCCACCACAGTCATTGTTTGAATAACAAAAGGTGAGAAATTCTGTACTATACTTAAAGCCATCAGTTTAGAATTAGCATGCCTAAGCCGCAAAACAACAATAATACCAATAGATGGCAGTAAAGCTTGGAAATTATCTAGAATTCTTTTTACTGCCATCTGTTGGTCTGGATCTTTGTGGTCTGGTAGCTGTACTCCACATATTACAACACAGGTAGGCAGTGGTCATTAAGAAAATCATTGCAGTCATTAAGAGAATCCACAGTTATTAAGCAAATGCCATGGTTGTTAACCAATAATTCACTATGCACGTAGTTTTAAAAATGGAAGTGAGTGTCAATTTTCAGCAAAAGCATCATAAAATGTGGCCACGTGATTGCAGGATGCTGCAAATGGCTTTAAATGCAGCCATTCTACCCGAAGTTCACCCGAAGTTCACCTGAAGTTCAGTCACATGATCACAGAGAGGGCTTCACTATCAGAACTTCAAACTCAGGCCATAAGCCGTAGTTTCAAACAGTTGCTAAGCGACCAGTTGCAAGTCGAGTACTACCTGTATTGTATGTAGTAATGGAAGAATGAGGCTTCTGGGTATACAATACCATGACCACCATTTCGTCTCAATCTGGAAACAAGTAATTTGGAATTAGAGAAGAAAAGCTACTAGTTGCTAGCAAATGCCTTCGAGCCAGTACTATCCTATGTGCATTTCAAATTCAATGCTTCAGTGTTTAACAAAAATGATTATTCTCCAAAATTATTCCTCATACTGCCATTGCTTTCTGTTGTAGTTTCAATTAACAATGTTACAAATCTGTATTTTTAAATTTTATTTAACCATGTTTACCCAACCCAAAAAAGATTCTAATCAGCAAATAATTTGTTGGCAAATGTTGTATTTTGCTTAACTGCTATGTGCTTCTGGTCCTAGAAATATCTCATGAATCCGCCTTCAGACTTCTGGTGAATGATATATTCTGTGCTATGCTTACAGGAAAAAAAACAAGATTTTTTTTTTCACATTTGGGATGATTCATCCATGAATTGCTATTCAGATCCACTGAATCTCACAATTTTGCTTCAATGAAGTGTTAAAGAGATGGTGCGGCTTTTGTATTAATGTTGAATTCTGATAAAAGGGAAAACTGATTTCCTCTACTTCAGGTTTAACATTTTCTTACCTAGGTTATATTTTTATGGCACAAAACCATTAAACAGTTATAAACCATGATAAAGCAACATTATTTGGATATTTTAGTAGTGCAATAAAGCACATGGTTTTTAATGGAAATATTACTGAGGTGATTGATTAAAAATACAGCTATTTTTATTATTTTTCATGTATATATTCATTTTTACTGCATTCCAATGTCTATTGTAAAATAACTTTATTGAACTGGCACCCACAATGTTATCCTTAAGCTACTTGAGTCTGAGATATTGTCTTAATAAACATGTTGAATGAAAGTATTACTGATTATTATATATCCCCTCCTAAACACTTATTCTGACAGATATCAGAGCTTTGATATGACTGAGCAGCAACCACAAATCTGCTATGAAATGAAATGGGTTTTGGCTTGTAGTAGCAGAAGGGTACCAACTGGAATATTATCTTATGAAAATGAGCAGCCTTCCTGAAAAAAAAAACATAGCAATATATTTTATTTTGGAACGAGAAGAAAATAATTTAAGCTTCGTAATTTGAATGGAAGCAGAGATGGTTAAGGCAGTGCCTTAAAGTCTGCCCAGACAACCTGGCATCCTCTTTCCAGATAGATTCATAATGGGAGTTACTGGTTCACATTTGAGGATAGAAAGACAGGCATCAGCCGAGCAGCAAAATGGAGGCAGGTTATCTATGGCAGCTAATCTCTTCAATCAACAGCTCCCAGCCCTGCTCAACAACCGTTGCCAAGTAACAGGCCAGGGTACCCTTATCAGCTTCCTAATGTTTCATTGACTATTCAGACAAGAATAGAAAGCGGTGACATGGAAGCTTATAAGCAGCACAAAATAAAATTGGCACATGATGGGCAGGAGAGGAAGAAAAATCTTTTAGCCTTCTCTTTATCTGGATTGTCAATGGATATTGCTTTTTTTTTTTTTAAAGGGTGCGTTTTTCTTCTCCTCTCATTCTAAGCCACAAAGACAAACAGTCTGTGCTGGGTGAGGAGAAGGACATATATTTGCATAAATAAGATTCTTCTAGTTCTCCTTGGTGAACTGTTTATTCACATCCAGCAATTCCTTTTATTGAAGCTGTTTCTCAGGTTCCTATTTAGGGCCCATCAGAGTGTTTGTATCCATTGTTTCCAAAAAGAATAAATGGCAAATCAACAATGTTCTGTTATCTGTAGCATTGATTCTATCACAGAACAGTACACATTCTCCATCTTGAGTTGTCACTCGATATTTTTTTCTTTTTCTGTTCTCACTAAGACCAGGGCTTTTTAAAAAAAATATATATTCTAGGATACTTTTAATGAATCTTGAACATATTGCTTAAAATACATTAGGTTTAATGATGGAAGAGTAGAAACTCAGTGGTCATTATTCTCTCTTCAGAGAAATAAATTTTTTTGCTATGCGTTTTTTTGAAGCTACAAAACCTCACCTTGCGCTACAGAAATTCCTCCAGTTACAAACGTTCACTTAGAGAAAGTTCAAAGTTATGACATCCCCACCAAAAGTACTTATAACTGGGTCCCAACGTTATGTATGTTGCAGCACCATAGCGGTTGTTTGTCCTTGCAAACAACCACAGAAGCGCTGCAACATGCTCCTTTAGCGCCACGCCTGAGAACTCCGTGCTGCCCACGCTTCTCTCCTCTGTGGCCTTGGGTGCCAGAGGCCTTGTCCAGCCAGGCGGAGAAGCAGCGGGTCAGCCGCTCCCCTTCCCCACTGAGCCCAAGCCTCTCTCACAAGAAGACACAGCTCTGCCCCACCACTTGCTGAAACAGTGCCTCAGAGCCAGAGGTGGATTTCAGCAGGTTCTGACCAGTTCTGGAGAACCGGTAGCGGAAATTTTGAGTAGTTCAGAAAACCGGTAGTGGAAATTGTGACTGGCCCTGCCCCCATCTAGTTTCTGGAGATTCAGAAGGAAATGTAGATTTAACAGTATCCTTCCCCTGCCACACCCACCAAGCCATGCCACGCCCGCTACACCACACCCACAGAACCAGTAGTAAAAAAATTTGAAGCCCAACACTGCTCAGAGCTGGAGAATTTGGTGCACCACCACCTTGCACCCTTTGTTTGCCAGATGAGGCTCATCTCAGTCTAATCTCACCACTCCAGTTTTGGAGCGCCTGAAGCAAGCAAAGAAACTGCGGCAGAAAGGCTGTAGATGAGACAGCTTACTGGATTATTATTATTATTATTATTATTAATCACATTTATATACCGCCCTATCTCCCGAGGGACTCAGGGCGGTTCACAGGCAAGTAAAAGACATATAAATACAGACTAAAACCACAGTTAAGAAACTTATTCTACAAAGCCGAATTAAAAAGCAATATAATAATAAAAAACCATATAAAACCAATATAAATTTAAAAACTAATCCAGTCCTGCGCAGATGAATAAGTGTGTTTTGAGCTCGCGACGGAAGGTTCGGAGGTCCGGAAGTTGACGGAGTCCTGGGGGAAGTTCGTTCCAGAGGGTGGGAGCCCCCACAGAGAAGGCCCTTCCCCTGGGTGTCGCCAGACGGCACTGCCTAGCTGACGGCACCCTGAGGAGTCCCTCTCTGTGAGAGCGCACGGGTTGGTGAGAGGTATTAGGTAGCAGTAGGCGGTCCCGTAAGTAGCCCGGCCCTATGCCATGGAGCGCTTTAAAGATGGTCACCAAAACCTTGAAGCGCACCCGGAAGGCCACAGGTAGCCAGTGCAGTCTGCGCAGGATACGTGTCACACGGGAGCCACGAGTCAAACACAACACTGATGCGGCCCTCAATGATAATGGAGCTGAGCTTTGAAAGGTGACTCTCCACAGGCCTTGTGCCTGTGAAGACCCAGCAGGCAGGATAGTGGGGAAATGTGAGATATCTCAGTGGGTCAAGAGGCCTTGGGGTGGTCAGAAGCACTCAGCCCCCCATGGTATTCCCCACACTGAGATGCCACATGTGCACTTAAATGACCTGCACATTAGATTAATGAATGCATTGGGTAAAGCAGGGAGGGATCATGTGCATTTAACATGATCAGATTAATGAATACTCAGGGTACAAATGTAATTGACAGACTCTATTACATTCGATTACCTGTACTTGTTATATAACAGTCTTCAATTTATGGTCTGGTAACTTAAAGACTATCTGAAGTTACAACAGACCCTCCCAAAAGCTACTTACAACCCATTTTCAAAATTATGACAGTGGCCCCCTCTGTGGTCCTATCATCACATTTGGGCGCTTGGTAACTGACTCATCTTTACAGCCGTTTTACAGCCGTTTGCAGCGTCCTGCAAATGTGACCAGTTTGTGACTTTTTTTACCAGTTTCTGGGGTTTACTTCGAGTTTCTGGCAACAAAAAAAAAATGGGGAAATTTTATTCACTTAACTGCAGCTTTGCTTATCAACCATATTGACCAAATGTGTCAAAAAATATGAGATGCAGTCATGTGATGCCTCATATTATGACTGCAATGACTTACAACTTTAATTCCAAGCTCAATTACAATTGAAAGTCAAGGTCTATTTATCATCTATCTATCTTTCTATCTACCTATCTATCTATCTATCTATCTATCTATCTATCTATCTATACATACATACATACATACATACATGCAGGCATACATACATACATACTCGTGTGTGTGTGCATGCGCATGCACATGTCTATATATCAGTGTGCCAGCAAGGAAATTCTGGGAGTTGAATTCCACTCAACTGAAAGTTGATAACGTTGAAAAACATATCTTAAAAGTTCCCACAGTTGAGAAACATTGAGCTAAACCAGGAGTGTCAAACTCAAGGCCCAGGGGCCAGATCGGGCTGCAGGTACTTAGATCTGGCTCAGGGGGTCACCCTGAAAGCAGTGAAGGATCAGCCGGTGGTGTTTCTGCCAGCAAAAACGGACCCCCAGGCTCCTCAGAGAGCATGGGTCACCACAAGTGCCCCCAACAGGAGTGATGTCGAGATGGCCATGCCCATCCTGGCCACACCCATCCGAAGTCAAACACAACACTGATGCAGCCCTCAATGAACACCCCTTAGCTAAACTATTCTGCACTCTTTCAACTATTACAATTATTTACCTAGAGTTCAAGTTATTTGGAGGGGAACCAATCAAATTGCTGCATTTTGAAGAAAATTCATTTGGGATATTTTCTTTTATATACAACAAGGCTCCCATTAGCCAGACATCTATTATCTGCCACAATTATCTCAATTCCCTTTATATTCACATGTAACCCTACATCAACATAAGCCCGCATAAGCAGCATTCTTGCTTAATCAAACATCTAATTATCTGAATGTTTTCGTTTTCCTGACCACTTGGAAAAAATAAGATTTAACTGAAGTACAAATCAGCGGCCTGAAAATGAATCTTTACCAAGATCCAACAGTCTGCCCATTATAACCAAGTAAAACAGCTTAATACAAAATAATGTGGGTCTTAGGGTTATCTAACACTATTAAGTCACTTTTTTTTTAAATAAACATACTAAAACACTTTGCGTAAGGGTGGATGAGGAATGTCTACATCTTTCAAATAATTTCTGTTACTCTCCAGGTCTGGTGTTTTAAAAGCTTCAGGATAATTTCTGCAAAACCAACATGGATCATCTTTAATTACTATGTTGCAACTACGGTTATTTAAAACCACCGTCTCAGAATAGTGGATGACAAACATTAATGAGCAGTAATGCACACATGGTATTCTAAATGAAAGGATAATGAAAGCAATTTATTTGAAAATTAAAATATGATTAAGAATGGCAGTCTGAACCAGCGCCCAGATGTGTGGAAAAAAGCAACTAGCATTCAACCAGACTCTCATTAATTTAAGGACCTTGTGAAATTGCTTTCCTTTCTCTGACAGTTTTTAATATACAGTAAGTTAACTAACAGAAAGTATGTGTAGCCCAGACACACTAAATGGAGAGATTTAGAGATAGTCAGAAATGTATATTCTCAATTCTATAGTTCAACTTGTACTCAGCCATTCATAACACAGCATGCTTAGAAAAATATATTACTACACTATATACCCTGTTTCCCCCACAAATAAGATATCTCCTGATAATAAGCCCAATCGGGCTTTTGAGCGCATGGCAATAAGGCCAACTGCTTAATTCAGGGTTCAAAAAAATATAAGACAGGGTCTTATTTTCAGGGAAACATGTTTAATCCATGGGATAAACCAGTAAAAGCCACCATCTTCATATTTTAAATCAACACTACACCATCCCTCTCCTGATTCTGCTTCATTCTGTTTCAGAATCAGCTCTGATTTAGTTCCAGATCAGCAAATACAATGATATCATCTTAACAGTTTGATATCAAAACAAGTATTTTAGTATCTATTTGCATAGAACTGCTGTTGCTAGAAAAAAAAGACGATGTCCCACTATAATAGCCTGCACATTTTAAAATAAATTATTATCATTACCTGAAGTCCACTGATTTTTAAGTAAACCTATAGCAATTACTTCCTTTAATGGGGACATATTTGAACACTGAAAATAGAGACATCAGAAGCTGAAGCCTCAAGGAAGATAATTCCCATTATTCCTTCTTTTCTTTAAAAGGCTAAAAGACATATAATATGACCTGAAACAAAGAGAAATGAAGTAGAGGAAAAATGATGAGAATTTAAGACTATAAAACCAATCACTTAATATTCCCCTGGGAGCAAGTCATTTCAGACACCCACAAAAAAATACCTATAGCCTTGAAAACATTATTCCCAGTGAATTAATTAGTCAGAGAAGGTCAGTTTTAGTTATAGTAGCTATTTAATATGGTCACAGGATGTAACACAAAACTAGAATCTAGTGTCTATAGTGAGAAGAAAAACGACTGAACTTTCAACATTATAAACTCATTGATTATGGCTTTTTATTCCAGATCTGTCTCATATTGACAGTTTGCATTGATGTTAAAAATTAGCATCTAAACCAATGTAAAACAAAGATAAATAAGACGAGACAGAATCTATATATTCAATCTATGCAAAAGATGCTACGTTTCACCAATACTGAACATTAGACATCCTATGCAATATTTATTATGGTTATATACAAACGGGATACAGCCCTACTGTAAAAATAAAGAATGTGATTCTGAGGAATTTTTAAATCACAGAAAATTAGTAGACTGAAAGTCATGACTGAAACATAGTGTTTGAAAACTGTAACTTTATTTATTTATTTATTTATTTATTTATTTATTTATTTATTTATTTATTTATTTATTTATTTATTTTGTCATAACAATATATGTAGGTATCATACAAAAAGATTATATAATATATAAACACATATATGAGTAAATATAAGGAGGTATAAGCATATATGTATATAGGAAGAAGAAAAGAAAAACAATAGGACAGGAATGGTAGGCACGTTTGTGCGCTTATGCACGCCCCTTATGGTCCTCTTAGGAATGGGGTGAGGTCAATAGTAGAGAGTTTTTGGTTAAAGCTTTTAGGATTATGGGAAGAGACCACAGAGTCAGGTAAAGTATTCCAAGCACTGATGATTCTGTTACAGAAGTCATATTTTCTGCAATCTAGATTAAAGCGGTTGACATTAAGTTTAAATCTATTGGTTGCTCTAGTATTATTGCAATTGAAGCTGAAGTAGTCTTTAACAGGAAGGACATTACAATAGATGATTCTGTGAGTTAAACTTAGGTCTTGTCGAAGGTGACGGAGTTCCAAGTTTTCTAAGCCTAGGATTTCAAGTCTGGTGGGGTAAGGTATTTTGTTGTTTTCAGAGGAATGGAGAACTCTTCTTGTAAAATATTTCTGGACACGTTCAATTGTATTGATGTCAGAGATGTGGTGAGGGTTCCAAACAGGCGAGCTGTATTCTAGAATTGGTCTAGCAAATGTTTTATATGCTCTGGTTAGTAGTGTTTTTGGAAAAGAAGCTATGCAAGATTAGGTTTACAACTCTTAGAGGTTTTTTTGCTATGTAGTTGCAGTGGGTTTTGGCACTTAGATCATTTGACATGAAAACTCCAAGGTCTTTAACGGGAATGGGGTCATCTGTAAGGTAATGTCCATCTAGTATGTACTTAGTGTTTGGGTTCTTTTTTCCTATATGTAAGACTGAGCATTTGCTGGTTGAGATTTGGAGTTGCCTAGTTTTAGACCAAGCGGTTAGATGATCAAGATCTTTTTGAATGATAGATGTATTGTCTGTGGTGTTAAATAGTTTGACATCGTCAGCAAAGAGAACACAATTACTTGAGATATGGTCACAAAGATCATTAATGTATAGTATAAAGAGTGTTGGTCCAAGAACGCTGCCTTGAGGAACGCCACTCTTGATAGGAACAGGATTTGATAGAGCATTGCCAATTTTGACCACTTGTTGTCTGTTAGACAGAAAAGCAGATATCCATTTGTGAAGGGGTCCTGAGATGCCATAGGATTTTAGTTTTAGGAGAAGTTTATCGTGTACTACTGAGTCAAAAGCTTTGCAGAAGTCTATGTAGATTACATCTATTGTTTTGCCTTGATCAAGATTTGTAGTCCATATGTTTTTACAGTGGAGAAGTTGTAAGTTACATGATAATTTTTTCCGGAAACCAAATTGTTTATTGGAGAGTAGGTTGTTAATTTCTAAGTGTGAGGTAATGGATTGGTTGATGATTGATTCCATGACTTTGCAGGTGATGCAGCACAAAGAGATCGGTCTGTAATTTCCGACTAAGCTGGGGTCTCCTTTTTTGAAGACAGGGATGACTGTGGCTAGTGACCAAAGTTTGGGAAGGGAACTGGTAGTGAAGGCTTTATCAAAGATAATGCTTAGGGGTTCTGCTATATTAATGGAAAGTTTTTTTAAGAAGTATGCACATAGTCATAGGATGGGGAGAATCAGACTCAAGCTCAATCCCTCCAAGAGGGAGTGGCTGTGGATGCCGGCACCCCGGTACAGTCAGCTGCAGCCACAGCTGACTGTAGGGGTCGAGTTATTGGCCCCAATGGAAAGGGTGCACAACTTGGATGTCCTCTTGGATGGGCGGCTGTCGTTTGACGATCATTTGGTGGCCGTCTCCAAGAGGGCCTTTTACCAAGTATGCTTAGTTCACCAGTTGCGCCCCTTCCTTGACCGGGATGCCTTATGCATGGTCACTCATGCTCTTCTCACTTCCCGTTTGGATTATTGCAATGCTCTCTACATGGGGCTGCCCTTGAAGTGCACCCGGAGGCTGCAGCTAGTCCAGAATGCGGCTGCGCGGGTAGTAACGGGAGCCACTCGTTGCTCCCATGTAACACCACTCCTGCGCAGTCTGCACTGGCTTCCTGTGGTCTTTCGGGTGCACTTTAAGATTTTGGTTACCACCTTTAAAGCGCTCCATGGCTTAGGGCCCGGGTACTTACGGGACCGCCTGCTGTTACCTCATGCCTCCCACCGACCCGTACGTTCACACAGAGAGGGCCTTCTCAGGGTGCCGTCCGCCAAACAATGTCGGCTGATGGCTCCTAGGGGCAGGGCCTTCTCTGTTGGAGCTCCTATGCTCTGGAACGAACTTCCCCCTGGTTTACGTCAAGTGCCTGATCTTCGGACTTTTCGCCGTGAGCTGAAAACGCACCTATTTATTCAAGCGGGACTGGCCTAAAAGTTTTATTAAATTTTAATTGGGGTAATTTATATTTTAAGGTTTGTTAAATTGCTTTTAAATTCCGGCCACCTTGTAATATGTTTTGTTTTAATCTTGTTTTAATGTGTATATTGTGGATTTTTTATATGGCTGTACACCGCCCTGAGTCCTTCGGGAGAAGGGCGGTATAAAAATCGAATAAAATAAAAATAAATAAAATAAATAGTCCATCGGGTCCAATAGATAGCGATGGTTTTAAGTTATGAAGAGCTTTTCCAACGTTATCTTCTGTGAAATCTATATGAGTTAAGTCATCATAATCATTGCTGGTACGTTTGTGGAATGTGGGATGTGTGTTATCGGAGTTAACAAAAACTGAGCCAAAGAAAATGTTGAAGAGAACTTGTTCAAAAGAATTTTAAAAATGAAGCTTTTTATGTAAAGAAATCATATGCCCATGAAGAAAATACTTCCCAAATCTGAAATTTCTGTGGGAAGTATTTTAGTATGATAAAGGGATTAAGAAAAACATGTATTGCCATCATGGGAATATACTACACTCCACCTACCCAGGCAGAAAATATGGATGTTACCTTTCTAATCAATTCACTAAGTTTTAAAGATAGGCAAGCTAAGCACTAAGGGGTGACTCCAACTAACACAACAGATACTGAAAAACTAACTTAGCAAAAGTGGAAGGTTCAATAGAATTCTGATTTATTTTGCTGATAATTCAGTTTTTCAAAATGTGGAAGGCAAAATAAAAGACCAGCTATCCTGGGTCTATTTTTTGACCAACCGAGGCAAATTAATTGACTAAAGAGATTGGCTGCCTTGGGAAATGGAGGCCACATTTTGTTGGATGTCAAGATAAAGAGAGGAAGAACAGCTGAGAGAAGTGTTTAGATTTCAGAAAGGCATATTTCAATGAGTAGGTAGATGGCACAACATGAAATCTTAATCGATAAAGAAGTCAAGAAGAAGAATTGAAGATTCTAAAAATGAGATGTGGAAAGCCTTCAGTGGGCACAAAGCCGTCATGAGAAGAAAAATAGAAAAAGCTTCAAGAGGCCAATATTCATGCACAGTGAGCTCATTGAGAGGCTGAGAAGAAGAAAAAAGATGCATAGAAAATAGAAACAGAAGCTGATAACCAAGAAGGTGTACAAACTGCCAGCTTAAGCCCTAGGATGGAAACTGTCAAAGAATGCAAAATATAACAAAAGACATGTGCGGAAGTAATAACAGAATAACAGAGTTGGAAGGGGGAATAGGGAAAGGAAGGGGGGATGTATTGGATGATTTCTTTATATCTATTAGAAAAAAGCTCTTAACACATTTGAAGGAAAATACCTTTAAATTGTGGCACTGAAGAAAACTGTTAAGATATTTTAAACCACAAGAAGAAGAAATTGTTCAATACTAAATAAAGAGAAATCAGGCTGCTCTTAATACAGTAATGAAGCAAAACTTCATTAGCGTAAAAGCAAGAGTCACTGGAGAAGATCTTAATGGAAAACAAAATTGAAAAAGAAGCCAACAAAGGGGAAGGTGCTAGACATTATCACTGATGAGAGAAATATGATTTTACAAGAACTCAAATAAACAGTTGTTGTTAAAGAACCCTCATGAAATGATGTCCATCTAGTTATGACTTGTTGGACATGACTAAACATCAAAAGGAAACAGGATACACAGTTCAGGACTGACATAGAAGGAATCCTCTCTGCCACCATAAGCTAACTCATGTCTCCAAGAGCGTGATGAATTACATCCCAGGATGTGAAAACAATTGGCAGAAGTATGCTCAGAATTGTAATTTTTTGGAGAATTGTAATTCCCAGAAGAACAGATGAGAATTTGTAAGAGCAGTATTATTGGAAAGGAGCATATTAAGCTCAACACTGAAAAGTGGACGAGGATCAGTCTGGGAAGCTACAGAACAATGAATTTAACATCTAATTTGGATTAAATTCTAGAACAGATGGTCAAGCATTATGTCTCCAAACACTTACAAGAGGCAATACAAAATAAGTCAAACCAGGCTTACCTTATTTTCTTTTATTACAAGAGTGACTTATTTAATAGACCAAGGGAATACTATGTGCATAGTTAGAAATACTATGTATGTAATTAGTAAAGTTTTTGACAAGGTTTCTTATAATATATTTATGGAGAAGATGGATAAAGGAAGGTTATATACTACTGCAGTCCAATTCAGTTGCAACTCATTGATCAAGTAGACTCACCAGGTGCTTGAAAGTAGTTCCACATCATTCCAGAAGACAGGGAAGTATTGGATGGCATTTCCATGGGTCCATGCTCAGCTCATTATTATTCAAAATTGTACAGAAAATAGAATAGAAGGTTGCTTATCCCGTTTTCAGATACCATCAATCTAGGGAGATTGATTAATACATTAGGAAAGGGTTTCAAACTTTTTCTTGGGGCAGAATCTGTTAGTTTTGGGGTTTTTAAAGTCAACATTTCTAATCAAGAGGCAAAGTGATATAATATTTGCTATATTCAAGTCAACTTTTTTCCGTTCTCCTTATCTTCTCACAGAAACCCTCATAAGTTTTTATGAAATTATGGGTTGAAATAAAACTGCCCAGGGGGAAAAATCGCGCTTCAGAATGATATTACAGTGTATGAACACTAAACCATATCTAGTAGGTTGATGCTCAGCTGACAAATGCAATATCTGAGAAAGAAAAAACAATTGCAAAAAATGTAAGATTGGAGACCTATCTTGGGGCAATGCATGCAAAAAGAAACTAGAAGTACAAATGGACCATCAGCTGAACATGAGCAAGTAATATGTGTGTGATGCCATAGCTAAAATGGCTCAGGCAATCAGAGATTGCACTAAAAGCAGCTTTGTCTCCAAACCATGGACACAAATCATAGCTCTGCACTAATTAGATCTCAATGGTAAGCAATTACAATTGCATAGTAAGAAGAGGTGGCAAGCAGAAGAAAAGACTGCTTAGAAGGGTGATTGATTCCCCACCTCACCAGGATCTATATCTGGTATTTTACAAAGGAGTGGATGACTACTTGTCTAGAACATTTTAATAAACCATTTATACCCAGGGGTGGGCTGCTGGGGGTTTGCAGGGGTTTGGGAGAACATCTAGCTAAGATTCTGTGCAGTTTGGAGAACCCCCAAATCCCACTCCTGGATGGCCCCGCCAACCTTGCCCCTCGCCTCCCAGGAGTCCCCATGCAGCCTGTTTTGGATGCAGGTAAGTGCAGGGCGTGCACAGAGGCTCAGGAACGGCAAAAAACAGGCCTACCGGAAGTTTGGGAAGGCTAGAAACAGGCCTGTTTCCAGCCTCCAGAAGGTCTCCGGAGCCTGGGGAGGCCGTTTTTTACCTCCCAGAGGCTCAAGGAAAGCCTCCAGAGCCCAGGGAGGGGAAAACCACCCCTCACCGTGCTGCAGGAGGCCGCCTAGGCCACGCCCAACATGGCCACGCCCACCCAGCAACCGGGCAGAGAACTCCTTGCTAAAATTTTTGAAGCCCACCCCTGTTTATACCTAATAAGAGGGTGTGATGGCTCAGCAGTTAAAGAGACTCAACTTGTCAGCTGACAATCCAGGTTCAAGACCCAAGTGTGACACGACAGGAGAGGTCCCATTACTTGCCCCAGCTCCTGCCAATTTAGCAGTTCGAAAGCATGCGAATGTGAGTAGATAAATAGGTATCGTTTTGATGGACTGGTAACAACATTCTGTGTACCTTGGCATATAGTCATGCTGGCCACATGACCACAGAAATGTATTCAGATAATCCTGGTTCCTTTAGCTAAGAAGCAGAATGAGCACCACTTCCTAGAGTTGAACATGACATGTCAGGGGAAAACCCTTACCTTATTCTTGCTCCTGTAACTAGATTACTTTGGACTAAAGCTATGATGTTATTTTTTGTTTAAATAAATAAACTTCTAAATAATTAGCTCTTTTACGTTAGAAAGATCTGTGCATTTAATATACAACTTTTCATATTTTAATAAAGGGGAAATGCAAAAACTCCTAATTTACTTAACAAATCACTTCACACTTTTCCTTAATGAAAAGTCTTTTATTTGTATGCTAGATATAAAGCTCAAATTTTTTTTCAAGAGGTTACTAAATTTTAAAGTATTATTCAAATTTACAGATTCTAATTATGGCCTCTATATCAAGCCCTTAAGATAGTAACTCAACCCATCGAATTAAATGAGAACAATACCTGGTTTAAGCAGATGACAGGGATTAAATAACAATGAAAAAGACATGAGGATGCAAAGAAAATCCCACCATTACTTAAACAGTGCATTTTAATTCTTAATAATACCCTTGGGATAGAGAAAATAAATGTTTTTCTTTTTCTTTTTTTCTTTTTCTTTTTTTTGTCTTCAAGAAAAGCTCTATATAAAAACTAACATGAAGAAAAGATGAAGCTCTGGGAAAAATGCCAGTGTGCTGCACAACATTTATGGAAATGGAAATTGGGTGCCAAATTGACGTGTTGACCTTGCAGCCTTAGCTTATCAGGGATGAAAATGACTTCTGAAATAAAAATTTGGCTGTAATTTGCTAATGCTCTTCCTAAAGGGCCGAGGGATTTTCTACCACAGTTGAACAAGAATGCTATTAATTTCACAGCATTAAATAGGGTGTTTTTAAATTCCATTTATTTTAGGGCATTCATATACAGGTTTTTTTTCTAGCTTTTCTCCTATGCTTTAGAACAGAAAAACACACTTATGCTTCCAGTGAGTGGGGAAAGGAACAACATACATCATAAAATATTGTTTGTTTATAATTCATTCTCACAGACACCTTACAGTAAATAGTTTGATTTCCTGAATGTGTTTAGTTTTTCCCCTTATTCATTCATATTGAGTTTGATTCATTTTTGAACAGGGTGAGCTAGAAATGAGACATCCGGCTAGAAAAACCTATACTGACTTGAGAAAACCTTCACATTTACAAGAAGCTGAAACAGTGGCCTAAAACTGAAATATGTTGATCCTTTCTGTATTAAAATAAAGAGAAGTCTACTTTCTTTTTCAGCCTTCAGCCCAAATAAAAGAAAAAGTAGCAGCCTCAACAAATCAGTAATATTTTCTATAGATGCTTAAAGAGTATGGAAAAATAGAGTTTTGCATTAAACCATAAAATCCAACACAATAATGTTTTGAACTGAGGGGTTGGAAGACATTTTTGACAACTATCCTAGAATTAAGCAAAAAACATTGGGAAATGATACATTTGAGGAAGAAGAAGAGGAAAAGAAAGGGGTTGAAGAAGAAAGAGGGTTGTATACTCTGCACTATGGTATTACGTTGAAAGAACGATGTTCAGATCTATATCTAAAATCAAAGTAAATCTGTTTGATGTCAAAAGGAAAAGGCCCGTAACTGAAGGTATACAGCTTACATCTAGTTGCTTAGCAACCTTTTGAAATGACAACAGACCTCCCCAGGTCTATTTATGACCCAGATTTAAATTTCCAGTAGCTCCCTTCAGTCACGTGATCGCATTTTGTGTTCCCAGCAACTGGGCTGCATTTACAACAGTTTGCAGTGCCCCGCTGTCACATCACCGCAATTTACAACATTTTTTTGCCAGTAACCGGCATTTACGTCATTTCCAGCAATCAATCAATCAACTTTTATTACAGTCACAGGCCAGCATTACAAATAAAAGATTAAAAACAACAATAAAAAGAAAATTCAAAGACAGACAAAATAACATATTACGATTGGTGGTGGATTATTGGTGGGCAGTTAGAGTCTGCCTAGTTTTGCTGCAGCATAAGAGAAACTACTTCATACTGAAGTGATAACAGTAATTGTACATAAAAGAGATCAGTATTTCCTGGATTTTTGTTAGGTAAATTATTATAAATGTGAATTCTTATAGAAGATGCCGTATAACAAGATATGAGCTGTAGTTTCAATATCCCCTTGTCCACAGGGCTTCATTTCAGTAATAAATGGCTATTGAGGACAATGGATTTGCTTAATAACTATGGTATATATTTAACAACTACAGCATTTGCTTAACCACCATCACGAAAAGGTTGTAAAGTCACATGATGATCTGTTTAATGACTAGCTGGTTTATGACCATAATTCCAATCAAAGCTCAAGTACAATTGTAAATTGAGGTTTAGCTGTAATCATATTTAAATATCTCTTCCTTGTGAAACCTCTCTTTTACATAATTGTCTTATCTCTCAATCCTCAATCTGTATATATTTATCAGGCAATTTCCCCAAAGATGATTTTCTGCAATCTGGTTTTTCGTATAACTCCACCTCCATAATTCAGAACTACTTTAAATACTACATTGTTTATACATGTGGATAAAAATGTTATTTAGCTATCCAAAAGTGGAAGTTCCTTATATGCTATGGATAGTTGTGATTTTCTGCTGAGGACACCCACTAAAAAGTATTTTTTAAAAATAATCCAGCATAAAATGGTAGTTTCAGGGTACCACACCATAGTAACTTCCACTGTGTTCTCCCCTGCCTCTCTCTCCGTCCCTCCCTCCCTCCCCTCAGGGATGAAATCTACTTACCTTCCCTACTGGTTTGGAAGTGCACACTTTGCCCGTGTGCTTGGACCCTCTATACATGCACAAAGCCTTCTGTTCATGTGCAGAGGGTCAAAAACAGGTTACTTCCTACGCCCAGGCAGGTGGTCAGAGCCTCGTGCTGCTGCTGCTACCGGTTCTATGAAACATGTGCTGCTGCTGCTACCGGTTCGGCCAAACTGGTCTGAACTGGTAGCATTTCACCCCTGCCTGAAACTACCATTTTATTCTGGATCATTTTTTAAAAGACTTCTTAGCAGGTGTTCTCAGCAGAAAATGAGAGAGGGAGAGAGAGGGGAGGAGGGAGAGGGAGGGAGAGCGGGAGGAAAGAGAAAAGGAGAAAGAGAGAGAGAGAGAGAGAGAGAGAGAATGTGTGTCCTTCTTCCTGGTTTGAGCAGGAAGAAGTTGTTTAACATTATTTAATGAGCCATGGTAATGCAGTGGTTAGAGTGCAGTACTGCAGGCTACTTCTGCTGACTGCTGGCTGACCTCAATTTGGCAGTTCAAATCTCACCAGGCTCAAGGTTGATTCATCCTTCCATCCTTCCAAAGAGGGTAAAATGAGCACCCAGATTGTTGGGGACAATATGCTGACTCTTTAAACTGCTTAGAGAGGGCTGTAAAGCATTATGAACCAGTACATAAGTCTAAGTAATATTGCTATTATTTGCTTTAAGGACCATCCTCTTTAAAACAAGGTATGCATTAAGATTTTTAAAAGAACACAATATAATTGAAGCCAATTTTCAAGAACTTTCAACAAAACTATTATATTACTTTTTTAAGGTGAGAGAAATCAATAGCATTAAAATTACCATGAGTAAAGGCTGAAGTTGGTTTTCTCCCATTGAAAATACTTAAATAACATATCATACTATATTGCAGTGGCAGTATATTGAAGCTCACTCATTTTTATCCCTCCTTTTCAATGTAAAAGCAACATAGATGTTTATTCCAATCTATGTTTTTTATCATCTTCTTTAAAAGTACCCCAAAATAGCCAAATTGAAACTTAACAGTTTTATATTCAATATATTCTGTTAATGATATTAGTTTCACCAAGCACATTAGTATGCCGGGTACTCCAGAGAAAATCATGTGCTGATCTTCATACATTTAAAATTAGACAAGAAACTCTACAGTCCTCTTGACTCTTTAGGCTGTTTAACAACTTGAGAGTTAGAGATCATTCTGAATATCATTATATATCAAAAAGATGAAGGATGTGCCTCCCCTGTCACCTCTGATGTACCATTTACACGACACAATTTAATTGTATGTTGTAGCAATGCCTGCCAAGAACCACTGTCACTGAGGATACAATAGATTGGCACCAGGCACTGCAGTAGGACTAGCAAATGTACAGAGAGTGGCAATGAAATAGATAGCAAGTACATAAGGTAAAGAGCTTTTCAGTGCAGAATGAAGTGAACATTAAGATAAATCTGAAAAGCAGGGAGAACTTACAAATCAATACTGAATCAAGAGCGGTAGTGGCACGAGCAACAGATTTTTAAAAAGGAACAGAATGAAGTTCATCCTCCTTCCCCACCTTTCCCCTGTGTAAATTTAGCTCAGGTTCATGGAATGCGCATACATAGCCATCTATTGTTGTTCGCGACCCATGAATCACAGCACGGCAGCAGTGGTGGGTTTCACATATTCTTACCACCAGTTCGCCCTGTGTGTGTGCCTTTTGCACATGCGCCCGGGTTTCCGCACATATGCTTTGCTTGCACACGTGCCTTCCACACATGTGCCCAGCCTTGAAAACGTCACTAAATAGGGCGGCATTATGCCAGGACGGATGGACGGTTGCCACTACCAGTTCGTCTGAATTGGTCTGAACTGGCTGAATACCACCTCTGCATGTCAGGCCCTCTTGTCTTCCACTAGCTCCCTGAATTTGCCCAAATTCATGTTCATTGTGTCAATTGCACTATCCAACCATCTCTCCCAAACGTCCTTTTTCAAAAGGCAACTGGACTTTCTTGTTTTATCCTTGAAGACGTTTCACTTCTCATCCAAAAATCTACTTCAGTTCTGACTAAATGCTGGAGAATGGAAGGATTTAAATTTCTTGCAGTCATCTGGTCATTAGTATTCTCTCTGAGATACTTGGAGATTTTTCTGTACTCTTGAGGTCATCTGAATAGTGCAAATGGTTACAGAACCTTCCTGGAACTGCTAAAAGGACTACATTGTAAACAGCACCTGTGTTGATACAATACCACCTATCTGTTGTTTACAACACAATCCAATGAGTCGTCTCATCTTATTAGGTGGCCAAAATACTTGAACTTCTACTTAAGTATCTGTTTTTCCAAAGGACAGTCAGAGTTGATTTCCTTCAAGAATAACCTTATACAGATAGTCCTTGATTACAGCAGTTCATTTAGTGACCATTTGAAGTTAAGACGGCATTGAAAAAGAGACATGACCGTTTTTCATACTTACAACTGTTGTAGCATCTCCATGGTCATGTGATCAAAATTCAGATGCATGTCAACTGACTCTTATTTATGACAGTTGCAGTACAGTAGGGACATGTGATCACCTTTTGTGGAAAAGCCAGATTCACTTAACAACCGTGTTATTAACTTAACAACTGCAGTGATTCACTTAATAACTGTAGCAAGGTAGGTCACAAAGTGAGGCAAAATTCACTTATAACAATTGATTCTCTTAGCAACAGAAATGTTGAGCTCAGTTGAGGTCGTAAGTCAAGGATTACTTGTATAGTACAATTGATCTTTTCTAACATCAATGAAGTTAACTACATGGATATGCAAAATGTTTTCACTTCAATGTTCCTGGTATTCTAAGCTCAAAAAGATCACATAGATTCCGATAGCTTTCTTCTGAAGATGAAACTTGGTCATTTTTCATTTGTAGGATTCTGATCATAGAAAACAATCACAAAGAAGTTTTTAGGGGCCGTAATAGCTCAGGCTGTTAGAAGCCTGTTATTAGAACACAGCAGCCTGCAATTACTGCAGGTTCAAGCCCGGCCCAAGGTTGACTCAGCCTTCCATCCTTTATAAGGTAGGTAAAATGAGGACCCAGATTGTTGGGGGGGCAATAAGTTGACTTTGTAAATATACAAATAGAATGAGACTATTGCCTTATACACTGTAAGCCGCCCTGAGTCTTCGGAGAAGGGCGGGATATAAATGTAAAGAAAAAAAGAAAAAAAAAAGAAAGAACCACTTTTCAGTTTAATATTTCTTATCAGGTTTAATAAAACTGTTCAGTGTAAGATGGCATTATTTAACAGTTAGTGTTATAACTTTGAACAGCCACTAAATGTTCAAAGTTATAACAGTTCTGAAAGAAATGACCTAGGACTGTTTTTCACAGTTACAACTTTTCCAGTATCCCCGTGATCATGTGATCAAAATTCAGTTGCTCGACAACTGGTTCATATTTATGACCGCTGCAGTGTCCCAGGATCATGTGATCCCCTTTTGCGACCTTCTGACAAGCAAAACCAATGGGGAAGCCAGATTCACTTAACAACCAGGTCACTAACTTATCAACTGAGTGATTCACTTAACTGAGGCAAGAAATGTCTTAAAAGAGGGCAAAATTCACTTAACAAATGTTTCATTTAACAACATAAATGTTGAGCTCAGTTGTAGTCCTAAGTCAAGGACTACCTGTATAACAACTGTTAAATAATGCCACACTTGCCATCTTAACACTGAACCGTTTTATTAAACTTGATAAGAAATATTAAACTGAAAAATATTTCCCACTTTATTTATTTTATTTATTATTTTTATTTATTTATTTGTCAAACACAACAGTATATATAAGTATAAGCATGAAATAACCATACGAATTGGATACAATCAAAGGGAACATTAGGACAGGAACGGTAGGCACGCTGGTGCTCTTATGCAGGCCCCTTACAGACCTCTTAGGAATGGGATGAGGTCAATAGTAGATAGTCTTTGGTTAAAGCTTTGGGGATTTTGGGAAGAGACCACAGAGTCAGGTAGTGCATTCCAGGCATTAACAACTCTTACTGAAGTCATATTTTCTACAATCAAGATTGGAGCGGTTCACTTTAAGTTTAAATCTATTTTGTGCTCGTGTATTGTTGCAATTGAAGCTGAAGTAGTCTTCGACAGGAAGGACATTGTAGCAGATGATTTTATGAGTTATACTCAGGTCAACTTTAAGTTGTTTTAAAAAATAAAGGCAAAATTTAAATAATATAAATATATGTTGTTATCTTTTTCTGGGGTTCAGAAGCAAGTCTGTAAAAGTCTAATGTAGCAGATGTTGAACCAAGTTCACACAATTTTTTTTCCTTTTGAATCTTGCTGAAAATCTAAAAAGAACACGCCTAGCCATGGGCAGTAAAGCACCTGCATACATCCTTACTTCCTGCAGAGAGTTGCAAATTGCTGTTTGATGAAATCTCATAAAGGAATATCTGTTAAAAACAAGTCACTTCAGTCAGCAGGAACTGATACCTTTGCAGGAACGTGGGAGTGATATATTCAAGGTAGGCTGATGGCTTTTGTTCGTTTCAAATCAATTTTCCCACTTTCACTTAACATTTTGTTTTCCATTGTCAAGATGTGATGTACACCACAATTCTGCAAATCTTACAGTATACTATTCCACAGTTTCTATCATTGTTGTGTTTTTTTTTAATTATCTTTCCACAATATCTAATGGCAGAAAGTGAAGAAGAACTAAAGAGCCTCTTGATGTGGGTGAAGGAGGAGAGTGCAAAGGTTGGCTTGAAACTCAACATTAAGAAAACTAAGATCATGGCATCCGGCCTTCTCAATTCCTGGTGGATAGATGGGGAGGAAATAGAGGTAGTGACAGATTTTATTTTCCTGGGCTCCAAGATCACTGCAGATGGGGACTACAGCCAAGAAATTAAAAGACGCTTGCTCTTGGAGAGGACAGCATACTAGACAGTGTACTAAAAAGCAGACACATTACCCTGCCAACAAAATTGTGTATAGTTAAGGCTATGGTTTTCCCAGTTGCAATGTATGGCTGTGAAGGTTGGACCATAAGAAAGGCTGAGCGCCAAAGAATTGAGGCCTTTGAACTGGTGCTGGAGAAAACTCCTGCGAGTCCCTTGGACTGCAAGGCGATCAAACCGGTCAGTCCTAGAGGAGATCAACCCTGACTGCTCTTTAGAAGGCCAGATCCTGAAGATGAAACTGAAATACTTTGGCCACCTAATGAGAAGGAAGGACTTCCTGGAGAAGAGCCTAATGCTGGGAAAAATTGAGGGCAAAAGAAGAAGGGGACGACAGAGAACGAGGTGGCTGGATGGAGTCACTGAAGCAGTAGGCGTGAGCTTAAATGGACCCCAGAGGATGGTAGAGGATAGGAAGGCCTGGAGGAACGTTGTCCATGGGGTTGCGATGGGTTGGACACAACTTAACAACAACAACAACAACAACAACAACAACATCACATTGAGGAAAAGTATTCACTATCATTTCTGCATCTACGAATCTTTCTAAACACGTTGAATTGTTAGAGGTACACCTGTTCTTCTAGTTTCCTTTCTATAGATTTAGAAACTAACTACTCTTAAAGCAACGTGCTTTAAGTTACTTTAATATGATAATATGGTTATGGAGACTTACTACGAAACATTTCCCCATGTCATGTTTTCATTCAAAATCATCCTCCAACATACCAAATAAGACCAGGGTTGGAATCACAGCTTGGGGAGAATTCAAAACCCAATGAAAAAGAATAAAGAAAAAAGATATAATGGGCCTCTTTAGAGTTGAGTTCCAATGATTGTCAAATGACAATAACGACAAACTAAACGCCATGTTTAGCTTGACTAACATAAAAGATACCAAAATTCAGAGAACACTTGTGGACTCACATACAAATAACCTTTGACTTACAATTATGTGTTTAGCGTCCATTCAAAGTTACAATGGCACTGAAAAAAATGACTTATGACCATTGTTCACACAATCACTGCAGCATCCCCATGGTCACATGTTCAAAATTCAGTCACTTAGCAACTGGCATGTAATTATAACAGTTGCACTGTCCCATGTGATCACCACTAGTAACTCTCTCAGCTGTCTTAGGACAAAGTCAATGGGGAAAGCCAGAATCCACTTAATGATCAAATAATTCACTTAAGTGTTTCACTTAACAACTGTGGAGGAAAAAGATTATAAAATGAAGTGCATTTCACTTAATAACTGCCTTGTTTAGCAATAGAAATTTTGGGCTCAGTTGTGATCATAAGTCAAGGACTATCTAAACTTCAAACAATTTCTATCTATCAGTACTATCAGTACCGATAAACTATCAGTACTTCACATGATGATTGTTTCATCCAAGCTTAACCTCCATAACATATCTGGATAAACCAATAAAAAAGAAAAATCCAAATTCTTATTAAACCAAAACTTACTTGATACTTATTTATTATGTCATGCTTTATTTGTTTCATTTTCTTCCCAGTGGACTTATTATCAGTGAGTTACTCACACGAATAAGTGGCTAAACTAATATGCAAATCTGAGGTTGATTTTAGGTAACATATTTCATTACCTGACTGGAAACAAGCCTTACAATTCAACTTTGACTTATCATGTGAAGGATTTGGCAGGTTTGGAACAACAGTTTTAAGGAACCAAGAACCTGCAAATACAGATAATTTTTTTGAAATATTTGGATTATTTTTTTAAAAAATTGAATCTTATGTAGTACACTCAGGGAAAAAGATACATGAGCCACAGTGGCACAGTGGTTAGAGTGCAGTACTGCAGGTTACTTCTGCTGACTGCCGGCTGCCTGCAATTTGGCAGTTCAAATCTCGCTAGGCTCAAGGTTGACTCAGCCTTCCACCCTTCTGATGTCGGTAAAATGAGGACCCAGATTGTTGGAATATGCTGTTAACCACTTAAAGATGACTGTAAAGCACTGTAAAGTGATATATTAGTCTTTGCTATTGCTATTGCTATTGCTTTATTATACAGAGTCCTCAATTTATGACCACAATCGGGACCAGGATTTCTGTTGATAAGCAGAAATTGTTAAATTAAGTACCCAATTTTACAATCTTTTTGCCACAATTGTTAAGTGAATCATGCAGTTGTTAAATGAATCCAGCTTCCACACTGGTTGCCAAGCACCCAACTTTTGATAAGATGATCATGGGGATACTGCAACAGTCATATATATGAAGACCAAACATTAAATTACCTTTTTCAGGGAAGGAAGGGAGGAAGGGAGGGAGGGAGGGAGGAAGGAAGGAAAACCTAGTATAATTTAGTAATACTGGAAAAAATTTCAACATGTGTTCTAGAATAGTACTTGACCAGTAGTGGGATTCAAATCCCGGCACTACTGGTTTGCTATCAGTAGCGCAAGGGCGCATGTGCATACTTGCTTCATGAGCATGTGGTGCTTCTGCGCATGTCCAGAGCATTTTTGATGATGTCTGGGTGGGTGGGTGGGAGCCTCCCACTGCCACTACTGGTTCGCCCAGCCCAGGGTGACCCAGGAGCAACACACCTGTATTCAACTCTAACAATTTGGTTTCCTTGATGAGATTTATTCCATTCCATTGCAATGTTGATGGTCCCTCATTACTTGGGAACTTCACTGCACCATAAACATGCATTGTATAATCAAAGTACCTATAGATAAAATTAGTTTAAATGGAGCTGAGATTAACCCCAGAAAAATATGAATAAATAGAATAGAATAGAATAGAATAGAATAGAATAGAATAGAATAGAATAGAATAGAATAGAATAGAATAGAATAGAATTTTTTATTGGCCAAATGTGATTGGACACACAAGGAATTTGTCTTTGTGCATATGCTCTCAGTGTACATAAAGGAAAAGATACCTTCATCAAGGTACAACATTTACAACATATTTGGTAGTCAGTACATCAATCTTGGTCAATCCATAGCATGCATTATTGCTATCATCCTTTAGAATGATGGTTAAGACATTACATTTATGCATAGGGAGAGCCCTATTCATGTTTACTCACAGCCATTGAACCTTCATTGGATTACTCTGAGCACTATCAAGGATATTAATAATGGAAGAATTAAAAGAGGAAATAAGAAAAAATTGGAAGACAAAATGTTATCTACTCCCGCTTGAACTCCTGAAATAAAAACGTAAAACATTCATTTAAAAAGGAAGGAGTATTTTTTAACTGGGAGATACAAAGTTGAAACCAAAGAAAGGCATTAGAGCTTGAATTTCAAAATCTATCAACATCTTCCAGTAAATTAAATCATGTGGTATCCCTCAAGTTCTGCTGTGCTACCTCATGGCCAGGAGATTTTCCTGGAAGAGCTGAGCAAAAAATGCCAGGAATATATGCCAAGAATATATAATCCCAGCAGAGTCACCCAAGGCATGATGGTCATCCCAGCTGTCCAGCTAAAGCAAGCAGGCAACTATTTTGGGCAGAGCTACAGAGGAAGATGCTAGAGGCAGATGGTCACTTTGAAGACAATGGCAAAAGAATAATTTCACACTGCATGAGAGAGAGAGAGAGAGGGAGAGAGGGAGAGAGAGAGTCATGATAAATTACTGCTGTACTTTACCAAGATAACCATGTAGATATGCAGAATAAAGTGTTTGGAGATATAATGCTAAATAATAGATCTTAAACATTGGATGGCAGCTTTATAATAATGGTGTTTATGATTTGGCTAGATTTTGGATACCTAGTTGCTGATGCTGCTATAAAAGAAAACAAAACCTGAAGCTGCTAAAACAGAATTATAGTGGAAATCTGGAATGTATGAAGTATGAACATGGGAAAGCAATACAGTGAAAGATGAAATGAATCTAGTACATACCAGGTACAGTACAAGTACTCATCCTTGACTTATGACAGGTTGCTTAGCACCATTCGAAATTATGATGGATATCCCACCCAAAAAAAAAGGTACATATGACCTGGATTCAAAATTCTAACAGGTGCCCCCTACGCAGTCATGTGATCACATTTTGCATACTTGGTAACCGGCCTGCATTGATTGCCATTTGCAGTATTCTGCAGTCACATGACCACAATTTACAATTTTCATTTTTTAAGAAACTAGCACATACTTCCATTTCTGGCAAAAAAAAAACACTCATTGGAGACAATAACTCTGGCATTCTCTTAATAACCACAGTGTTCATTCAACAACCACCACAAAAATACTTATTAAATTGGGTCAATCATTTGATGACTGATTTAACAACTAGTATGTACATACAACTATAATTCCAGCTTAATTACAATAATAAGTTAAGGACTATTTGCATAGGTTTACCTCTTACACATTTAAAAATTGAAATAGACCGGAACTCAATACTTTCAGCTGAATATTGTATTATTTACTAGTCAGAACAAAGAAGGAATAGCATTGTTTGCATAATCTGGAAGGCTATAACAAGGACATTATTTGGATACAATGCAATCAACAATCAAATAGTATCAATTAGTCTTTGCAGAGAATCTTTTAATGTGACTGTTAAAATTTATGCCCTAACCATTGATGAGATTGAAGAGTTTTATGGTCCCATTCAATCTGAAATTGACAGAATATGCTGCTTGTGGTTGAATGTCAAAAGATGGAAATTTTAAAGAGGAAAATGTAGCTGGACTATGTGACTTAGGAAGCTTGAGGGATGCAACTAGCCATTAAGGTATCTAGCCCAAGAAATGCTGTACATTTTCAAAAGGCAACCTGTTAATAAGCAGTTTCAAAACCTCATAAATAACAAAGACACAACACTTGCTCCTTATGTAATATACAATTTTAAAACCATGAAGTTAATGCAATGTAATTACAGAACTATACAAGAGCTCTATTGCAGATGATACAGGGCATTGAATTCAAAATAATGGCAATTATGTTTAGTTTAAAATTTATGCAAGTATTTAAAATTCATTCAAGCTATGCAGGTATCTATTATCTACATTGTAAGACATTGTTTTATTTTACAGAGGCAATGGAACTATTAGTTTAATTTGCTGTCCAGTTCTGCCAAGTCTTCTTTTTTGATCAACTCTTCCATTATTTTTGCCAAACTGTATTATATTTATAGTGTTGTCTCCCCAGATAAATTTGATTCATTAGAAATAAATAAAGAAACAAATATATGACAATAAATTCCTTCCAAAATTGGAAATTCTAACACAGTCTATTATAATAAATACAGATACTGATTATTTGAAAAGTCTATATACAAAACACCTTTCTTCCTGATCTTTGGGAAAATATAATTTATATGAAAACACACTATAAATTTCTAGGTTCTCTCTAGATAATTTCTGCAAAATGTTTATCTTTTTTCCCCCATAAAGCTTGGAGCTCAGAAGCAGATGCCCTGCTGCTTCTTCCTGCTAATGGACGAATTGAATTGTTTGAAAACAGCAAAATGAATTTTTTTCATAAGAGAATGACTATAAAAACAGCATATTTTAGATAGCACTATTTAAAATAAACGGTCTTTTTTAAAAAAAAAATAAGCAATTTTCAATAAATGTTAGTGTTAAGTAGTCTTTTAAATAGTATTCAGATATTTCATAGTTTGATATCACAACTATTATGGCATGTAATACATAAAAATGATACCAGAAGAATCCAAGATATGTAATAATGCTTCATGTTTTATTGTGTTCACGTGGTGTTTAGATGTTTTAGCACAGCTGTAAGATTCCAAATAAAATATTAAAGACAGAAGCTTACTGCCATTAAAACTGTTTGGAAGGGGAGACTAGGAAAATATCAAAATATCCCCAGAGGATGATGTTTTTTCTACCAGACAAGCTCTAAGAACTTTGACAATCCAATTAGTTCTTTCCAATAACTCTTATTCAACCAGTTAACCTGGATTAAAGGTCTTCTACTTTGTAAAATGACTTCGACTCTTTGTTTACTGACCCTTATGAATCAAAGTCTTTGCCATGGCCTTCTTCTAAAATACTTGCTCAACCTCACATACTCCTTGCAGGAGAGATCAATAGTTTCTCCAATTCAGATCTGAACCTATTTAGCTTTCCAAGAACAATCAAGGCTGCCCAAATACTAACATTTAGTTGGCCTTGGGTTGCACTAGATTAGTGAATCAGATAGATTAGTAACTGGCTGACCAAGCACACTCAATATGTAATCCTTAATGGTACTGCATCTATCTGCTGGGAAGTATACAGTGGGATACATCAAGACTCTGTCTTAGGCTCAGTTCTCTTCAATGTCTTCATAAATAATTTAGATAACAGGATAGAAGATTTGCAGAAGATAGAAGTTTGCAGAAGGGACCAAGCTGGCAGGAATAGCCAACACTCTAGAAGAACACTCTTAACTCTAAGATACCAAAGAATCTTGATAGATTTGAATACTGGGCCCTATTTAACAAATAAAATTCAATTGTGAGACTAGTAAGCTTCTACATTTAGGCAAGAAAAATCAAATGCACAAGTATAGAATAGGCAGTACCTAGTTCAATAATACCGTAGTAACTTTGAGAGGGATCTTGGAGTCCTAGTGGACAAACACTTAAATCTGAGCCAGTTGTGTACTGCAGCTACCAAAAAAGCTAACACAATCCCAGGCTGCATTAACAGAGAAATAGAATTAATATTATGTCAAGTGTTAGTACCACTTTATAATGCTTTGGTAAGACCACACTTGGAACATTGCATCCAGTTTTGGTCGCCATGATATTTTAAAAATGCTGAGACTCCAGAAAAAGTACAGAGAAGTGCAACGAAGATATTAGGGGACTGAAAGTAAAAACATATGAAGAATAGTTGCAGGAATTGGGTATGTCTAATTTAATAAAAAGAATGACTATGGGTGATATGATAGCAGTGTGCCAATATCTAAGGAACTGTGTCAAAGAAGATGGAGTCAACCTATTCTCCAAAGCACCAGCAGACAGATCAAGAAGCAATGAATGAAAACTAATCAAGGAGAGAAACAAAAACTAAGGAGAAATTTCCTGACAGAACAATTAATTAATTAGGCTTGCCTTCATAAGTTCTGGGTGCTCCATCACTGGATGTTTTTAAGAAGAGATTAGAGAACCACTTATCTGAAATGGTATCAGTCTCCTGCTTGAGCAGGGGGATTGGACAAGAAGATCTCCAAGGTTCCGTCTAACTCTGTTATTCTGTTAACTTCCGATTTCTTTATTGGATCTACTATAATTATAACTCATTCTTTGTCTCCTTGATATTCTGAGAACTGTATTTGGGGGTTGGCTGCTGGAGGTTTTCAGGGGTTCAGGAGAACCTCTAGCTAAGATTCTGTGCAGTTCAGAGAACCCCCAAATCCCACTCCTGGTTGGCCCCACCCACCTTACCCCGCCCCTCCCAGGAGTCCCCACACAGCCCATTTTGGATGGAGGTAAGTGGAGGGCACGCATGGAGGCTCAGGGAGGGTGAAATAAGGGCCTATCTGAAGTTTGGGAAGCCTCCAGAGCTTAAGGAGGCCGTTTTCGCTCTCCTGGAGGCTCGAGGAAAACCTCCGAAGCCCGGGAAGGGCAAAAACACACACACACACACATATCATTGTGGTGCAGGAGGCCGATAAGACCACACCCACCATGGCCATGCCCACCCAGCAACTGGGCAGAGAACCCCTTGCTTAAAAGTTTTGAAACCCACCCCTGACTGTATTCCAAAACATTTGGAGGTGTAGAGATTGGGAAACACTGTCTTAGTTTTTCTGATCCTTAGTAAGAACTTAACAGACTATAAAAGTTTAACCACAGGATAATATAACAAAATCAGTATAAAAGTAGTATAAATATTTTAATATTATTCACTAACTATAATGCACTCTCATGTATATAGAAGTTTAATAAATAAATAAATAAAGGAAGAGGAAGAAAAATGTGAATCTTATCATTGATAGTTGATGGATTGATTTCCTCAAGTACACAGAACAATTCAGCTAAAAGTTTCATAAGCAATTTTAATTTACCTATCACTAAGATAAATAGTCTGATTTTCAACTATTTGTTCCCTTAGGTTTGACTAGAAGCAATGCAATTAAACTTTTCATATATTAGAGGATTTTTTTTTCTTCCTTTTGCCAACAAAATAAAATCTTTACCTAATAAAGTTTTCTGGATTTATTCCAATCTGCACGTTGATTTTATATTGTTTTGGACCTTCGGTACTGCAGACAAAATTATAAGGCATATTTAAACAAAATTGTATTCTATCATATTATGACAAGTATCTTCTATTCCTGACAAAATACTCCCTCTACTGTACAATTGACAATGTTACAAAAAGGTATAATAGTCTGAATAAATATATCTTTAAAAATTAAGGAAAGTCATTGATAGTGAAATTTAAGAAATAGCTAGAATGTAATTTATGCACAATATTATATAAAGTATTTTTAAAAGCAGTAATGTTCCTTATTGCCTAAACTCCGTCAACTGAGATAACTACTAAAGGAGAATATTTGTAGCTCAAGGTTGAAATAAGGGGTCCTTAGTACTCTCTGAGCTTGCTTGTTTTCTTGCAGATGTTTCATTCGTCAAACTAGGTAACACCATCAGGGCTAGTCCTACCTAAACAATCAAGCTTAGAGAGCACCAAGGACTCCTTTCCACTTGCAATGAAATATTCTGTATAGGTTGTCTTTGACTTGTGACCATAATTGAGCCCAAAATTTCTGTTGCTAAGTGAGATAGTTGTTGAGTGAGTTTTGCCCCATTTTGCTACCTTTCTTGCCACAATTCTTAAGTGAATCTGGCTTCCTCATTGACTTTGCTTGTCAAAAGATGGCAAAAGTTGACCCCATGACCTAGGGACACTTTAACCATCATAAATATCAACCAATTGCCAAGTATCTGAATTTTCATCAAGTGGCCATGGAGATGGTGCAAGGATTGTAAGTGTGAAAAACGGCCGGCCATAAATCACTTTCTTCACTGCTGTTATAACTTTGAACTATCACTAAACAAATTAGATTGGTTGGATACCACAAAGCAGGGGTATCTAACCTTGGCAATTTTAAGATTCTGTGATTTTAAGATAAGTTCTATGGGGTTTAACTCCCAGAACTCCTCAACAAAGGGCTGGTGAGGGAATTTTGAAGTTGACGTTCACAACCCTTAAAAGTTGCCAAGATTAGACACTCTAACCATAGAGCAACCTAAAAATTAACATTCTTTAGAGCTGATTCATCCAGCTTGTATCCAAAACTGATCATACTGATGAGGAATATATGAGGTATAAACCTAGCATAAGATGGATATTGCTTCTTTAGAATACCTAATAAGTAAACAGGTTAGAATGAAGCCTTATTTGGAAAAGTGCATTTTAAATATTATTAATTTTGTTGTTAATGTGGGGAGATACCTAAAGATTTCTGTGTCTGCCTTTTCTATTGTTGCTGCATCATGGAAATTTAGAACCTGCTACTAAAAACTGTTCTTATTTTAAAAAATAGCTTTTTTTGCACCTTGAAGACTAATAGATTCATTACTGCATTTATGCAATTATCATTTCTTAGTTCTAAAAGCTTGATAAAACTATTTTCATTATAAAAGATAATAATTCAGCAATCTGTTTTAGAAACTGTTTATGTGATGAATACTTTTGGTACATCATAGCTAGACAATACTTAAAAACAACCACAGGATGGCAGAAAGAGCAGCTGACAATATCACTAGCTTTGTATAAATTTCCAGGATAATAGGTGCCTGTTAAACCAATTCAAAGAGGGGGTGTCATATGCAAAGCTAATACTGACTCTACAGAGCCCTCTGCTGTTGAAAATAATAGAATTATAACATGAAATATGCCACCGGCTTTTTATATATATATAAATTATATATATAATTTATAATTTTATAATATATATATATATATATATATATATATATATATATATATATATATATATATATATATATATATATATATATATATATATATATATATATATATATATATATATATATATATACCCTTTCTCAGCTGACTAAAATCAAACTAAAACAATAATGAAAAATACCAAGTTATCAGAGGAGTCAGATATAGTTACAACTTTGCATTTGTCCCAAATAGTATGACAATTTCCTACAGAGAGGACAACAGTAATAAGGTAGAAAGGAAGTAGTTTAACCTTTCACCATCTCATAATAATCTTGACAAATCTCTGCTCCTTTGCATAAAGAGGAAAGACTAGCAATTAGCTACTGTTTGAATCCCTGCATCTGCTATTTATATTTGGCTAAACATTCACATCATCAAAGTCATGTCTAAAATCATAGATTGTAAGTGTTGCAAAGATTTCTTTACCATAGTTGATAACATTATAAAGATGGTGATGTTACCTATAGAAACAATTTCAAGCAAACAACCAAGCTCAGAGAGCACCAAGGACTCGACAGTTCAACCCTGAGCTGCAGAAATACTGTTCTGTTGGAATGTAAAATTACAAGAGACCTTGGACCAAATCTCCAGCCCTCTTCCCAATGCAGTAATCAAATAATCAAATAAAAGTAATCCCTGACAGATGGCGTCAGACCTAATTTTATTCCTTCAAAAGGGGGCAGGAGATTAAAGTTTCATTTCTTTACAAAGTCCAAGCACAAAGTCCAAAAGTGGTTTTCAGGTAGAAACAATGATAGACAAGGTATTTTCTCTAAACAAAGTAATCAATGTTGCCATCTCAAGCAATTCCATTAGCTTCATGATCCGTGCTTCTCTTCTAGAAATTTGTAAGTCTTTCTACTATTTCTAAGACTTCTACAAAAGTCTTGGTGCTATTGTCAAAAACAAAGTCCCATGTAATTCTAAATATTTCTCTCCCCTCTTCTATATGGTAGCCTTCTGATACATGATGGCAGCTACAGTGGGGGTTTGAACTGATTGGGTGGGAGCTTGGCTGTGATCTGATTGGATGGGGGGTTTTGTTTGGCTTCGTGTTTGTGGTCGTGCTACATCTTTATAGTGGGTGTCAGTCTGCTGCATGTATGGATTGGAGGGGTTTGAAATGGCTAATGTTGCAGCTGCGGTCTGGCTTCTGGTCCTTGGTCGTGCTTCATGATCAGTGTGGGTTTGGGTCTGCTTTCTGGGTGGATGTGTGGTGGTGACATCCTGTGTGGACCTCGTGAGTGTGGGTCTGATGTCATTCCTCGTGTTAGGGGGTGTAGCACGACCACAAACACGAAGCCAAACAACAGCAATGCAGCTCACCAGCTCAAATCCCCCTGCAACTCAGACTAATCTGAGCACAACCAAGCCCCCACCCAAACAGGACACACCCCCAGCCAATCAGAGCACAAAAAACCCCATCCAATCAGAGCACAGCCAAGCTCCCACCCAATCAGTTCAAACCCCCACTAGCAGTTAAAAAGGAAGAAACAGCTGCAATCACACATTGCTCCCAGAAGCACGAAGCTGAAGCCTGAAGATGACGAATGAGACTTCGTCGAAACGTCGCCAAGACACTTCCAATTTTACGCGGGAGAAAACCCGAATAACCAAAGACCTACATATATATATATATGTATGTATGTATGTATGTATGTATGTATGTATGTATGTATGTCGGTCTGTCGGTCTTTGGTTATTCGGGTTTTCTCCTGCGTAATGAAGTGTCTTTAACGTTGACGAATCCATTCGTCATCTTCAGGCTAAATGTTACAACCGTGCTTCTAGAAGAAATGTGTGATCGCAGCTGTTTCTTCCAGTTAAAAGGAAGAAGCAGCTGCGATCACATATTTCTCCTAGAAGCACGAAGCTGTAAACACCTAGCCTGAAGATGACAAATGGGATTTCATTGAAACGTCGCCAAGACACTTCCAATTTTACGCGGGAGAAAACCCAAATAACCAAAGACCTACATACAAACACCCGCAAAAACCTCAGAAAACAAATATATGTATGTATGTATGTATGTATGTATGTATGTATGTATGTATGTATATGTATGCATGTATGTATGTATGTTCTGTTCTACATAAGTTTCTCCTTCTAAGGTCCTTGTCATTTCAGTCACTCTCACTAGTTCTAAGTGAATACTTTGAATTATCAGCTGGCAAAAAAATGCTGTATTTTTTTTAATGGAAATGTTGAAGTTTCCACTCTTCCTGGCTAATCACACATTTGACATTGCCACTAATAAACTTTATGCTACTGCAGAATTATTTCTTACAATAAACTAAATCTATACAGGATTATTTGTGTAAAAACAAAAACAGTGGTTTATTCTCTCATTTTCTCAACAGTTATTTATTGCATTTTTGCATCTCATACAATTTATCATTTTTTAGCTATTAAAATGCACAGTCTTCCCTTATCCATAGCTTTCTGCCATGCTAATGATACATGGCTTTTCCCCTTCATTAAACCGGGCGTGGGTGTACTTCAACCACATGCACTTGAATCAGTGCAAACAAATTCCATACAGCAATTTCTACCTACCTGAATAAGTCCCAGATATTGCTTCATACCTGGAAGGCTGAGTTAGCCATTAAAGGGTTAGCCATGGTTATCAACTGGCTGAAGAATATCCCAAATATGCATTTTCAAAAGGCAACTGGACTTTCTTTTTTCCTCCTTGAAAACTGAAGATGCTTCTTGGATGAGAAGCAAAACTTCTTCAAAGAAAAACCAAGAAAGTCCAGTTGCCTTTTGAAGGCACACCTTTGAGGCAACCATGACTTGGATGATTGAGAATCTCCATAGAGATTAGCTGAAAAATACATTTCTAGTCTTTTCTTATATGTATTTTCTCATAACTTTTATTCTAAGTAAACATTACCTTTCCACAGTCTGTCCTCAGAATGCTTATAATTTCAAGGGCTAAAAAAGACTCAAAAAACACAATAAACCACAGACACAACTCACCAACAAGAACTACATTCACAAACCAAGATTTACAGATCTTGGAGAAAGATCTGCAGCATCTTTCCTTCCTTCTATTTCCTAAACCACTTGCTCAAATAAGATCTCGTTTGCTTCTTTCAGCTGTTTAAGGGCAGATTCTGAAATATTGGTAAACACTGACTTGCGGTCATTCGTTTAACAACATTCAAAGATACGATGGTCCTGAAAAATGTGATTTATGAATCGTCCTATAATCTTTGCAGCATCCCCATGGTCACATGATCAAAATTCCGCCGCTCGGCAGTCAGTTTGTATTTAGAATGTTTGCAGTGTCCTACTATCACATGATTGCCATTTAGAATCTTCCCAGGGGGCTTCCAACAAGCAAAGTCACAGGGGGACTTAACAAACGTGATTTTCCTAACAATGGTGGCAAAAAAATTTTTACAAAATCAGACTCACTTCATGACTGCATGGTTTAGCTACAGAAGTTCCATTCTCAATTGTGGCCGAGGATACCTGTATTCCATATAAAGAACACATCCTCATTTAAAGATGGACAATGATAAAAGAGACTGGCCATATTTTTCCCCATGATACCTTAGATACAGCTTACATCACTAGATACATCACACCTTTCCCAGGCCATCATCAAAGCCAATCAGTGTAATGCCATGTCTTTATTGCCTTCAGGCAAAATGACTTTTATCACACACGATCACAAATAGAAGTTGACATCAAATAAGATTTCATATCGTTGCTTACCAGTCTCTTGATTATTAGCTGATCACAATTTAATTTAATTCTTATCTGTCTCGGCTTGGTTTTAGACAGCAAATATGTGTGTTTAGTTATATTATGTATCCTTCAATAAATGATCAAGTGTATTAACGTTATTAGTATCATTGAGCATCTTATCTCCCTGATCTTTGGTTGTAATATAATTCCTTCTTCCACAATAAAAGATATTAAATTTCTGATTAATTTTAGGTATATAATTTAACCACTTTTACATTTAGAGTAGCAATTTTTATTATTAATCATTTTGTATTAATTCTATTTTATGAGCTGTATTTCATAGCTCACATCACTTAACAGCAGCCTTATCATTTTATCTCTTCTGAAATTTATGCAGTGCTTTAAATTTTTATAACATTAGGTTAGTAATATTAAGTTTGGTTTTCTGATGTGATGGCTGTAATCCTTGTATCACCATGGTTATATGTCATTTTATGATGTTTTTTGACTGAAATAAAGATTTTGGCTTTGGCTACTTTAGGGATAATAAAACTTGTGTTAGTGTTGCTAGATTTCCCCTCATAAATTAGGATTCACAGATAGAAAAATCACCTCTAACCAAAGAAAATAATTTAAAACAGACTTTTTCATTATTATATAAGAAGTAAATATTTCTCACCTTGGGCAAGCACTAACGTACAGTATCTAAATTTTGTTCGAAATTGGGACCATGCGCGCACAGCACTTCTGCACATGAGCAGAGTGTCCATGATGATGTCCGGATAGGTGGGCGGAGCCTTCTGCCACCGCCACTACTGGTTCGCCCAAATCGAGGGGAACCAGTAGAAACCCACCACTGGTATGGTCACTTTAAATTATTTATAAAACTAATAAAGTTGGGATAAAAATAAATAAACAAACAAAGAATTCTGAAACAAGTAACATTAAGGTCAGCAATGGTATTTTAAAGGTAATATCTAGAAGAGTCGTCCTAACCTGATTCCTTTATAGCGCACATCAACTTACAGTGTACAATATTCCATTCCCAATTAGCATGGCTTTTGTTATTATGTTTCTCTCAACTGGAAGAAGAGGAAGCACTTTTCTATTTGCCTAATTCTCCAGCTGGATGTGGGGGAAATTTCCGTCAAAATGTGAACATATCTAATATTTCATTTTTAAATCAATACAGACTTACGATTATAATGGAGTTTGGAAGTTACGACAGTCATAAGTTGAGACACCCACATGGCAAACCCAGCCTTTTTTGTCGGGATCATAAAGTGAATACCATGATTGTTAAAACTAACATGGCTGTCATAAAGTTCATTCATTCCTACATGTGTACAATATTGTACATTGCAAATACTGCAACTGGCCATGAAACTGAGCTGGTTGCAAAATGACCAAAATGCAATCACCTGACCATCTGTGTGTATGCACACACATGCACATACACATGTAAATACACACTGTCATTATACATTTTATTTTATTTATTTATTTTGTCACAACAATATACATAACCATCACACAAAAAGATTATATAGTATATAAACATATATATGAAGAAATATAAAGAGGTATAAGCATATATATATATACACCCACTACGAAGATGTAGCACGACCACGAACACGAAGCCAAACAGCAGCAGTGCAGCTCACCAGCTCAAATCCCCCTGCAGCACAGATTAGACTGAGCACAACCAAGCCCCCACCAACACAGGACACACCCCCAGCCAATCAGAGCACAGAAAAACCCCCATCCAATCAGAGCACAGCCAAGCTCCCACCCAATCAGTTCAAACCCCCACTAGCAGTTAAAAGGAAGAAACAGCTGCGATCACACATTGCTCCCAGAAGCACGAAGCTGAAGCCTGAAGATGACGAATGAGACTTCGTCGAAACGTCGCCAAGGCACTTCCAATTTTACACGGGAGAAAACCCGAACAACCAAAGACCTATATACAAGCACCCGTGAAAACCTCAGAAAACAAATATTGCACCTCTACGGGGAGGAAATCCACCATCTGACCAGGACCTATGAAAAACTAGAAGTCCAAAGAGCTTCCATTTTATGTGACCTCGCATTCCTACGAAACTGCCGCGATGAAAATTTAATCCCCAAATGCTTCCAATTGAAATTCCACTCCAACTCTGCAGCCACCAAACGCATCCTAAAAAGAACAGAATTGGCCTTAATCAGAAATGAACTTCACACAAAAAGATTCCTCCTAGATCAAATCAACAAAGATCTCCTCACACTTCACCTCAAACTCAGCAACAAGATGCACCCGGCACTTTGGGACAAATCCAAACAACTTGCCGCCTGAGAGCCAAACACAGACCACCCTCAAGACAGACACGCACACCAACAAACTCCGAAGACTACAAGAACACCAGAAAACAAACCCTCCACCCTCACAGCAACACATGAAACAAACAGTGCATAACATCTCAGATAGGATCCTCACCAAAGCTGAAACCGATGTCCTTTCCAAAGGATTCAACTTTGCAGTCACTCCCAAATACATCCCCACTGAGACCATTATATGCGGAGTTGAAACCAGCCTGACCAAAATCAACCCCGATGGCGCTAACAAAATCAGACTCGAAATCACCAACATCCTCTGCAGCAGCAAGCCACCCAAAAGCAACTTACCCAAAGAGGAACAGACAGCACTACTTAACCTGAAAAAAGATACCAGCATAATAATCCTACCAGCAGACAAGGGCAACGCCACGGTGGTTATGAACACATCTGACTACCAAACCAAATTAACCAACCTACTCCAAGACCCTGCATACAAGCCCCTAAAACAGACCCCACCACCTACCTAGAAAAACCACTAGATCCAAAATAAAAGCCTCCCCATCAGCGAAGAAATCCAACAAAGAATCATTCCCAGAGAGAAATCATCCAGATGCCCTAAGCTCTCGGCCTCCCAAGATACACAAAGAAGGAACCCCACTCAGACCCATAGTCAGCTCCATAGGCTCACCTCTACAAAACCTAGCCAAATTTCTCGCCAAACAACTACAGCCCTATGCAGAATCCATCGCCTCACATGTAAAAACTCATTCCAGTTCATAGAGATCATAAAGAAACAAAACTTACAGCCCAGCGACCTACTCGTGAGCTTTGATGTCATATCCTCTTCACCCAAGTGCCAATCAAAGAAGCCTTGACAGCTATCCAAAACAAATATAACCCCCAAGCACATACTAGATCTGACCAACCACTGCCTATCCAACACATACTTCATCTATAACGGACAAAATACAAACAAATAGAAGGCGCACCCATGGGATCACCCTCTCACCTGTCATTGCCAACCTCTACATGGAACACTTTGAAACCCAAGCACTAGAAAAATCTGATCACAAACCCAAACTCTGGCTCAGATACGTAGACGACACCTTCATAATCTGGCCACACGGGAAAGAAAAACTTGAAAACTTCCTCACACACCTCAATAGCCTACACCCCAAAATACAGTTCACCATGGAAACAGAAGTTAACAACCAACTTCCTTCCTAGATGTCTTAGTCTACAAGAAACCCAATGGCTCCCTAGGACACACCATCTACCAGAAGAAAACACACACAAACCGCTATCTGCATGCACTCTCACACCACCACCCAGCACAGATCAACTCCGTAGCCAAGACACTCATCTCTAGAACAAAATGCCTAGCTGATGAACAACACCTAAAACCGAACTACACTCTCACAAACGTACTAACATCCAATGGATTCCAGAGAAATAAGATTACCAAACTAATCCAAAAGAACCCCCACTAAAACCCAAGACAGAGAGCAAGAAAATGGCACAGCCCTCCTCCCATATATAAAAGGCACCACAGACAGAATCAGCAAGATCCTCCACAAACATAACATCAAGACAGCATTCTGCACAAACCAAAAATATCCACCATCCTAAGAAACCCCAAAGACAAAATTGAGTTAGAAAATCAAGGAGTATATGAAATCCCATGCACCGCCTGCCCCACCACATACATTGGACAAACCAACAGAAGAATAAGTGCACGATTGAAGAACACAAGAACTCATTCAAAAAGAGGAACTAACTTCTTCCCTGGTCCAACACTTTAAAGTCACAGGACACGATATTGACTTTAAAAAGACCAGAACTATCGCCAAAACTGAACACTTTAACAACAGAATAATCAGAGAAGCCATCGAGATAGAAAAACGCCCACACAGCATGAACAAACGAGATGATACCTCCGCCTACCAGCCATTTGGAAACCTGCCCTTATTGACAAACGTGTCCCTAACACGAGGAATGACACCAGACCCACACTCACGAGGTCCACACAGGATGTCACCACCACACATCCACCCAGAAAGCACACCCAAACCCACACTGATCAGGAAGCACGACCAAGGACCAGAAGCCAGACCGCAGCTGCAACATTAGCCACTTCAAACCCCTCCAATCCATACATGCAGCAGACTGACACCCACTACGAAGATGTAGCACGACCACGAACACGAAGCCAAACAGCAGCAGTGCAGCTCACCAGCTCAAATCCCCCTGCAGCACAGATTAGACTGAGCACAACCAAGCCCCCACCAACACAGGACACACCCCAGCCAATCAGAGCACAGAAAACCCCATCCAATCAGAGCACAGCCAAGCTCCCACCCAATCAGTTCAAACCCCACTAGCAGTTAAAAGGAAGAAACAGCTGCGATCACACATTGCTCCCAGAAGCACGAAGCTGAAGCCTGAAGATGACGAATGAGACTTCGTCAAACGTCGCCAAGACACTTCCAATTTTACACGGGAGAAAACCCGAACAACCAAAGACCTATATATATATATATATATATATATATATATATATATATATATATATATATATATATATATATATATATATATATATATATATATATGAAGAAGAAAAGAAAAACAATAGGACAGGAACGGTAGGCACGTTTATGCTCTTATGCATGCCCCTTATGTTCCTCTTAGGAATGGGGTGAGGTCAATAGTAGAAAATTTTTGGTTAAAGCTTTTGGGATTATGGGAAGAGACCACAGAGTCAGGTAAAGTGTTCCAAGCACTGATGATTCTGTTACAGAAGTCATATTTTCTGCAATCTAGATTAAAGCGGTTAACATTAAGTTTAAATCTACTGGTTGCTCTTGTGTTATTGCAATTAAAGCTGAAGTAGTCTTTAACAGGAAGGACATTACAATAGATGATTCTATGAGTTAAACTTAGGTTTTGTCGAAGGCGACGGAGTTCTAAGTTTTCTAAGCCTAGGATTTCAAGTCTGGTGGGATAAGGTATTTTGTTGTTTTCAGAGGAGTGAAGAACTCTTCTTGTAAAATATTTCTGGACACGTTCAATTGTATTGATGTCAGGGATGTGGTGAGGGTTCCCGACAGGCGAGCTGTATTCTAGAATTGGTCTAGAATATAATTGGTCTAAATCTGGAATTGGGTCATAAGTAATGGGGGGAGGGGGAGTATTATAATTTCAAATGGTCCCTAAGGAACTGGTCCTTAAGCGAGGGCTACTGTAATTAATGGAATGGAAACCAAATTATTATTCTGAATTAGGATATTCCCGATCTGAATCTGCAGATAAATTTCCCATATTGTGGGCTAATAAGCACATTAATATTTTAGTTAACCTAATTGCCAACCAAGTTTAAAAATCATTTAAATAGAGAAGAGCAACAAAGATGATCAGGGGACTGGAGGCTAAAACTTATGAAGAACGGTTGCAGGAACTGGGTATGTCTAGTTTAATAAAAAGAAGGACTAGGGGAGACATGATAGCAGTCTTCCAATATCTCAGGGGTTGCCACAAAGAAGAGGGAGTCGGGCTGTTCTCCAAAGCACCTGAGGGTAGAACAAGAAGCAATGGGTGGAAACTGATCAAGGAAAGAATCAACTTAGAACTAAGGAGAAATTTCCTGACAGAACAATTAATGAGTGGAACAACTTGCCTGCAGAAGTTGTAAATGCCCCAACACTGGAAATTTTTAAGAAGATGTTGGATAACCATTTGTCTGAGATGGTGTAGGGTTTCCTGCCTGGGCAGGGGGTTGGACTAGAAAGCCTCCAAGGTCCCTTCCAACTCTGTTGTTGTTATTATTATATATTACATAATGAAAATAATTTTGGATTATTTGAAACTATGATGTGGCAGTGAATTCTGTTTAAACATTTAGTAAATGTTTAGTAAATTCTAAAATTTCTGAAAGAAATTTAGTGTAGTGGTTAAGACATTAGGCTCGGAAATGGGAGTCCATGAGATACAGTCCCGCTCTGGACCCAAAACCAACTGGAAGATTTTGGGCCAATTATTTTTTTTTCAATCTTTTTCAAGATATATATATATATCTTGAGTTAGTCAGTGCTATTTTTGCAGACAATGAGGGATTATTTTGTGGTGATTCGTTATTTGCAAGAATTTTGGGAACAAAGGATTAAATAATTAACAGTTTTAAAGAGTATCAGTAATGATCCTTATGATCTTAAAATGATATTAATTTAGCAAAATATTTTTCATGTTTATTAGATACAGTATCTCAGAGAATTTTTTTAAAAGAGCTGATTGTCAATTTTATTATGCCAAGCATGTAAAATTATGGAAGGGAAGTTTTAACCATATAATATGGACATTTTAGCTTAGGTCCATAAATTCCTTTAATGATTGAGAAGACAAATATAGTTAGGCCTCGAGTAAATGCAATTCTGAAAAAATACAACAGAACACTGATATCTACCGTGATATGAAGAGCTACAGATTCATTGAGGTTATGGGGAACATTATGTGTTATTATAAAAAAATCAGTATCAACCTGCATTATAGTGGATTGATTTTTGTTTGCCTGGTATGAAAAAAACATGACAACAGATTATTCAGGCTGATGCCTTGAACAGGAAGGGCTCCATTCAGAGTTTAACTATCTTTTTACATATTTTTATTTAATCTATGATCATGATTTTTTTTTATTTGAATTTATATCCCGCCCTTCTCCGAAGACTCAGGGCGGCTTACAATGTGTTAAGCAATAGTCTTCATACATTTGTATATTATATACAAAGTCAACTTAATTGCCCCCAACAATCTGAGTCCTCATTTTACCTACCTTATAATATGTTTGTGATATTTCTCCTCTCTTTTTATGAACTGACTCTTTATTGTTGTAATGGAAAAATAGTTAAATTGTATTTTTTTTGTTTAAAAATTAAATCTGTGTTTTCTGTTTTCTAAAACCACAGGTAATTCTCAACTTACATCGTTAAGCAAATGCTGCAGTCATTAAGCAACTCCATTGTCACTGAGGAATGGTTTTGCCAAAAACAGGCAAATTCAGCTTCATTCAAACAATCCTAAATACATTTTAAATAAATACTGCATGCATAGAAACCCATTTGAAGAACAGAAAATCCACTGCTGCTTCTTACAGTAGCAGAAGAAAATAGATCAGTGACATAAATCTATAATTTTAAAGACTTTTCTCATAAATGGGAAGCAGTATTTAAAAGAAGTCAATATCAAATGTACACAACTCTATTAAAAAAAAGAAATAATTGTTGAGATCCATGATATTTGCCAATGGAAGTACAATAATGAATGCTATTTTATTCACCTCTCAATTCCAGTCACATCAAACTAGCTTGGTAATTACTGTCAATAAAACTGTAGATTTTTGCAGTTCAAATTACTCAGTCAACAGATCATCCCAAAGGGATTTCTTTAAGGTTATGCAGGGAGACCACTTTCAATCAGGTATTCAGCTACATCAGCTTCAACCATTAGGATAAGCATTTCAAGCAGAAGCATAATTACAAAGAAAAAACAGGCAGTCCATCATTTCCTATGCTCTTTCCAGGCACACATTCATATCTGTGAAGTTGAGTCTACACAGTGAGCATTTCACAGCTAAATTTCAAACTTTGTATTTCTCCCTTTAGAAATTATATAGACAGTGCTTCACTTATGACCATAGTGAAGCTTGCCCATTGGTAAGACAGGTCATCGCACGATTGGATCCAGTAGTGGGTTTCAATTTCGGTCACTACCAGTTTGCTCGCAGGCACACTCTTGCACGTGCAGAGACGTCCAGGTGAGTGGGCGGAGCCTCCCTCTGCCGCCGCTACCGGTTCGCCCAATCCGGCGCAAACCAGTAGCAACCCATCACTGATCAGATGGTTTTTTGCAGTGGTCATTAAGCGAAAGCCACAGCCATAAACACTGCAGTTATTATGAAACCAATTGCTATGGGCTATTTTTCCCAAAAATCGGAAGTAAATGTAATATATCACAGTCACATGATGCTGCAAGCAGTTGTTAATGAGGGCTGATTGCAGTCATGTGGCCATAAGGGAACAGCTTTACTAACTTCAGAACTGGGCTATATCTTGAGGGGGGGGAGAAAATCCATCATAACTTTAAACAATTGGTAAGTGATTGGTCGTAAGTCAAGACTATTTGTATTGTACTCCTCTTCTAATTGATAATTTTTTCATAGATAAAAGTCTTACTTTTATCTTACTATCTTACATAGTAAGATAAAAGTCATTCTTCAGACAAAGGAGTTGATCAGCTAATAAATTCAAATAAATTTATTATATACTAAATGTTAAATGTTAGCCTTAATACACATCAGGTTCTTCACAAAAACCTAAGCTGTCATAATGTATTGGCGTAGTATATGTGTAGATCCAAGCAGCATGTTCGTTTGCAATTGACAGATTAGAATTTGTCAATGCACAGATTTTCTAAGTTATTTTCTGTTCACAACCATATGAACAGCTGCCAGTTCTTTAGTTGGCCTTCATAATGCACTCCTGACTGCTCTTTAGAAGGCCAGATCCTGAAGATGAAACTGAAATACTTTGGCCATCTAATGAGAAGGAAGGACTCACTAGAGAAGAGCCTCATGCTGGGAATGATTGAGGGCAAAAGAAGAAGGGACGACAGAGAATGAGGTGGCTGTATGGAGTCACTGAAGCAGTAGCCATGAGTTTAAGAATAGAATAGAATAGAATAGAATAGAATAGAATAGAATAGAATAGAATAGAATAGAATAGAATAGAATAGAATAGAATAGAATTTTATTGGCCAAGTGTGATTGGACACACAAGGAATTTGTCTTGGTGCATATGCTCTCAGTGTACATAAAAGAAAAGATACGTTCATCAAGGTACAACATTTACAACACAATTGATGATCAATATATCAATATAAATCATAAGGATTGCCAGCAACAAGTTATAGTCATACAGTCATAAGTGGAAAGAGATTGGTGAGGGAACTATGAAACGATTAATAGTAGTGCAGATTCAGTAAATAGTCTGACAGTGTTGAGGGAATTATTTGTTTAGCAGAGTGATGGCCTTCGGGAAAAAACTGTTCTTGTGTCTAGTTGTTCTGTTGTGCAGTGCTCTATAGCGTCGTTTTGAGGGTAGGAGTTGAAACAGTTTATGTCCAGGATGCGAGGGATCTGCAAATATTTTCACGGCTCTCTTCTTGATTCGTGCAGTATCCAGGTCCTCAATGGAAGGCAAGTTGGTAGCAATTATTTTTTCTGCAGTTCTAATTATCCTCTGAAGTCTGTGTTTTTCTTGTTGGGTTGCAGAACCGAACCAGACAGTTATAGAGGTGCAAATGACAGACTCAATAATTCCTCTGTAGAACTGGATCAGCAGCTCCTTGGGCAGTTTGAGCTTACTGAGTTGGCTGAGTTGGCTTACTAAATGGACTCCAGAGGATGGTAGAGGACAGGAAGGCCTGGAGGAACGTTGTCAATGTGGTCACAATGGGTCAGATATGACTTTGCAGCTAACAACAGCAACAATGCATTCATAATACTTGCCTAACATACTTGGGGCTAGAAACTGCAAACGTGCTAGACAAACAATCTATGCTAGCACATTCCTTTCAATGCATATTCTCATTATGTCTTTCTTACGCTCTTCCTCTCCAATAAATGTACTGAATAAACAAGCATTAATTTCCTTCTTGCTAATTATTCCAGCATTGGGGTGAGCATTCTGAGCATTCCAAAGGCAAGGGAGTTAAGGGAAGGGGGAATAAAAGTTGAGATAAAATCATAAGCACAGTCACAGTCACTTAGCATCTAAGTTGCCTGTCCCAATTGTGGTCAATAAATGAGAATGACCTGTATGACTCCTAACAAATTTTGTATTATCATACTGCACGTCTAATTTTGTAAGATTTACAATGAATTAATAGAGAATATTGTGCCTTTTAGTTTTGAGATATGGCCCTTGATTTTTCTTGCCTGTCGAAATGTGTTGTATTTATTGCAGCTGCTACAAAAAACGCCCTCAGAATAAATGTCATTTGTAAGATAATCAGGTACAGTATATAATCCTTTGTACTAAGTCCACACGCTGAACTTTAAAGCCAACAGCAAGTCTGAGAAGAAAGGTTCAGAAAAGGAAGTATTCCCATTAATGAGCTGTTAGCTATAAAAGCCAAAGGCATTAGCTAAGTTAGTTCAGAGAGAAATATATAGAGCCCCCCTCTTCAAAGGTAACATGTCTCTAATCAGCAAAATATAAAAGCAGGAGAGGAACAAATAATGGCGAGAACTATTTGTTCATGTCCTCCTTTTGTCTTGTTCCAACACTTGCAAGACTATCTCTTATACCCCAGATGACTCTACCCCTCCTGCAAAATCCAGCAAGAGAGGCATTCTCATGATTCCTAATTTTTAGGAAGTTCCATCTGTGAGGAAAGTTCATAGAACACAGCCTTATCTGAACATCATTTCCTTGGAGATTAGAAGTGTTCATGACCCTTGTTGCTGGTATTCTTAAGATTTATATTGACTGTTTCCCTATGACTATCATTAAGTGTTATACCTTATGATTCTTGACGAATGTATCTTTTCTTTAATGTACACCGAGAACGTATGCACCAAGACAAATTCCATGTGTGTCCAATCACACTTGGCTAATAAAGAATTATTCTATTCTACCGCCCTTCCATTAGGCCTTAAAAACCTGGCTCTGTTGTTGAACCTGGGGCCCAGGTTGTGAGACTGAGCCCATATCTTGGTTGGGTTAATGGTACTGGTTGGTTTTATCTCAGTTCCTATATTTGTTATCTATTGTTTTCTCTGACTTTGTTTTTAACCTTGTTTTTATTCTGTTAACTGTCTAGTTAATACAAAGAGCTACCCTTCAAAAAGACCTTGACTTTGTGTCTGAATGGTCTAAAACTTGGCAACTCCAAATCTCAACCATCAAATGCTCAGTCTTACACATTGGAAAAAAAACCCTAAACATTAAGTACAAGCTTGATGGACATTACCTTACAGATGACCCCCACACTGTTAAAGACCTTGGAGTTTCCAAAGTGCCAAAGCCCACTGCAACTACATTGCAAAAAAGGCTTTAAGAGTTGTAAACCTAATATTGCATAGCTTCTTCTCCAAAAACACTACACTACTAACCAGAGCATATAAAACATTTGCTAGACCAATTCTTGAATACAGCTCAACTGTCTGGAACCCATACCACATTTCTGACATCAATACAATTGAACGTGTACAGAAATATTTTACAAGAAGTGTTCTCCACTCCTCTGAATACAACAAAATTACTTATGCCACCAGACTTGAAATCCTGGGCTTAGAAAATTTAGAACTCCGCCTCCTTCGACATGACCTGAGTTTAACTCATAGAATCATCTATTACAATGTCCTTTCTGTCAAAGACTACTTCAGCTTCAATAGCAACAATACATGAGCACACAATGGATTTAAGCTTACTGTTAACCGCTCCGATCTTGATTGCAGAAAATATGACTTCAGTAAGAGAGTTGTTAATACTTGGAATACACTACCTGACTCTGTGATCTCTTTCCCAAAATCCCCAAAGCTTCAACCAAAAACTGTCTATTATTGATCTCACCCCGTTCTTAAAAGGTCTGTAAGGGGCGTGCATAAGAGCACAAGCATGCCTACCGTTCCTGTCCTATTGTTTCCTTTCATTATATCCAATTAATATAGTTATTACTTATGCTTATATATATATGCTTATATATTGTATAGTTATTTCATGCTTACGCTTATGTTTATTTTGTGACAAATTAAACAAATAAAAAATAAAAATAAAATAGAATCATATACTTGAGATATAAATAGAAAGAATGGATAAATATAAATAGAAAGAATGGATAAATAAATATTGTTTGGAAACATGACAAAAACGTAACAATGAACACCACCAAATTTCTTCCCATAATCTTAAAAGCTTTAATACCCATTATATAGGCTACTTCTGTACTGACAGTTCACACAAGAAGGTGTTGTTGTTTTTCTACTGTATTGCTTTATCAACATCCTCAAAATAAAATCCAGGAACAACAGTATGATTTTAAAAAGAACTGGTATTTTAATACCTTTTTTAAAAAAAATAATGGTTTTCATTAAACTGTAATTTTAAAATGTTTTTTTCCATTTGAAATGTTTTGAGTTACCTGACATCAAACATTTGAGAAAAGAAAAATAAGAGTTTAAAAGAGATAAAAGAATTATTGCTTTGATTCAAATAATTATTGATGTTAAAAAAGTTATCAAAACAATAAGCCCATTCCACAGTCATAATGAAGTATACCCATGGATTATAACATAATTACAAAATTCTTCTCTCCACTATGTTCTTTCTTGTCTTGTAATTTATACATTAAAATTCATTTACATTAATTTGACTTGATTAAATAGAAAATTAAGAAGTGTGTCCATGTTTTCTTAAAAGCACAGAGTTGTATTCAGGCATAGAAGATAAATACATGCAGATGTAATTATATGACTACATCTGCATGTTCTTCAAGAAGGCAATAAAATTCTTATTTGATTTATAGTCTTCATCTCTAAAGCCCTCCCTGATATATGAAATACACCTAGGCTCTTTTAGTTTGTGTTGTCATCTATTTCCAAAAGGTAAAAATAGGCTATGGATGGTAGCCTTTGTCCAGTTGGACTGCAAGATATGTAATAGCATCAGCAGGATGTCAGGTCACAACCTATTTCTAAAGATAAGGTAAAGGTAAAGGTTCCCCTCGCGCATATGTGCTAGTCATTGTCGACTCTAGGGGGTGGTGCTCATCTCTGTTTCAAAGCCGAAGAGCCAGCGCTGTCCGAAGACGTCTCCGTGGTCATGTGGCCGGCATGACTCAATGCCAAAGGTGCATGGAACACTGTTACCTTCCCACCAAGGTGGTCCCTATTTTTTCTACTTGCATTTTTACATGTTTCGAAACTGTTAGATTGGCAGAAGCTGGGACAAGTAACGGGAGCTCACCCAGTTACATGGCAGCACTAGGGATTCGAACCATTGAGCTGCCAACCTTTCGATCGACAAGCTCAACGTCCTAACCCCTGTGCCACCGCATCCCTTTTATTTCTAAAGATACCTAAAGATAATTAAATAAATGGAGAAATGTTCAAATGTGGTAGAAATGAATCTCTGCTGAGGGAGGTGCAAATGGCTATGACAAATAGTAAAATTGTCCCCATTTTATTCTGTAAAGAGAAAATTGGGTAAATCAGCAAAAACAAAGTGGGCACAAAAGAATACTTAAAAAGTGTGTAGGGCAAAACAAGAAGACCAAGATTCAAGAATGGATTGATTAATTGATTGATTGATTTTATTTGTCATAACAGCATACATAAGCATAAGCATGAAGTATCTATACAACATATAACCAAATATCTATACAAAGTAATAACCAAAAGCCAACATGGGTTTGTCAAAAATAGATCATGCCAGACTAAACTTATTGCATTCTTTGACAAAGTGACAACATTAATGGACCAGAGGAATGCTGTCGATATAATTTACTTGGACTTCAATAAAGCATTTGATAAAGTAGATCATAACCTACTACCAGACAAAGTAGAAAAATGTGGGTTAGACAGCACCACCACCAGATGGATTCATAACTGGCTGACCAACCGCACTCAACGTGTAGTCCTCAGTGGAACTACATCCACATGGAGGGAAGTATGCAGTGGAGTACTCCAAAGCTCTGTTTTAGGCCCAGTACTCTTCAACATCTTCATCAATGACTTGGACAAGGGGATAGATGCGGAACTCATCAAATTTGCAGATGACACCAAGCTGGCAGGAATAGCCAACACTCCAGAAGATAGGCTTAAGATACAGAAAGATCTTGACAGACTTGAACATTGGGCGCTATCTAACAAAATGAAATTCAACAGTGAAAAAAGTAAGGTTCTACATTTAGGCCAAAAAAACAAAATGCACAGGTACCGTATATGTGGTACCTTGCTCAATAGTAGTAACTGTGAGAGGGATCTTGGCGTCCTAGTGGACAACCATTTAGATATGAGCCAGCAGTGTGCAGCAGCTGCCAAAAAAGCCAACATAGTTCTGGGCTGCATAAATAGAGGGATAGAATCAAGATCATGTGAAGTGTTAATACCACTTTATAATGCCTTGGTAAGGCCACACTTGGAATATTGCATTCAATTTTGGTCACCACGATGTAAAAAAGATGTTGAGACTCTAGAAACAGTGCAGAGAAGAGCAACAAAGATGATTAGGGGACTGGAGGCTAAAACATATTAAGAACGGTTGCAGGAACTCGGTATGTCTGGTTTAATGAAAAGAAGGACTAGGGGAGACATGATAGCAGTGTTCCAATATCTCAGGGGTTGCCACAAAGAAGAGGGAGTCAAACTATTCTCCAATGCACCTGAGAGTAGAACAAGAAGCAGTGGGTGGAAACTAATCAAGGAGAGAAGCAACCTAGAACTAAGGAGAAATTTCCTGACGGTTAGAAAAATTAATCAGTGGGACAACTTGCCTGCGGAAGTTGTAAATGCTCCAACACTGGAAATTTTTAAGAAAAGCTGGATAGCCATTTGTCTGAAATGGTGTAGGGTTTCCTGCCTGGGCAGGGGGTTGGACTAGAAGACCTCCAAGGTCCCTTCCAACTCTGATATTATTATTATTATTATTATTATTATTATTATTATTATTATTATTATTATTATTATTATTATTATTATTATTGACATATATAGATGGGTATAAGCATGTAATAACTATATAAATTGTATATAATGAAAGGAAACAGTAGGACAGGGACGGTAGGCACATTTGTGCTCTTATGCACGTCCCATATAGACCTCTTAGGAAACGGGTGATGTCAATAGTAGATAGTAGGTAGGCTGGCGACCCCCAGCGGGAGAGCCTTCTCGGTGGGGGCACCTACCCTCTGGAATGAGCTTCCCCCAGGACTTCGACAACTTCCTGACCTCTGGACCTTTCGCCGCGAGCTTAAGACATATCTATTCTTCTGAGCAGGACTGGCTTAATAGGGTTTTTAAACATGGATTTTATTGGGGTTTATTTTACATTTTGTATTGTATTTTAAATTTAGGCTATATTGAATAAGTTTTTTAAATAGTGTTTTTATTGTAATGTATTGTATTATTTTATCTGCCTGTTCACCGCCCTGAGTCCTTCGGGAGAAGGGCGGTATAAAAATTAAATTATTATTATTATTATTATTATTATTATTATTATTATTATTATTATTATTATTATTGTTATTATTATTGTTATTATTAACAGGAAGGACATTGCAATAGATGATTCTATGAGTTAAACACAGATCCTGTCGGAGGCGACGGAGTTCTAAGTTTTCTAAACCCAAGATTTCAAGTCTGGTGGCATAAGGTATTTTGTTGTATTCATAAGGGTGGAGAACTCTTCTTGTAAAATATTTCTGGACATGTTCAATTCTGTTGATGTCTGAAATGTGGTATGGGTTCCAAACAACCAAGCTATATTCAAGAATTGGTCTAGCAAATGTTTTGTAAGCTCTGGTTAGTAGTGTAGTGTTTCTGGAGAAGAAGCTATGTAAGATTAGGTTTACAACTCTTAATGCCTTTTTTTGTATTGAATGAATGTGAATTGAATACAAATATGAGAAACAATCTACACAGAGGTCACAGATAGATAATTAATGAAGATCGAATTGCAATACAAAAGTATCAAGAAAAATTTATGGATTGGGAGGAAAAGAAAAGCAGAGAAAGTCATAGAATCATGATTGGATGCAGCTGACAGATATTGTCAAGAAAGAAAGTGGTAAGAAGTATGAAGAACAAAAGGCATGAAACAAAATATAGATATGTGGTGGGGGGGGGGAAGCAGGGATAATTATTAATAATTGAGCCAGTTCGGTTTAGTGATTAAAGCATCAGGCTAGAAATCCAGAGATGGTGACTTCCAGCCTTAGTCATGAAAGCCAGCTGAGTGATCTTATCCCTGTCATTCTCTCTCAACCCTACTCACCTCACAGGGTTGTTGTTGTGAGAAAATAGGAAGACGAAAAACTATTAGATATGCTCACCTCCTTGAATTATTTATAAAAATAATAAAGGTGGGATGCGAATAAATTACTTGCACTTTTAGTAAGATATGGAAATAGTCAAAAATGGTCTTATTGCAAATGGTCTTGATGTATAAAGTAGATTTACTCTACAGTAGTTAGTTTTCCTTTTCTCTTCTCTTTGCCTCTTCAAGCTAAAGAGTTCAGAAATAATCTAAGAGGAAAATAGCATCAGTTGCTTTAAGAACCGGAACACATTTCAAGGACAGTAATCATCTCTAAGGACAAGGAAAGAAAAGCATGAAGGAGAGATCAAACATCACTGAAGCCTTAGATGAAAGCAGTGCATCGAAGCCTCATATTGGGATTTTCCATTAAGAACTCTTCAGCTCAGATTTTATGATGAATGCTCAAGTTGAAAAAGGCACTAGCCTAGTTTTCTTGTAAAAGAAACTTCTTTCAAAATAGCAGCATAATTTGTTCTCATGACTATTCCCCATTTTTGCAAAGATCACATCAATGTGATTAGTCATTTGAATTCTTATTTAACTTTTTTTTATGACACACTGAAACGTATTTTCAAAAATATGTGTTGGGAAGGGTAGAGACGCAGAGTAGAGAAAATATGAATAAGGTTAAGGAAATGAGCTTCCAGAATAAGAAAGGGAACATTATAGGCCTTATTATCACTATTAAAATTAATGAGCAGGTCAAGAAAAACCAGCAGAACAAACCAATAGTAAGAATAACAATACACTAAATAAAAAAACATGAAACAATTAACTCAAATGGACTTCAAAACTGTGAATATATCTCCTTTCAAGTATGGATACTAAAAAAAACCGCTATTAACATATAATACCAATTAAGAGTAAAAGAACTTCATTTTTGTTAAGTACATCATCAAATAAATGTTTTAATAAACAACGGAATAACGCACCAACAAAGTGATAAAAAGGTTCCTAGGTCTGGCACTATTTCATTTATAAAAGCAATGAAATGGAACATTTTATATCCACTCAAACTTGTTCAGATAAAAATGTTGTTCCAATTACCAGATAGGGATCAAATGCTCCAAAGTGAAGCCTTTAGCCTACAGAAGATTACTGAGTTCCTCCCATTCAAAATGTGAATTGCAATGGATTTAGTACAAGTTGTTAGTGATTTTCATTCCAATGGCACTTTACTGAACTTCAGAAAAAATGAGATGTATAAAGTGGACTTTGATAACTTGTTTAGAATTCTGTGCTTCTTTTAATGCATTGTAATTGCTACTGTAGAAAACACTTTCTGACATATTTCGTTCTTTTGCAGAAAATCCTTTAAATAGAAGTTATGCCACAATTTGTTCCATTTCAGGAGAAAAGTAAGTTGCGCTACAAACAGATGGCTTGGGTTCTATCAGACCAAGCATTAATTATGCAGTTTTATGACAGCTGGAGTATTTTTGCACAATATTATTCCTAATAGTAAAAATAAAATTTCAACAAAGGCAGTTAAAAAAAAATCCTACTTCAATCAAAGACCTTTTGCTCACTTTTTTGCTTGCTTTTTGTCATTACTAAATTTTAAAATAATTTCAAAGATTCAGTTGAAAATGATGCAGCTATATCAAGGCTTTAGCATAAACTTAGCTCTTTTTTTCTTCTTTTCAGCAAAAATCTGACACAAATAATTTAGGCCATGCCTGTACTTCTTAAAAGTACAACTTGCATCACACATTACAATTGTGAAAATATAGCTGGAAAGTAAAGTAAAGAAGAAAAGACAATTCTTTAAATTAAAGTTTATTAAAAATTTTGGTTTTTACTAAATTGAATGTTGGAGAGCCTCCAATAGCTACTACATTGTCTACCTAAATTATAACATTTTAGAGGAGGATGTTACAGAAACAGGCATCATAAATCTATCTATCTACTATTATTTTATTTTATCCTATATATATTATTTTTATAAATAACTGAAGATAGTCAATATATCTAATACTCCTTCCTCCTCCTGTGAGGTGTGTTGGACTGAAAGAGAATGACTAGCTTAAAGCCAGCCAGCCAGCTTTCATGCCAAAGGCAGGACTAGAACTCACAAACTCCTGGTGATTGGCCCAAGGCTTTCCAGCTAACTTTAATACATAAGGGGGCTAGAACTCACAGTCACAATAAAATATAATGATAACAGAGACTTAGATTTTTAAAAAGCTGATTTTAATGAACTCAGAACAAGCTTGGAAAAAATTCCTTGGATGAACATCCTAAAGAGGAAAACAACTCAAGAAGCTTGGGAAACTCTGAAAAATATGATCATAAAAGCCCAGACCAGCACAATACCACTGAAAAATAAAAGCAAGAAATTCAAGAAGAAACCAGCATGGTTGCACAAAGATCTCTCTAATAAACTGAAAGTGAAAGACAAAAAGGATAAATACAAAAAAATGGAAAGAGGGACACATAAATAAGGCAGAATATCAGCAGACAGCCAGAATCTGTAAAGTCAGAAAAGCAAAGGCTCAGAATGAACAAAGTCTTGCAACATAAATCGAAGATAATAAAAAAAGTTTCTTTCAATAAATAACTATAAATAACAAGAAAAAAATCAAGGAAACAGTCAGTCCAGAGACAAGATGGCAAGGAAGTAACAGACAGTAGAAAGAAAGCAGTGCTGCTTAACTCATTCTTTGCATCGGTCTTCATGCAAAAAGAAACTGGGGAAAAAAAAGAAATTATAGCCCAAACATAAAGGTAAAGGTAAAGGTTCCCCTCGCACATACGTGCTAGTCGTTGCCGACTCTAGGGGGCAGTGCTCATCTCCGTTTCAAAGCCGAAGAGCCAGTGCTGTCCAAAGACGTCTCCGTGGCATGTGGCCGGCATGACTCAACGCCAAAGGCACACGGAACGCTGTTACCTTCCCACCAAAGGTAGTCCCTATTTTTTCTACTTGCATTCTTACGTGCTTTCACAACTGCTAGGTTGGCAGAAGCTGGGACAAGTAACGGGAGCTTACCCCATTACATGGCAGCACTAGGGATTCGAACCGCTGAGCTGCTGACCTTTCGATCGACAAGCTCAACGTCCTAGCCCCTGAGCCACCGCGTCCCTTTTAGCCCAAAAATACCAGTGACCAAAAACATAACTGTGAAAGATAGACTAGGAAAAAAAGTTAAAATAAGCAAGAAAATGATAAGAGAACATATGTCTGATCTGGCTAAATATAAATTACCAAGACCTGATTACATCCTAGAATTCTAAAGGAGATGGCAAAGAATCCTGGAGCACCAACTATCTGAGGACAGGAAAAAAGCTGATGTGGTTTTCATCTTCAAAAAAGGAAGAAAAAAAACAGACTGAGGAAACTACAGACCAATCAGCCTAACATCAATACCTAGGAAGATACTAGAAAAGATAATCAAGAAACAGATCTGCAAAAATCTAGAAACAAATAAAGTAATAACTAATAACTAAAATAATAACTATATTACATAAAGTAAGCTTTAAAAAGTGGGATAGATAACATCACCACCAAATGGATTTGTAATTGGCTGGCAAACCATACTCAATGAGTAGTCCTTAATGGTACTAAAATTTTTAGGTTGAATCTTGGTCAGTTTCCATCCATTATTCTTTGTCTGGCCTTCAGGTGCTTTGGAAAACAGCTTGACACCCCCCTCCTCTCTGTGGCAGCCCCTCAAGTATTGGAAGATGGCTATCATGTCTCTCCCCTGGTCCTACTCTTCACTAGACTAGTCATGCCCAGTTCATGTAATGATTCTTAATAAATGACTTAGATGTGGGAATAAAAGGGAAACTTATCAACTTTGCAGACAATATTAAGCTGGCAGGAATAGTCAATGCCTTAGATGTTAGGCTCCATGTCCAGATGGATCTTGACCGATTTGAATACTGAGCCCTATCTAATAGAATAAAATTCAATGTAGAATAAAGAAAAGTCTTACACTTAGGCAAGAAAAACCAAACACATATAGGTGAAACCTGACTTAATAGCAGTAACTGTGTGAGGGATCTTGGAGTACTAGTGGACAATCAATAAAATATGAGCCAGCAGTATGCAGCAGCAACCAAAAAAGCCAATGCAATCCTAAACTGCATCAACAGAGGGATTGAATCAAGATCATGTGAGTTACTACTACCACTCTATAAAGCCTTAGTAAGACACAACTGGAATACTAAATTAGAATCAGAACCAGAATAGAGCTGGAAGGGACCTTGGAGGTCTTCTAGTCCAGCCACCTGCTCAAGCAGGAGATTCTATATCATTTCAGACAAGTGACTGTCCAGTTTTGGTCACCACACTATACAAAAGATGTTGAGACTTAAAAAGAGTGTAGAGAGGAAAAACAAAGATGATTAGGGGACTTGAGGCTAAAACATATGAAGAACGGTTGCAAGAACTGGGCCTGGCTAGTCTAGTGAAGAGAAAGACCAGGAGTGACATGATAGCAGTGTACCAATATGTCAGGGACTGTCACAGAGAGGAAGGGGTCAACCCACTTTCCAAAGAACCGGAAAGCCAGACAAGGAACAATGGTTGAAAACTGATCATGGAGAGATTCAATATAGAAATAAGGAGAAATTTTCTGACAGTGAGAACAATAAACCAAAGGAACAGCTTGCCTTCGTAAGTTGTGCTTGCTTCATCACTGGAAGCTCTTTCAAGAAGAGACTGGACAAGCATTTGTCAAAAACGGTGTAAGGTGTTGGACTAGATGGCCTGCAAAGTCATTTCCAACTCTGTTATTCTGTTCTGTTTTGTCTCCTGGTGATTGGTCTGATTTTGTTCTGTCTCCTGATGCCTTAACCACTAGACCAAACTGGCTGTCTAATTCTTCTCTCATGAAACAAAACAACAGCCACCATCCAGCCAAGACCTCCAATTTAGAGCTCTAACCATACACGTTTTCATGATTGTAAACATCTCTCAATAATGTGACTCATTCGATTCACCTAATTAACATTTATCATGGCTTAACTGCATATGGATAGCTTTTTTCCACTCTGACTATATAACATACTTATCTCATGATTAAAGCTTATTGTACTGCATCTCTGGCAAGAGCAATTGAAGGGGTATACACGTTGACAAATTCATAAATACATTAAATGAACCTGCCATTTTGCTAGATTCTCAAGTCAACTGTGGCAGTTAAAATGGAGAATAAATTACATCCTGGTTTAATTTATCAACTTGATATATAAGCTAAACTTTCAAAATCACTTTCTGAATGAAATATTAGTCATTAGAAACAGATCTCTTTTAAATGATGGGAAGAGAAATGTAAAAACAAGACTACAATGATGAAGTTAGCTATTTATGTAGTTTGGGATTAAATCATAGATACTTGGTTTTCTCTTGGTTTGTTTCTCTTCCTGCAGCTGTTGATTACCACGCTAAGTACATCATCAGGCCACTGGTAATGAAACATCTGCAGGAAGCTTGGAACACAAAGAACCCAATGCAGTAAACTCTATTTTATTTGAGGGAAATGAAATGAAGCATTCCGAATTTACAAAATAGTTTTCTGAGTTTGATCAAGAATGATAATCTAGTAAAAATGGTTATATTCTAAAAGCACATTATAGGTAGTCCTCTACTTAAAACAATTAGGACCAGCATTTCTGTTTCATACGCAAAATGGTTATTAAGTTAATTTTGCAACCTTTATGCTATAGTTGTTAAGGAAAATCATTGCAATTGTTAAGTGAATTATGCAATTGTTACACAGATCCAACTTCTCCCATTGACTTGTGTTGGAAGCCGGCTGAGAAGATTACAAATGGTGATCATATGACTCCAGGACACTGCAACCATTGTAAATACATTCAGGTTGCCGAGCGCCCAAATTTTGATCACATGACAGCGGGATTTCTCTGAGTCATAAGTGTGAAATCCAGTCATAGATCATTTTTTCAGTACTATTGCAAATTCAAAAGGTCACTACATGAATGGTGGTAAGTTGACATCCACCTATACCCGTGATGGCAAATCTATGGCACGTATGCTGAAAATGGCATGCAGACCCATCTCTTCGGGCATGCCAGCCTTGCCCATTGCTCTTCCGAGTTCTGGTGCACTGGCCAGCTGGTCTTCATGAGTAGTAGCAACAGAAACCGGAACTGCTATTCCAGTTTCTGATGCTCCCCCGCATGGTGCGTGCTGACCAGTGGTGGGTTTCAAAAAATTTTAATACCAGTTCTGTGGGCGTGGCTTGGTGGGCATAGCATGGCTTGGTGGGTGTGGCTTGGTGGGTGTGTCAGGGGAAGGATACTGTAAAATCTCCATTCCCTTCCCACTCCAGGGAAAGGTTACTGCAAAATCCCCATTTCCTCCCAATCAGCTGGCGCTTGGGAGGCAGAGAATAGATGGGGGCAGGGCCAGTCAGAATTTTTACTACCGGTTCTCTGAACTACTCAAAATTTCCGCTACCGGTTCTCCAGAACTGGTCAGAACCTGCTGAAACCCACCTCTGGCATGCTCCCATTTCGGCACTTGGTGCCGAAAAGGTTCTCCAACACTGACTTACTTCAGGGGTGAAATGTAAAATTTATTTCTACTGGTTCTCTGAATGTGGCTTGGTGGGGGGGTAATGTGACTGGGTGGGTGTGGCCAAAATTTTTTTTTTTACTTTTAAAAGCATTTTTTCTACAACCTCTTGAGCCGAAGAGGTTGTAACAAAACGCTTTTAAAAGCCTCTGATGATCAGGCAACTCAGCTGGAATCGCCAGAGGAGCCTTTAAAAGCAATTTTTCAACAACCTCTTAGGCCAAAGAGGTTGTAAAAAAAATTATTTTAAAGGGTTCTGATGATTCCAGCTGAGCTGCGCGATCATCAGAGGCTTTTTTTTTTAACTTTTAAAAGCATTTTTTCAGCCGAAGAAAAAATGCTTTTAAAAGTTTTTAAAAAAACACCTCTGATGATCGCGTGGCTCAGCTAGGCATGGGCGAGGTGGGGGGCAGGGATTTTTGCTATTGGTTCTCCGAACCACCTGCCACCATCGCTACCAGACCGGGCGATCTGGTCCAAACTGGGAGCATTTCATCCCTGCATTACTTCTCCAGAGCCCTTTTTAATATTTGTTTCTCTCTTTGCTGTAAAACAATTCAATGGAAGAGAACCTAAACATTGCACTGTAATGGGCTTATGCTAAGATATTGTGTAGTTGTGTTTGCAGCAGTTACTTAAATAACAGTACTGCAGATACCATAAATTCAGTTACAAAATAGCAAGCGATATAATTTATAAGTACTGTATTTTTTTTCTTTATTACATAACCAATTGGCAACATTCTAGTCCTAAATTTATCCTGTATTATTTTGAGCTTTCCAGTCTCATGCTGTCAAACCTTTTTAACTGATTATAATTTTTCAAATCTATTTACTGATATTTCAGAGACTCATTCTGTGGTCAGATATATGTCATAGGCATCCCAGTCTGCACCCATTCTCAAGGAAGGGGTAAAATTAAGACAAAGAAGAGAGAATTACCTAGCATTAAACTGGCAATGTTTACACTGAATATAAAACATGAAAATACCAAGGAGTGGAATGTTATTGGACAGAAATGTTCAGTCATCTACTAAGTTTATCAACTATTGAAAGAAAATTGATTTTTCAAAGTCAAATGACATGAAAAAATTATTATTTTTTTACTCAGATATGCTCTTGGAATTGTGATTAAGGAAAAAATAGAACTGAGTTACAATCAATACGTTTGATGCTTGAGTACAAATGTTTCAGGTGCAGGCTATTTATTGCTATATTAATTTTGCTTATTATTATTATGTCTAAATGGTATTCTACCATTATATACTCTCATTAGATTTCAAACTTTTTTCTAAATGTTAATATATTAACACATATTAAAGCAAACAACAAAATAGTAAAAAGAGTCCTCTTGAGATACTAATTTTCTTGGCCTTGATGGACATGCTGCTTTCTAATATTCAATGATAATTACATTCAGCCAAGCAATTCTGCAATTATTTTATCCTGGGTAACCACGTCTACATATTTAATAATTCCTTTTTTCTGCCTGTTGAAAAATCTTTCTCCATTATGTATTGATTACTCTCCACAGCAAAAGAAGACTGACAGAATAAGAGGTCAAGTTAAATTCCCTTTTTGTTGTAATGAAATTCAGTTGAGAAGCGAAGAACAACATAATTTTCAGTAATGCAACCTATTGAGGTTTGATTGCTCTTAAGCCTACTAATTATAATATATTAGTAGTAAATGTCTCACTAAGCACTACTTTATTTTAAATTGCAACAACTCTCATATTTATAGGGGGGGAAGCATACAAATTAAAAGGATTTAATTTTTCTGAAGCCTCTTCTCAATTGCTTCCTGATACAGCTAAATAATCTATTCCATTAATATGTAACAGCCATCTGCCTCAAAACAAAACAATTATTCCTACAAACACAGCAATATGTCTTCCAATTAGACAACTGCCTTGAGAAAATCTATAGCTTTCACTAAAAGTATAAAACTTTTTATCATACAAGCTAAAAACATTATTAGAGTTGACTTCATATTTTCTTAATTAAATCTAAAATAAAAAGTATAAGATCTCATAGAATTGAGAAAATAGCAACAATAGCATCTAAAACTTATATACTGCTTTATAGTGCATTATAGCACTCTCTGAGTGGTTTACAAATGTCAGCATATTGCCCTCAACAATCTGGGACATCCTTTTACTGACCTTGGAAAGGGTAAAGACAAGGTGCTTCCTAACCACTGCGCCATCAAGACTCATCAATTTTATTTTATTTTTTGCATTTATATCCCGCCCTTCTCCGAAGACTCAGGGCGGCTTACACTATGTTAGCAATAGTCTTCATCCTATTTGTATATTTATATACAAAGTCAACTTATTGCCCCCAACAATCTGGGTCCTCATTTTACCTACCTTTTAAAGGATGGAAGGCTGAGTCAACCTTGGGCCTGGTGGGACTAGAACCTGCAGTAATTGCAGGCAGCTGCTGTTAATAACAGACTGCATTAGCCACAGAGGCCCAGCCACAGAGGCCCAAAAATTAAGGTGATTTTTTTTCTGCTCTCAATACAGGAATGGACTATAAGCAGAGGTGGGCTGCTGCCAGTTTGGATGGGTTTGGGCAAACCGGTACTTCTGAGCAGCAGCTGGGCCCATCCATCTGTCCCCACGCTATCCCATCCTATATAATCACCATGTTTTTTGTTGCCCCACACATGCACAGAAGGCACGCACACAAGCAAAGCAGAGATGGGTTTCAGCAGGTTCTGACCAGTTCTGGAGAACCGGTAGAGGAAATTTTGAATAGTTCAGAGAACCAGTAGTAAAAATTCTGACTGGCCCCACCCCAATCTATTCTCTGCCTCCCAAGTCCCAGCTGATAGGGAGGAAATGGGGACTTTGCAGTAACCTTCCCCTGGAGTTGGGTGGGAATGGAGATTTTACAGTATCCTTCCCCTGACACACCCACCAAGCCATGCTACGCCCATCAAGCCACACCCACAGAACCGGTAGTAAAAAAAATTTGAAACCCACTACTGAAGCAAAGCATGTGTGTATGTGCACACTCACATTTTCAGCTGTGGGCAAACTGGTTGTTACATTATGTGAAGTGCACCTCTGACTATAAGATGCACCTGACTATAAGATGCACCTAGGTTTACAGGAGGAAAAAAAGAAAAAAATATTCTGAACCAAATGGTGTAGTAATATATTTAATAAAGTATAGTAGAATAGTATTTCAACCATGTAAAGTCAATAGCGGTATTAAGAACCATCATCACTGTCATTAACAAATGAGGAGAGGCTTTACTGTTCAAGCACTCTTCTAATTTTCTGGAAACCCTAAGAACTCATCATCACTAGTGTCAGAATCTAGGAAGCTCAGTTGCTCACAATCACTGAAACCACTTTCTTTGCTATATGATACTATCTTCAGTTCCATCTAAGGCACTGATAATGCCACATTTTTTGAATGACAGTGCAAAGATTTCATCGTTCACTGAGTGACATGATGTTTTAACCCATCCAGAAACTTAAATGATAGTTGCCTCTTCATTCGCCCAGGTGTCAGATCACGATTAGCAGCAGCCATCCATTTGTTCCATTCTTCTCGCATATAGACTTTAAATGGTTTGTTGATGGAAACGTCAAGAGGTTGCAACTGGCTGGAAAGACCCCCAGGAATTACAGCTAGATGAGTCTTTACTTCTTTATATCTCTTTTTTGTGGTTTCACTAATATGTGCTCTAAACTGGTCGAGCACTAAAAAAGTAGATTTTTTCAGAAGACCTCTAGGACATTTGGACCACACTTTTTCAACCCCTACACTCATTCAATTTTGGAAAGGTTTTCCTTTTCAAAATTAACATCGGTGGTAATTTGGTGCTGTTTGCACAGCAGGACAGCACGATCATGTAATGTGTTTTCTCATGTCCTGAGGTTTTCACATTTATGGTTTTGGCACCTTTCAGATCAACAGTCTTATTAGATGGCACATCAAAGATTAGCGGGACTTCATATTCCCAATCTGGCCAATTTCAAAATTATTGTTCTTCCTAGAATCTATTACAAATGTATGAAGACAGAAACTTAGCTTTATGTTCTTTTGGCATTTTTTGCATGATTCTAATTTTGGTACGATCATGATGAATGCCTTTCTCTACAGCAATGCACTTGGCTTCAAAGATTACCATTTTTGTAGAAACTGCAAAGCCATTATTCCAGTGATATGTGATCCATTCTTTCATGTCCACCTCTAACTGTGGCCACTTTTCAGCAAGCCCACGAAAGTTGTGCTTACTTTTATCTTTTACTTTTTGCAGCTGATCCACTTGTTTCCTCCACTATTTTTTTCAGTTGGAGGTGACCCAAAATGTTTCTCTGCTGCTTTGTTTCTACATTCCTCAGCATATTTTACTACTTTCAGTTTAAAAGGAATTTTATATGCTTGTCTTTTCTAGTTTGATATCTTTGTATGTAGCGTGAGGAGGAAGTGGCAACCTGGCAACCCGGCCACTCCCTTGCCCCCCATCTCCGGTACTGGAAGCCAAGTGTCGTCCATTCATACCTCTGTCTCTCCATGTCTCTGGACTCATCCAGTGCCACAGTCCACCATGCAGGCCATGCACTTTTGGTGGGTGGCAAATGGCAGCAGGGCATCCTTGGTGAACAGCAGGGCTGATAGACTTAAAGCATGCCCAGACCAGCCAATGGTGAGATCAGCCGATTCTCCTAACTGCATACAAAGTTAACAACCGGTTCAGCTGAACTGGATGAATCCCAGCTCTGTGTTGCTGCCTCAGCCAAGAAACACTGGAGCCTTCGCAGCTGATTGGCGGTTGGATCAGCTTCCCGGAATACCGCCAATCAGCTGTTCCAGGCAGCGGGGATTGCCGCTGCCTGTTGCCGCCATAGCACCAACTCCTTCCCCACTCCACCTAGGTATGGCAAACCCCCAGCTGATGCAATATTCACTGTATAAGACACACAGACATTTTCACCCAGTTTGTGGGGGAGGGGAGTGCACCTTATAGTCCAAAAAATACGGTAAGTCAAAGAAACATCTTCAAATTGTGTTTATGGTGGTTTTTTCACAGTTTGTATAAATCTTGAAGAAAAATTCATTCTAACTGGCCTAGCAAACAGGTAGTCCTTGATTACCTGGCCCATCATAGCCGTAAGTTGTGATGGTCATAAAGTATGTCATTCTAACAAGGGTGAAATTCACAAATTTTTCCTACCAGTTCTGTGGGTATGGCTTGGTGGTTATGTGACCGGGAAACCCAACTATCACACTTTACACAAAAATAAAACAAAAGCTACACAACTAACTCACACACAATGTAAAAGCAGCTGGAGTTCACACACAAAATGGCCCCTGCAACAAACAGGAACCTCACAGTCACAGAGAGCTCAAAAACAAATTATCACACTTTACATAAAAATACCGATTCAGGCACAAGGTAGTAAAAAAATGCTTTAAAAGGTAAAAAAAAAGTTCTGATGATTGCGCAGCATAGCTGATTGTCACAGCTGATTGTTGGAACCTTTTTTTTTACTTTTTAAAGCATTTTTTTACCACCTATTGCCCAAAAAGTTCTGATGATTGCGCAGCATAGCTGATTGTCACAGCTGATTGTTGGAACCTTTTTTTTTACTTTTTAAAGCATTTTTTTACCACCTATTGCCCAAACCAGTAGTAAAAAAAATGCTTTAAAAAAGTTTTTAAAAAAAGTTCAGACAATCAGCTGTGCCGAGTGATCATTGGAACATTTTTTTTTTTTACTTTTTAAAGCATTTTTTACTACTGGTTCAGGTGAACCAGTAGCATTTTCATTACCGGTTCAGGCGAACCGCCCTGAACCGGTAGCATTTCACCCCTACATTCTAACCATTTTTTGCAGTGATTGTTTAGCAAATGCCACTATTGTTAAGTGAACCCATTTTTGCTATGAGGTCCTTTGTCAAAAACCAGAAGTAAATGCTGGCTTTCAGCAAAAACATTATAACTGATTGCTAATTGTGGTCACATAACCTGGTGTGTGTGTGAGAGAGAGAGCTATTAGAACTTCAGAACTAGGTCATTTTGGAGGGGGTCTGTAGGAATTTCAAACAGGTTGCTAAGTTACCGGTTGTAAGTCAAGGACTACCTGTAAGTTTCAAGGTGCCAGAAATCTTTTATCTTTTTGAATTGTAAACAAGCTAATTCCTAAATTGAATATACCCAACAAGCTTCTCTTCCTTTGTCTGCATCACAATCACAACTGTGGTTCTAGTCCTTCAAATAAAGAGTTCTATTTTTATACTTGATCTATGGGTTGGATTTGGAATTGAATTTTTTTCTAAACAATGTTTACATTTTTTTGACCTTCGTCAGTAATTTTAATTCTACTTAAATCTTTAAGATAGCACAGGCTGAGCTCATATACCACTCAGACAAAAACAAATCCCATGAGAACCTACCTGTGGCTCAACATCTGTGAAACAACTATGTCAACAGAAGAAGAAAAAAACAATTGTAGAAAACAGCAGGGTGTAGCAATGCTGGACTCACCTTAGTTATTCACTGTGATTTTGGGGATGGAATAGAAGTCAGAAAAAATATACAACAAAGGAAAAATAATTATACCTTAAAGAATTTTCAAAATGATTTAGGTTTTCTGTGTTTTATTTTGAAAAGTGTAATCACCTAAACAGTAATAATTGCTTAGTGCAAAATTAAGAAAAATAAATTGTTTGTTCAGGTTTACACAAACGTACACCAGGGCAAACCTATTAGGTCCAAAGAGTTGAAATATTGGTTGGGAAGAACAGACAGACACATAAACATGCGTGTTCAGAGATGATCAAAAGATGGAAACTCTGTCTACCCAACTGAAACCGACCTCTTATTTTACATTATTTTACATAAGAGTGATGGCACAGTGGTTAGAATGCAGTACTGCAGGCTATCTCTGCTGACTGCCAGCTGCCAGTTTTTTGGCAGTTTGATTCTCACCAGGCTCAAGGTTAACTCATCCTTCCATCCTCCTGAGGTCTATAAAATGAGAACCCAGATTATTGGGGGCAATATACTGACTGCTTAGAGGGGGCTGTAAAGCAGTGTAAAGTGGTATATAAATCTAAGTGCTATTGCTATTAACAATTCATGTAAAAAGGGGTGGGGCTTCTATCACGTTTACACAGACACATACCCACACACATAAGCATACTCCACAGACACCCCTGTAAACTTTTTACAGGAAATCTATATGTGAGAATGAAGGCTAAACTAAGAATCAGACTGGTTAAAAGTCATGATCTTTATTGAGCATTGATGAGTGATATAGGGTGTGTAGACATGACATGCATTCCAAAAATTTTGCTAGGGCTGCTGAATACCTGAATAAAACAGAAGCCAGTCTGTTATCCAAAATTCTCAGATTCCTCATGTTATTTTTCTAACCTAATATAGTATCCCCCCCAGTAATGTTAAAAGAAAAATCCACATATACTCAGTTGTGCTGTCTCTTCTCTCCCAACCAGACTATTCCTCTTCTTTCCCCCACCTGGTCCTAACTGAATACCAGCTGGTAGGACCATGTTCTGTGATGCTGGCAGATAATTTTGGATTTGCATGGATAGCCCAGCTGAAGTGCACCCAGAGCGTTAGAAGGCTGTTTTAACATAAGTGTTCACATCTTGCCAACACTTTAAGACACTTGGTTGGGAAGTGACTTTGGAAACCATGGGGAGAAAGGAAAATTCACCTGCATCTCATCTGCTGGTGGGGAATTCGCACTAACTGGAGCTGTTTTGTTTTTGCAAATATTTTTTTAAGTGTCATAAAGCCGTGGTGTTTATTCATTTTTGTAGATATCTAATAAGGACACTTGCCTTGTTCAAAAGAGAAAATAAATGACATGAAATTCTGTGGAATATGGCAGCTGATTTGTTCTCCAAAGAGCAATTTCTTACAATGATAATCTGATACTTTCATATATCACAAAATTTGCCCCAAAAGAAAGCCATATAGCTGAGTTTGCACCAGGAAGCAGCTGTTTCTTGATGGAAACTAAAGAGAGATGGAGAAAAACCATCCATATTGAATCACGGGCATACCCTCAGTTCTGTATCATTTTAATACAATATCATCTGTTAAATTGTGTCCAGAACTAGTTCACCTTCAAATGAAATGAAAATCTATTAAATTCTACAATTTGCAAGAGAATCTGGTAACACCTTGCTAACAGATTCTCAGATTTACATAAGATTCTCCCTCTGTAGGAGAAGGAGTGGCAGAACCTTTAAGAAAATAAACTCCAAGTATTTTGCAAATTTAAAAAATGCAAAAATCCTCTGGTGAGAGTCCAATATTAATGTAAATCAATTGAAAGCACTTTCACCATCCAAGGACATGCCATGTTTCCTTACAAGGAAAATGAAAATTATTCAAAACAACAGCATAAATCAGAGGGGGAAAGAACAGCTAGTGTCCAGAAGGTTTAAAATAAATCAGCATTCAGCCAGCTAGTGAACTTTTAAAAATAAAAAGCAGAGTAAAACAGAAACTTCAAAATTTGATGTTAAAACCCAGGTATGCTTAAGAAAACAAACTAACAAAAGGAAGATGGATGCTCATTGCTTTCCAACTGCTCCCAAAGGGAATTGGAATCTTCAAAACTCCCTTCCCAAATGGATTCATGACTGTCCAAAAGCCTCTTGGGTCATTTCTAAGTGTTCCCATTCAAATCCAGGGAGTAGCATGCCATAGAACCAGCTGTGGCAGCAAAACCAACAAATAATCAACAAGGGAGAAAAAGCCTCTTATCATTCAGTAGCTATCTTGGGGAAGAGTCATCAGTGCTCCTATTTCCTCTTTGTAGTATCCTGCAACAATAATCCGGTGAAGTGAATTGGGGTGAGACAAACTCTAAAAGACAACTAAAACTCATAGTTTCCTGGCTTCTAAGCCAGTACTTTAATGGTGAGTTGCAATTGAATTGCAACCATAATGAGCCTAGAATTATGGCTGTAAGTCATGGAAGTCATTAAGTAGGTCACCATGTGACATCGAATTTTGTGACCTTTTTTGCAAACATTAAGTCATTAAGAGAAACTGCTTTCCCCAGTGGGTATTTTTTGCTGGAAACCTGAAGTAAATACCAAAAAAGGGGGGGTGGCGCATAAATCACAGTCACATGACTGTGGGACATTATAAATGGCCGTATACTGAGCCAGTTGTCAAACACCAAAAATGCTATTATCTGGCCATGGGAATCTGGCCTTCAAAATTTCAAAAACAGGTCATAAGTAGCTCTAGGACAGTCCATCATAACTTCAAATGTCATTAACAAGAATGACCCATTATACTAAACCAGTTCTTGTAGATGTTACTGCATGAAGTTTTTAAAAATTCATGTTGTAGTCTAGAAATGTGGCTGAGCAGGGAGGTGGTGCCTGGCAGAAGAGTAGTTTTATTTCTATCCTATTTTTTATTGTTTCTTGTGAGTTATCTGAAATTATTATTTGACATGGGTAGTCAAAAACGTTCTGTAAATAAATAACTAATTTTAAGTGTTTTAGCTAAGCAAGATAATTAGTTCAATTGTTAATTTGCTATAGCATTCACTATAAACTAGACCAACTTTTTTGTTTGTTAAACAGGGGCATATAGTTTTCATTCAGTTTATTTTTAAAGTTTATATGCCACTTCAAAACTTGTTTTTGAATATTTATATGATTTAATTTGAATCATACCAATTTTTTTTTTAAGTCAAGTTTCCAGTTCAGAATATTTAATTCAATACAGCTTCCATTACAGATTGTTGTCACACTGTTAACAAAACCAACAGTGGGAAAAGAGTGGGGAAGACTTGTAAATCAGTTATAATATTAGCAAGAGAACAATATCATCTTTAAATCTGATCAAAATGAAATACTGACGGTTGCTAGTGGCTAAAAACACAACATTTCTGTCCCCTGGAGCACAAAATAATACCCAAAAGTGGTGTTAAAAGAGATTTGACTGACAGGCTAAGGAAACTCCTTCACTGCAAACCTTCTTTGCTCCTAGCTAAATCGTTAATTGGCTGGGTACATTTCCCTAATGACCTATTTTTGGCATAAAATAATTCATGCATGCAAACAATAAATAACATTACGCTTTTAAGGTTATTCAGTTGGTCCACCATGAGATTTACTTAGAAGCTGAGCACATGAATGTTACCTGATGGATCTCAACACAGAAACGGAGTGTGTTTTCTTTTCAAAGCAGTCCACATGTTTAGATAGATAGATAGATAGATAGATAGATAGATAGATAGATAGATAGATGGATGGATGGATGGATGGATGGATGGATGGATGGATGGATGGATGGATGGATGGATGGATGGATGGATGGATGGATGTGCAGATTATGGAAAGAAATTGCTTTTGGATCCAGCAGGTGATTTAAACTGAGGTTAATAAAACTGAGATGCACATAGATCTGTTTTTGTCTATTAATATGTTAATATGTTTCCTGTTTACCTCTCTAGTAAACAGGAAACACCTGCTCCAACATTGGAGTGTCTTACAGCTCTCTGAGGCTTAGACATTTATGAGACAAGTCAACCAGCTCCTTTGAGAACCTTCTATTGAGTAGAACAATGTCAGGTAGCTAAAAGTCCAAGAACTACAAGCTGGGTCATTTATTACAAGCAGCACTTAGAACCAGTGGTGGGTTTCAAAATATTTAACTACCGGTTCTGTGGGCTTGGCTTGGTGGGCGTGGTAGGGAAAAGATACTGTAAAATCTCCATTCCCTTCCCACTCCAGGGGAAGGTTACTGCAAAATTCCTCCCAATCAGCTGGGACTCGGGAGGCAGAGAATAGATGGGGGCACGGGCAGTCAGAATTTTTACTACCGGTTCTCCGAACTACTCAAAATTTCCACTACTGGTTCTCTAAAACTGGTCAGAACCTGCCAAAACCCACCTCTGCTTAGAACGCAATACTTACTCTATTCAGATGTAAATCATTCAGACCATCAGTCCATTGAACCATTCCCTGTTTTTCTTTAAAAAATAGTGTGCCATATCCCTCCATCCATCCCCTGCTGGCAGAACTTCCTACCAAAAAAAAAATTTGATAAAACAGCCCTGACTCTGTTTTATCAATATAAGGCAGGAAAAGAAGGTCATATCTCACTGTGACCTCCACCTCCAAAGGATCAAGCCTGAATAGTTACAAGTTGTACATATAGCCCCAGTCCAGCAAAATGTAAGAAACTCAATCTTCTACCCAACTGTATAAAATATCATCTTCAGTCAGTCATATTAGGACTGCATGATGGTAATTCTAGACTGCCTTGAAACCTATCCATGCTGTTTTCTGGTCCAAACTATTCTCTCTGTCAAGGTTCCAGAAATACCTCTTCTGCGTAAAAGAAACTCAGAGGCATTTTTTCTTTTTCTCAGAGTCCTTTACTAGCATGAGGAGACTGGCACACGATGAGTGCAATTCCCAAAACTGAAGTTCCAGATTCGTTTCCCCAGTTATACAAACCCCCATAGTCCCACCCCCCTGACCCCTCTGATGATCACACGGTCCCACGTTCTTCCAGTTCATTCGAGTATTTAGGTTTTGCTATACCCGTGATGGCGAATCTATGGCACGTGTGCCAGAGGTGGCACACAGAGCCCTCTCTGTGGGCACATGTCGCCAGCTGCTCTTCCGGTTTCCACTCGCCAGCTGGTCTTTGCAGGTGCCAGAGTGCCAGAAAATGGCCTGGAAATGGACTGGAAAATGGCCAAAACACTTTTAGGGCTTAGGGGACATTTTTCAGGGTCATTTTGGGGCCATTTCCAGGCTGTTTTTGGGCTGAAAAACAGCTTGAAAACAGCCCGAAAAATGGCCTGGAAATGGCCCAAAAAACAATTACCTCTTTTAATTTTACTTTTTCTAATATTAAAACCAGGCTCATCTTCTTCCAATTTAGCTTCCCTTAATATATATTCAGTATGTAGGCTGAATAAATAGGGGGAGACTATACAATCTGGTTGCATACTTTGGCCAACCTGTTACTATTTACCTTGTGTTTTGTTCTGAACAAATATAAGCAATAATATCCTTCATATAGAGAAACGGTGGCTAAGTGGCTAAGACTGAGCTAAGCTTGTTGATTGAAAGGTCGGCAGTTCAGCGGTTCGAATTCCCAGTGCCGCATAACGGGGTGAGCTCCTGTGACTTGTCCCAGCTTCTGCCAACCTAGCAGTTCGAAAGCACGTAAAAATTGCAAGTAGAAAAACTGGGATCACCTTTGGTGGGATAGTGACAGTGTTCTGTGTGCCTTTGGCGTTTAGTCATGCCAGCCACATGACCATGGAGACGTCTTCAGACAGCACTGGCTCTTTGGCTTTGAAATGGAGATGAGCACCACCCACTAGAGTCAGAAACGACAAGCACGTATCTGCGAGGGGAACCTTTACCTTTTACCTTTTATTCTTTATAATTAACTTTATTGGGAAATGCTGAGATTTGTTGCATACAGCAAAACCTTCTAATGGAAAACAGAAATATGTCCAAGGAATCTGAAAAGATATATTTATTTCCTTACTTTCCTTACTTTCCCTCAAAAACTATTTGAACAGCTCAAGGAAACTGGCTCTGCTAATCATTTGCCATCCAGCAATGGAATGTTTTTATCTGTGATCAGACTGTGAAAGAATGAACTGGAGTTTGAAATAAGGATTTGTCATATATAAAGACCTCACAAAGCTTTATCTCTAGATAACTTCCACAGTCTACCAAAATGTAGGTTTTGTGTTTTATTCAGCAATGGTGATTCAATTTATTCTGGCTCTGAATGACACATAGGTTCTTTAATAACATTTTCCTTCATTAAACCATAAATTCTTGTCAGTGAATTTGCTAGCAAGATTTAATGATATAATAAGCGTCAGACAGTGCATTTAATTAACATCAGAATTATTTTCTAGATTCAGATCTCAATTATCTAATCCAGGTCATTATTTATTATTTTGGCAACTCTGCCCTCCATAGATAAACAACTTATCCTAGCATAACGAATTCTTTTGAATTTCTATCCTTTTGAGTGAAGAGCAGAATGGCAGAATATAAAATAATAATAATAAAAAAAAGAACAGCAGATGTATAAATTACATTCAAGTGCAAATTAGATAGAAAAAAGTATATTGCTGGTATCTACAGTTTATACAGCAATCATTTTCTCCAAACATATGAGAATATTCACTTAGCATGTGCATAAGTCATAGGAAAGAAAAATACAAAATATGACAAAACTAATCTAAACAAAGAGACAGACAGACAGACAGACAGACAGACAGAAAGGCAGGCAGGCAGAGACAGACAGACAGACAGACAGACAGACAGACAGACAGACAAATTGCCACTTCAATTTAATATACTATCTTATGATAAATGGACTAAATACATCCTGTACTAAACTATGATTTCTTTGGATTTTGCTAAGCAAGTTATACATTATAATTTTTAATATACAGTTTATGGATTTGCATGTGCAGTTTATGGATTTGCATGTGCATAGAACTCAACTGTGTTTTATTTAGCAACATACTGGGCACATGTCATTTGCATTCAGAATGGGGCATTTTGGCGTGACCAACTCTCCACAGTCAACTCATCATGGAATAACTTGCTATGGCCAGTTCACCATGGGACAACTCATTACAGGACAATTCCACAATTAAATTTACAAAATTAAAATAATTTTAAAATTATTTGAGTTTTCATCTCTTTTCTTTAATTATTTTATTCCACCATTGCTTTGATATTAGTGTAACTCTTCTCCTATGGCAAGTTGACCCATGGTGAATTTGGCGTGGCAAGTTGGCCACGATGAATTGGCTGCACAGAGTTGTTCCAGGTCATTTGCACCACAGGTAGTCCTCGACTTACAGTTCATTTTCTGACCGTTCAAAGTTACAACAGCACTGAAAAAAGTGACTTGTGACCACTTTTCACTTTTATGACCATTGCAGCATCCCCATGGTCATGTGTTCAAAATTAAGATGCTTGGCAATTGGTTCAAATTTATGACAGTTACAGTGTCCCAGAGTTATGTGATCACCTTTTGTGACCTTCTGACAGGCAAAGAATGGGGAAGCCACAGTCACTTGACCATGTTACTAACGTAACAACTGCAATAGCTCACGTAACAATTGTGGCAAGAAAGTTCATAAAATGGGAGCAAAATTCACTTAACAAATGTTTTGCTTAGCAACAGAAATTTTGGGTTCAATTTTGGTCGTATGCCGAGGACTACTTGTATGTCAAGGCTTGCAGATGTGCACATCTCTATGAGAGATGGCTATGAGCATGACTTATTTACATTAGGATGTTTTTTCCACAGCAACCCCAAGTCTTCCTAATTAACTCAAGGACAGGTCTACTTAATTCAGATTATTTAAATTAGATCTAGATCCCATCTTTCATTCAGGAGTTCTAATAGGATACATAGTGTTCCCTCCTAGTTCTCACCACCACAACTATCGTATGAAATATGTTAGGCTAAGAAAGAAAGAGATTGACCTAAAGGAACTCCTGCAACCAGAGGATTGATTAGAACCTGGACCACGCCAAGTCCAGTACCTTCTCCACTTCATCATAGTAGCTCTTTTGGAAAAGAGCTAATGAAAACTTCCTGTTTTCCTAGCATTCTCTCTAGTCTGGGTGGCTAATCCTTCAGCCATTAATAAAAAAGAAGGGATT